>NW_026522025.1:36315000-36867903 GCF_021234435.1 Artibeus jamaicensis | reverse complement strand
TGTGCCACGAAACAATGTTTCAGTCAACAACAGACTGAATATATGACAGTGGTCCCGTAAGATTATAATGAAGCTGAAAAATTATTATCACCTGGTAACCATCCTTTAGCTTTTCAACCATAGTGCAAAGGCTGCAAAAATCAACAAGACTGCGGTTGAGATGGCAAACAACTTCAACCTGGGTGTGGATGAGGATGACACTGAGGAGCTCCCAGAGGTGGTTACCGAGGGACTCACGAGAAATTGCCCAGACAGGAACAGAAACATGTCGCTAAAAAAGATGCGAGAAGAAAGGAAACTACAGGAGAAGAAAAAGAAGAATCTCCAGAAAATTCAGTGAAATGTTTAGCAGAACTTTTACAGATCTTGACAAGCCCCCAAAAAGTTTAAAAATAGGGACCCCAACACCAAAAGGTTTTGAATAATAGAGAAGAATGTTTATGGTGCAGTATTGCTTTATAAACAAATCTGTGATGAAAAAAGAGAAAAACTAAGAAACCACCATGGGTGTATTTCTGAAAAGAGTGACATTTCCTCAAGAAGAACCTCGGGCAGGTCCTTTAGGAGGTGTTCCAGAAGAAGGCACTGTTACCATAGGAGATAATAGCTTCATGCATGTTATTGCCCTTGAAGATCTTACAGTGGAACAAGATATGGAGATGGAAGAAGGTAACACTGGTGATCCTGACTCTGTGTAGGCCGATGCTAATGTCCATCTGTGATACTGAGATTTATAATAAGAAATATATTTGACCTTAGTTCCATTTCTGACATGGAGCTCCCCAAGTCCTTGGAATTTCTTAAGCATTGAGGGTAATTGTAAAGGTATCTTTTGTTATATTAATAAAGTAACTTTTACAAAGCTCCTGAAGATGGGGGCTGATGATCAGAAGACCCAATCATGTGATAAGAGGGTTGGAACTTTCATTCCTCACTTGCCTCCACCTTTAGGGAGAAGGCTGAAGGTTGAATGAATTACCAATGACCAATGTTTTAACCAACCATGGTTATGTAATAAAGCCTCTATGAAAACCTAAAAAAAAGAGGGTTCGAAGAGCTTCGTGGTTGGTAAACACTTGGAGGTGCTGGGAGAATGGCATACTGGGAGAGGGAATGGAAGCTCCATTCCCTCTTCCACATAACTTGCCCTGTACATCTCTTTCACCTGGCGGTTCCTGAGTTATATCCTTTAACAATAAACCAGTACTCTCATAAGTAAAATGTTTCTCTGAGTTCTGTGAGCTGCCCTAGCAAATTAATTGAACCTCTGATTTATAGCCAGTCAGAAGTACAAGTAATAGCCTAGGCTTGTGACTGGCATCTTTGAAGGGTGGGGCCAATCTTACAGGACTTCTCCCCAGGTAGACAGTGTCTGAATTGAGCTGCATTCTCAGACACCCTGATGGTGTTGGGTCTGAGAACTGCTTGGTGGTATGTGGGAAACTATGCCCCGCCATATACACACGCACTGGAAACTGGATCTCAGAACACCCTTCTGTGTGTTTTTGTTTTTTAACAAAAAGGTTTAAAAAGTAAAAAAAAAAATTAATTTAAAAACATAAAAAGCTCATAGAAGAAGGATATAAAGAAAATATTTTTGTACAGCTATAAAATGTGTTTGTACTTTAAGCCAAATTATTGTGAGAGTCAAAAAGTTTTTATAACTTTATTTTTATTGTTTACACTATTACAGGTACCACTCCTGCCCCACTGCCTTCCCTCAGACTATCCCCACACTGCTGTCTGTGTCTGTGGGTCATGCACATATGTTCTTTGGCTAATCTCTTCACCTTCTTTCATCCAGTCCACACCCCGCTCTCCAATAGCTGGATCCAGGCCTCTGTTTCTATTTTGTTCACCAGATTCCATATATAAGTGAGATCATATGGAATTTATCTTTCACTGGCTGGCTTATTTCACTTAGTATAATAATTTCCAGGTTAAAAAAAAAGACTCAAAATTTTAAAAATTAAAAAGTTTTTATGGTAAAGTAAAAAGTTACAGCATGCTAAGGTGATTGAAGAAAGAAAAAAAATTAAAATAAATTCAGGGTAACCTAAGCACACAGCAATGTGCAATAAGGTCGTAGGCCCACACGTTCACTCACCACTCAATCACTGACTGACTCACCAGAGCAACTTTCAGTCCCGCAAGCTCTAGTCATGGTAAGTGCCCTATACAGGCGGCACCATTTTAAATCTTTTATTCTGTGTTTTTATTGTATCTTTTCTATGTTTAGTCTTCCACTCAGTATTCCTCCATATTAACACAACCAACTATGTGTGCATCCATCTAGATCACTTGTGTTATTCCCACACATCTAACCTCCTGAGGAGGGTGGGCAGGGGAGCCAACAGGAACCTGAAACTTTAGCTAATGCTTTGCCTGAATTTTCAAAAAGCCTTTGTTTCTAATCCAGTATCTCTGCTAATATCAATAAAACATTAACAGGCTAGTTTGCTAACTTGCAAGTTGGGTAAAATCTCAGACTTTTCATAGTTTCTGACAGATACTGTCTACTCAACTAAAGATAGACATAAACTATAACCAAGCAATTCCACTCCTAAATTGATGAGAAGAAATGCATGCAATGTGTACTAGGAGACTTGTACAAGAATGTCTATGACAACAATTTTTTTTACTTTATTCTTCATACTTTTGTTTCCATTTTTTTTAATCCTACCTTTCAAGGTTAGAATGATCCATGTGGTAATGAAATAGAGCTAGCAACATTGATTGGTATGAACTCATTGCTAGCCTGATATAGATACATAAATACATACAGAACTACTTACAGATATGTGTGTAAATAGGGATTACTATGCACTAGTATACATGCATTTATTTCTTTGCTTTGTCAGTTGAGAGGAGCCTAAAAGAAATGATACTCTAGCTGGACTTTGGTTTCTAATACCTTTACCCAATAAAAGTAATGATGGCTCCTTGGAGAAATAGTTGATTCTAGAAGGGGGACAGGAAATATACAAGATGAGCCTAGAGCATTTTGTAGTGCCAGAAAGTAAGGAAGTGATTAAAAACAAAAACAAACACAAAAAAAACCTGCACTGAGAGTGGAATGTCAAAAGAGCGGAGGAGCCCTGGCCAGCGTGGCTCAGTTGCTTGGAGCGCTGTGCCCTTAACCAACGATTACAGATTCGGTCACCGGAAAGGGTGAGAGCGTGCGAGGCAACTGACTCTCTCTTATCGATGTTTCTTTCCCTCTCTCTCTCCCTCCCTTCCTTTCTACCTGAAAGGAATAAAAAAAATGTCCTCAGATGAGGATTTAAAAAAAAAAAAGTAGAGGAATCAACTGAAAGAGATCCTAATGGCCAAAGCTGGAACAATCTGAGTAACAAAATAAAATACTATTACCTTGTAATTCAAAGTACAAATAAATACCCATAAGTCCATACTGATGAAAAGGATTAAATTAATAAATAGGAGTAAGCGATCAATCTGACATACTCAATGAAACACTGGAGAAGCCGGACAAACATTAGCTCAGCCAGGTGGTCCAAGTCGACATCCCCATTCATAAATATGTTTATAGTATATACCCTTGATGTGACATATTCTTCTTTTCAATAACCTCTAACCCCAGTCCTGTCTTTAGAAAAACACCAAACAAATTCCAATAGTGGGGCATCCTACAAAATATCTAACCAGCACTCCTCAAAACTGTCAGTCATTAAAAACATAAGGTCTGAGAAACGGCCACAGCCAAGAGGAACCTAGGAAAACATTGTAACTCCTGGTATACTAGTTGGAATTCTGGAACAGAAAAAAAAGGACCTTAGCCAAAAAAACCCAAAACACGAAACTAAGGAAATCTGAATAAACTATGGATTTAAGTTAATAATAATGTAGTAATACTAGTTTGTTCATTGTAACAAAAGTACCATACTAATGTAAGATGTTATTTAATAGAAAAAACCACTTATAGAGTATATGAGAATACACTGTACTATTGCCTCATTTTTTTCTATAAATCTAAACTGTTCTAAAAAAATTAAGTCTATTCAAAAGAAATCCTACCTCTCCTTCAAGACCCATTAGAAATCCTGCCTCCTGCAAGAAACTACCCCGGTCCCCTCAAACTAATGTCCTCCTCAGAACCCACCTTGCAACACCTCTGTTGAGCACTTCTCATACTTCAGCTAACAAAATTATTTTAAAACACTTCATTTCCCCTAATTCGTAAGCTTCTAATATCAACCAAATTTATAGTCTCCATGTTACTGAATACAAAATTAGGTCGAAGCAATATTTAGAAACCAACTCGTCCAAATGAAAGTCACTTTCATGATAGTGAGTTAGTATCTCCTAAGGCAGTTTCATGCTCCTTTGGAACAACTCTGATAATTAGAAAGTTCTTCCTGCTGGGTTGAAATCAGAGGCTCTATAATTTCCCCATGTATTGCATGAATGAATGAATGACAATTTAACTAGCTCTATGAGAGGAAGAACACCCGTTTTATAACTCCAACACCTGGCACACCGTCGACATTCAAAAATATCTGTTTCTTAATATTTTGCGGGCTGGCTGGGGGAAGGGCTGTGACTTCTATTCCCCCCCCCAATACAATTTAATACAGTCTAGCTGACGACAATCCACCTGAAAATACACTCCTATAATATATATTGATTTAAATCTTTACATTCTTACATGTAGGTTTCATAAATAATCTTAACTAATTTAACTAAACTAAGAGATGTTAAGCGATTCTGTGCATTTATAATCGAGAAAGGAACTGGGATTAGTAGCTCTCCAAAAGTGCGTGAATCAGAAAAACAGGGCTGAGGCAGCACGGTTCCCTCCGTAAGTCCGGGGAACCGCACAGGTGCACAGGTGCACAGGTGCCCAGGTGCCCAGGTGCCCAGCCCGCAGGCACTCACGCCCCAGAGCCACGTGACCCCGGGCACGCCCCCTCCTCCAGTCGGCGGCCATCTCACCGGAAACCAGAAAGCTTAGGCCTCACGGCCTTCTGGCCTTCGCCGTTCCAAAGCCCTAGCATTATGGGCTTTTGTTGTTATGGTTTTGTTTGCTTTTCCCAAGTTTTCAAATTTAAATAAATGCAATACTCCAAAGTAATCTCTGTAAGTCGTCCTCCCCCCCATCCCCAATCTCCTCAATTCTCAAATGTGAGAGGTTGGCCCACAAAGACTTTCACGGCCTCTTCCATTCTTTACTTTTTATTTCTTTTTCTGAAGGGTGGAAGAGGCAAAAGATTACAAACAACCCCTATATTAAATAAAAATATAATATAAAATCACTGGATAGATGACCAGGCTTCTGAAAAGGAAGTAGTTTCTACAACCCTAGAAACAGGTCTGGAAAAGAAAGAAAAAGGTCGGGAGGGTCCGCCCTCACTCACCCGAGCCCTGCGGTAAAGATTCAACCTTGGCAAGTCAGACGGGAAACGCGCCAGAAGACCAAAGAATTAAGAACGGAAAGTGCCCGGCCCTCAGAAGCCTTACTCGGGTCCAAGGCTATAAATGTACCCGGTCAGCAGGTCCTTGGGGCCACCTACACGGCTTCCAAGCTTCCAGAACCTTCCCTTAGAGCAAGCAGCACTGCTGGCAGTGCAGAGAGGCCCAAGTGTTTTCTCTGGCCGCTCTAGTCCACCGAGCACCTTCTCTACTCCCTGGGCTTCTGCGCAGCCGCAGATGCAGCCACCGCTCACGCTGTGTGGCCCCGCTCACGCTGCGGGGCCCTGCCTCACGTCTTTTGCGCTTTATGTTGTACATTTGCTTTGCATGAGCTGTTAAGTGGTTTGAAAAGCAGAGTTTTTGTTTGGGGGTGGGGTGGTGGTGGTGGTGTGTGTGTGTGGGTGTGTGTGTGTTTGGGGGGTGGGGTGTGTGTGTGTGTGTGTATATATGTGTGTGTGTGTCTCTCTTAATTGCCTGGAATTGATTTTTCAGTTTTCTAAATTCTTGGCCTACTATTATGAACAACATAAAACCAAAGTGTCCTTTGGTTTATCCAAATAGTGAGAAAATAAAGACTAACATGTTCATTACTGCTTTTTGGTACAACATATAGAAGCCTATGTATTTGCAATTTGGGACTCCATTGTTTTCAGACCTAACTGAAGCTCAGCAAGTTATTAGGCGCTGGGGCTCACAATGGTAAACATTTAACAAGAAAAAAATCCACCACTTGGCTGGAGCCTAATGGTTAGGGTACAAAACTGTTTATGTGTCTTACTTTATAAAACATGTATTCCTGGGGTGGGGTGGGGGGAGGTGCAAAAAAGAAACAGCGCTCCAGGAAAAACCCTTTGCAGAACACTCGTAATATGGATTAATTATTCCCTGGGATAATAATTTTGTAAACTTGGAATCTGATATAACTGATACTATTAAAATTAAGTGCACTCTTTTGCCGCTCCAGTTGCATAGTTTGTTAAGGACAGTTCAGAGGAGACCTGGCTCCAGCCACACCTCAAGGAATTGACTGAATGACTGGTGAAGGCAGAAGTTTGGTGTTACCAGAGGACCCTCCTTGGAAGTCTTCGCTGTTTCAGAGCAGGCTGATAGCAGAGGAGTAGGAGAGCCATCCAAGATTAGGCAGCAGAGGGTCTCAATGAGTAGAGTGTAAGACAGCATTCCTTCTCCACCTGTGACTACAGGAGACTAAGCTGTGTTGACAGCAGAGACTACAGCTCTGGTAGTGAAATGGGCAAGTGCAAAGAAGGATCCGTTCTTGGGAGGGGAATGAAGTTTTGGGCAACTCACCAGAATAGGGAGGAAGAACAAAACTTACTTATTGAGAACCTACTTTGTACTACCAGATACTTAACATACATGATTCTATTAATCTCCATAAATGCTGTAAGTACATGCTATTCTCATTTTAAAGAAGAGAAAACTGGGATTCAGAGAGATTAAGTTACTTGGCCAAGATAACATAGCTAGTGAGAAAAGAACTGGGATTCAAACCTAAGTCTATCAGATGTCTAGGCCATATCCCTACCTGTACAGCTCCTCCTTCACGCATGGATCCAGTTACAAGATTTGGAACACAGCACTTAGGGTCACATGAGTAGCAAAAATGACAACAGAAATCCACAAATCATAGAGACAACATTGTTTTTTCCTTCCTCTTTTAAAATTTATCCTTCATTCATTCAATCAACAAATATTTAATTGTATAGAAGAAAGAGCCTAGTATCTGGATTCAAAAAGCCTGATATAAAAGCTATGATTAAATGCCAAAAGACTTTATATGATATCTCCACCATTCAGTTAGGTATGTGACTATAGGTATGTAACAACTGTTTTCTTATCCTAAAATAAGGATAAAAATTGTACCAGTTCATAGGTCAATATATGTAAATCTTTTAAAAACAATGCATAAAACAAAAGCACTCAATGTTTATCTGCTATTGTTATTATTCAAATGTTTCTTAAATATTACCTGTCAATTGTACTATTATCTGGCAAGTCCATTCATTCTTCCACTCTCCTAGATAACTCTTTCATACTTTCTTTTCAAATCTTTGGCATTACCTCTTCCTTACCCTCACTTTCAGCTGAAGGTCTTGCTTACTTTTTAAATGAGATAGAAATATCCAAAAGTGAACTTCCACTGATGCTCACAAGCACATTTATCTATATACTATCGTTTGTACCCACTGTTTGCTTTTTCTCCAATCAGTAGATGACCCGTGCAGGCTCATATAAGGCCAACCTTCCAGGTGGAAACCTGATCCCGCCTCTTCCTGTTTACTCAGCAATACAGTTCTAACAGTTCTCTCCTGTCTCTCTAACAACACCAATTTTCTTGTCTCCACTGACCATTCTCATAAGCAAATAAATATTTTGTTGTTTCTCCAAATCTAAAATATCTTGATTCTGCTTCTCACTCCAGCTATCCCCTTTATTTGCTTTACTTTACAGTAAAACTCAAAAGGATTGTCTAAAATTTCTATTTCTAGTGCCTCTTCTCCCATTCTTTCTTAAACTTATTCCATTCAGGCTTTTTCATCATCACCATGTTACTAAACAAGAGGTCCGAGGGGAGGGGCAATATTTGGCCCACCTAGGGATGCCAAAAACTGCTACAGAACAGGGGTCCCTCCCAAGGATGGAATATTAATATCTACTGGGCTCTTCTGTCTGCCACCAATTGGAAAGACATCTCTCAATGCCAGAGATTTGTGAAAAGGAAACGAAATGTTTATTTAATGCTATTCAGGCCTAATTCCTCCACTAAAATATCAGTCCTTTAGGGTATACACCTACACCCACACAGCACTCCCTTCTCCCACTGTCCCAACTCCGGGTACTGTAAATCAGGAAAAGAGCACACATCTGTGTTTCAGGCCATTGGCACTGTCAACTGTGTCACCATGCAGGCAGGATCTCTCTCTAGTTAATCCAAAGTACTGTGGCACCCTCTCACGGTCCACTGGCAAGAGTTCTTTGTACCAAGTTCCAGTCAAAGTCTCTCCTGCTTTCCAGGCCACACAGCCAAAGGGGGCACCCCAAAGCCCCGTGGGCCTCTTCTACCAAAACTGCAGGGGTCCTCATTCCACCAAAGCGCGTGTCTTTCTTCTTCACCTGGCTGCAGGGATCTCCATTCTGGCAAAGCTGCATGGTTTTCCCTTTCACCTGGGAAAGAGGGGGTCTGCACTCTGCCAAAACCACATGGCACCTTCTTTCACCTCACCTAGAGGGGGTCCTCACTCTGCCCCAAACCTCATGGCTCTCCCTCGTGGCCAAGAGGGGACCCTTACTTTGCTGAAACCGCATGGCTCTCTTTCATCTGGCTGCAGGGATCTCTATTCTGGCAAAGCCGAGTGATACTCTTTCACTCTGCTGAAAACCCACATTGCTCCCCCTTCTACCTGGCCAAAAACTTGGCCACAGCTATTTAACATATCTATGAAAACAGTTAAAGGTTATAGATATATTAAATAATCATTCCAGAGGTTAGCTGCCAAACTGTTGCTATGCAAAACAACTCTCAATGGCCCTGCTCCATTTGTTCCTTCCCCCAACTCACACCTGTGGGGGAAGGGGTGAGGACATCTTATATGTCTCTCCTATATTCCTATACACTTTGAATTCTGAATACCATTCCAAATCTTTTGGGGGGGGCTCCCCTTGGCTGCACCCTGTATCAACCACACCACAGACATTGTTCTTGTTGATAAGCAATTTGCTAAATTCAGCAGATAATTTTTAATACTAATTTTACTTGGTCAGTCAGCAGAATTTGTTGCTGGTCACGCCCTCATTTTGGAAACACTTCCTCCCCTTGGCTTTCCTGTACTATGCTCTCATGGTTTTCCTCTGAACTCACTGGCCACTTCTCAACATCCTCTACTGTTTTTCCCCAATACCCAACCTCTTGTGCGTGTCCCAAATGGAGTTCTTGGGCCTCTTCTCTGGCTGTGTTCACTCCCTTGGTCCTCATCAACTCATGGCTTTAAACATAATCCATATGCTGATAAATCCCAAATTTCCATCTCTAGCTTTAGCCTTTGCCATGAACTCCAGATTGGTG
The DNA here is from genome assembly GCF_021234435.1 of Artibeus jamaicensis. Lineage (NCBI taxonomy): Eukaryota > Metazoa > Chordata > Mammalia > Chiroptera > Phyllostomidae > Artibeus > Artibeus jamaicensis. The sequence continues at coordinate 36,858,389 of NW_026522025.1, read as the reverse complement.
TAAGCAACTGCTTATTTAATTTCCACTAGCAGACATCTGAAATTTCACATGTCCAAAACAACTTCTAATTTTCCCCTGTAACTTTGCACCACCCACAGACTTACTCATCTCAGTTAATAACTCACATTTTTTTCTGTTCTTAAATTTAAATATTTTGCCTGTCTCTTATATGCCCCATCTCACCTATCAGAAAATCTTGTTGCCTGTACCTTCAAAATATATCCACCGCATGACCACCTGCCTTGTCTAAACCACCATCAACTCTCACCTGGATTTTTGTAATAGCCTCCTAACTGGTATCCCTGTTTGTGTCTTTCGCACCTAAAGTCCTTTTTCAAGATGTGAAACAAGGTAATCCTGTTAAAATAGAAGTCAGAATTAAAGCTAAAGTCTTTATGATGACTTACAAGGACCCAACTGATCCAATTCTCCTATTACCTATCTAACTTCCTCTACTATTATCTCTCTTATTTCCTATGTTTCAGCCACAGTTGCTCCCTCATTGTCTCATACATGCTAGGCATGCTCTTGCCATAGGGCTTTGAACCAGCTTTTTGGTCTAAAGTGCTCTCCTCCCAAATATATTCATAGTTCGTTTTCTCTCAATCTTAGCTCAGCTATCGTCTTTCCAATAAAGCCCAGCTTGGCTTCCTAATTTAAAATACTGGAACCACTCCTAATCCCTCTTAGCCTAGGTTGTTTTTTTTTTTAAAGCACTAATCACCTTCTAACATACTATATAGTGTTGGTACTTACAATTTTTATCATTTATAGAAAATCATTTATAAGAAAACTTGCTAACAAGTTTTCAGTCAGGAGGCTTATTGTGTATTACCATGATTCATTCATTACCAGGACAAATAAGGCTGTTTGAGTCTGCTTTTAAACGTGTCTATATGATTCAGGCTTGTGGTGGTGACTTCCTCGAAAGTCCCCAAGTGCCACGGATGAAGAGTAAATATGACTGAGACATGATGTGATCTGTTTAGGGAGGAGAAATGAGCAGTGGCCAGTTTCTCAGGGGGGAAAAGGCCAGCTGTGGCTAGTTTCTCCAAGGAGAAAAAGGCCCTGAGCCCCATTCTCCAGGGGTTTTATTGGGTTTTAATACACAGGGATACAGGGCAGCAAGGATCAAACAGTAGGTAACATTTCAAAGAAATCTGAGGGCTTACTATGAGTCCAAGTCTGTCAGGAACAGAGTTTTAGGATTTCCTGCTCAAACCCTTAACATATGAAAGCACTCTTAGCAGAGCAGATTTCACAGGTTTATCAGCAAGTCTTTGTGATGCCAGATTTTCCCCCAGGACACGCTCTAGCAAGGCAAGGAGCTGCACCTCTCCCCAACAGGTATTCAGCTTAAGGGGATTAGAGCCAGGAAGCACTTATTCCAGAGAACATGGGGACCTGGGCTTTGACAAGGTGATCGAGTCTGGCTTAGGTTGCCCCCACGCTGTGAGGGGTCTTAACCGTCATTGACTTCCAACCAAGCTTTGGGTGCAGGGAGAGGAAACTGAGGCAATGTCTGCTACCAGAGACAAGCTTTGTCTCCTGTGGCTGGCATTCCAAAGGTCATCCCTCACCCTTAGCCACAAGGGATCGAGATACAATTCCTAGAACCAGGCAGAGTGGTCTAGAGCACAGGCTCACATATATCAAAACTGAATACCCATATATCTGGCAATTCTGTAGCAGCCCCACTTCCTGATTCACTAACCCCCTAGAATTTCTACACAAAAATATTTTCAATTTACATTCTTGCTTAGCATCAGAACATTCCTAATCCAGCAACTGTGAGAAAGTTATAATGAAAAATTAATTCCATAAATTACTGATTCCTGGATTGAATATGTAAACCTCAACTTAAAAGTATAGAATCAATAAAAATATATATTTTATAAACCTCACAGTGTCATATTTCCAAATTTTTTTGCAGAATGACAAGCTGTTATAAGATTGTAAAGAATAGCTTAATGTTTTCTGTGAGACGCTTTGGTTTTTTAAACAGCAGCCAACCCCTTAATATATTCAGTGGATTAAATGCTTTCATAGAGCTACAATAATGAATGTATTTCAATATTTTCCCTTTTCAGTCAGTTAAAATGTTGAACAAGCATTTTCTTTTGAGGTTCTGTGGCATGTTCTTTTTGTTATCTGCTTTATTCCTGATGTCCTGACCTTGATGTTGTAACCTGTCAAAAGGAAATACAAAAGATGGCGGCATAGGTAAACATGGCTCGCCTCCTCATACAACCACATAAAAATTACAACTAAACTATAGAACAACCATCATTCAGAATCATCAGAAAGTGAGCTGAATGGAAGTCCTAAAACTAGGGAATAGAAGAAAAAACTACATCAAGACATGGATTGGGCTGGTCCCACACCCACATGTGATGAATACAAATTTGGGAGGAACATCTCAACAGTGAGGGGTACCATCCTCACACCAGGCCTTGCAGCCTAGGGTTCCAGAGCCACGAAGATAAGTCTTCATTACTTGCAGTTGCAAAAACCAGTGGGGATTGAGGCTGTGGAAGACAGAAACTGCTCAGAGTCTCAGGCAGTTCATCTTAAAGGGTATACACACAGACTTACTTGGACTCACTCCATCTGAGCTCTGTCACTGTCTCTGAGTTCCAGTGTAGGGGCAGCAGGTGGAAAGGCATCAGAGACCTTCAGGGAGGAACTGAACCATCTGGCATCAGGGCAAAAGCTGCCCTGGGCAGCATTCTCACAGACAAAAGTACTGGCAGAGGCTATTGTTTCTTTTCTGCGCACACAGAGCCACGGAGCTGGTAGATGGGTGCCATATCTGAGACTCCATCAATCTGGCGCAGTTTGCCCCACCCTGGTGATTTCAAGAGGCTCTGCCCCTCCCAACTTTCAGGCCCACCCAGACTGTTCCAGCAAATGGTTTAGCTTGGCTCATGCTTCACATTTTCCTGAATTCTCTCAAACAAACAGCATCTGGCCTCAGTGTTCCCTATGCCTATTGCTAACTGGCCCCAGGCCCAGCACTAGCAGCAAGGCAGCTGGCCTTGATTTACAGATTAGATCCACTTGGGCACTTCTAAACCCAGCACAGTTGCAGCCAACTGCAGATTGCTTTGCAGCTTATTTGAGTGGCCCTGGATAGAATACAGGATGGCTGACCTTGACCTTCATCTCCTGGGAGGCCCCAGAGCCTGCTCACCCAGTGGACAGCTACAGAACAAGTTGGAACACCACCACCTAACCACCTCCACAAGTGACATACTTACTGTACGTAATTTATAAATTAAGCTTTATCATAGTTATATGTGTATGGGAAAAACCATAGTATGTATAGCGTTCAGTATTATCCGTGGTTTCAGGTACCCACTGGGGGTCTTGGAACATATCACCTGTGGATTACTGTACCACTTAGCACTTTTATTTATGTCATTGGTCAGAACCTAGTCACATGCTTACAACTAACTATCTGCAAGAAGGGTAGGGTAATACAGTATTCACTCCAAGTAGCCAATGGCCCAGCTATAAAATTCAGGGTTCTATTTGGAAGGAAAAGGAGGATAATTACTAAGTTCGGCTATTAGTATTTGTACCAGTCAGGGATTTCCAGAGAAACAATACCAATAGAAGATATACACTGGATTGTGAAGACTGGAAAGTCTGAAATTTGTAGGGCATCCAGGAAACTGGAGCAGGTATTGACGCTTTAGTCTTGAGGCAGAATATTTTCTTCTCTGGGAAGCCTCAGTTTGTACTCTTCAGGCCTTCCACTGAACGAGGCCTACTCAATTTATCAAGGATAATTTCCTTTACTTAAAGTCAAGTGATTGTAGAGGCTAAATACATTTACAAAATGTCTCCACAGCAACTCCTAGATTAGTGTTTGATTAAATCACTAGGTACTGTGGTCTGGCCAATTAGACACAGAGGACTATTACAGCAATCTTTATCATTAATAGATTATACTGCATATATGCATTAATACCTAACTTCTTCACTTTATGGTGAGCATTCCCCAAATCATATTCTAGCAGACATAATGTATTTATTAAGGTGGCTTACTAGCCCAACATGTCAAAATAACTTATTTATCCATTCCTATATTTCAGGACTTTAAAAGTATTATATACAAATGTATATTTTTAACTTTCTGATTATTCATTAAACTTCTACAGGTGAGATCATCAAGCTGATGGTTATGAAGGTTTTTAAGGCCCTTATTCCTATTGCCAAAGTGCTTTCCAGGAAGTTGGCACTAATTTATGCTTAAACTAACCCACACAAATTCAATGCCCAACTCACTGTACTCCAGGAAACTTTCATTTATAATTTTATCTATTAAATAGATACATGTTTTGTTTTACCTCTTTACCAATGAGTATATTAAACATTTTATTATTCTTGACCATTCCTATTTCTACTTTTGTTAATTTTGTTTTTAATTCTTGCCTATGTTTTTACTGGGTTGTTGGCATACTTCTGATTCATTTAGAAGAGGTATTTATGTATTAAGAATGTCTTTGTCAAATTTCTTGCAAATATGATCCTAATTTGCTTTCCTACATTTTCCTTATTGTAACAAACTGAACAAACAAGGAAAATGGGGACAGACTCATAGAAAGAGAGCAGGATGACTGTAGTGGGGGTGGTGGGAGGTTGGGGGTGGAGGGTTTGAGCAAAAAGGAAAAAAGACTCATGAACATGGACAAGAGTGAGGTGATTGCTGGGGGGAAGGGGAATATAAGGGGACTAAATGGTAATGGAAAAAATACAATAAAAATTAAATTTTAAATAAGGAAACTAATGCACAAAAAGTTAGATAATTTTCCAAAAGTCATTTAGTAGTTGGAATTTAAATCCAGGTTGTCTGGGTACACATATACATAGAAAAGACTGGGAAATATAAATTACAAGTGATTTTTTAAATTTTTGCTTGTTTCTATGTTCTAATTTTTCCCCACAAGAACATGTTTCTATAATGTAAAAATTTAATATACTAACCTATAGAAATAAAGGAAATGAGTTTCTGAAACTCAAAGCACTTCAGCGTAGAATTCCATCATTGGCAGATATGTTAAAGTGTGCAGCAACAAACTAGGAAAATTTTAGAAATAATAAGATTAATTGCTTTGGTAGCCATTTAGGCAATTCTTTACAGAAAGAGTAATATTGAAATGAGGTCAATGAAATTTAACTGGATAGATTCAATTAACTTTATACCATTTTGAAACTTCCTCCATTTTCAAGGAGAAACAACCATTACTAAACTTTTCTTAATTAGAATCCTGGGAAATTTTACCCCAGAGTAAAAACTCTTACCCTTAAAAAAGAATTATATAGACTTATGGCAAGTTTCTCTCTCTCTTTCTTTTTTGACAGTTTCTCTTAATTGCTGCAAAATGACCAATGAACCTCACTTATTTTTATGAAAAGTAAATTATTAAATTTATGTAGAATGGAAGTTTAGCTATTTTAACTTGCATTCTTCGTAGTAATGAGAGCTAAAGCTCAAACGAGCAAAGGAAGTTTACAGGAAGATAGTAAATTTCTCTGCTGCTAACTAAGTAAATGCAGCCCAAGATGGGCATGGAGAATATCGCTATATTCCAGTCCTAAATGGATACAGTCATAAGACAACATAAGCACCACAGATGGAAGAACCGTTCTGAAAACATTCAAATAAGTAAGAGAAATAGTGAAAAAAAGATTTTAGGATATAACCTAAGAAACTACATATACTTCAACTTTCACTTAGGGTAAACAATCAAAATTCATAAAGATAAAAATTAATAAAAATATAATCATATTATTGGTAACTAAAAAAGGAAAATGAAATTATTTTCAGGCACAAGTAAGCATCACTCCCACAGATAATAGGTAACCAGTCACATCTTTCCAAAAACAATACTTGAGAAAACTAAAAAATTTTTCCCTTATGAATTCTTGCCTCTGTAAGATTTTTCTTCATTTAATAGTATTACTAACTTCAGAATCTACTGGCTAAATTGTTGTTTCTAAGTTGGCAAGTCAATGTTATGTTCAAATGAATTTTAAGATTATCAGTAATTCTTAAGAAAAAGATTATGAAAGAATTAAACCTTGTAAGATGATTTCTATCCTATTCAAAAGGAATTTAAAAATTAAAAAGCAGTAATTAAGGGTGCTAAATCTGTGATGGCAGTACATGACAATGACATGTTGCAAACAAATCTGTGCAGCAATATGAATTGGCTCAGGCATTTGTGCCACATATGACAGTCTAACACGCTTTTGTTTCCTTCTTAGCGGTTTTTCAGATTTTCTTATGTCATTGACTATGAAAAGCACAATCATCTCACAAACTGCTTTTGAATTGAGATTTAATGTAATCTGCCCAGAATTTTAGCTTGATTTTTAAGAATTGGAAGTGAAATTGAATCCCAAGCAAGTTATCTAATTTAACCAATAACTTGAATTTGTATAGTATAATAATACTTTGAATTGTTTTTCTACTTTAATATACTTCAACTGGTTAGTTGAGTCAGATTAACTCCAATATTCATAATGCTGGCAAAGCATCTAACTTGTTATCACTGAGTAATTAAAATAGGTTAATGGAAATTCAATTATTTACTTATAATATTCTCAGTTATCAAATTTATCACTTGTTGAATCTATTCATATTTTTGAAATTCCCTTTTATTGTTTTTTCCCAAAATATAACTCATGCAATATTAACATGATAGAAATGTACACTGCCAGTATCTAGCTAAGCTGGATTCAAAGTAGTCTTGGTATAAAAATTTACAATATGAAAATAATATAAAAATCATTGGAGTATGTAGACAATACCAACTCCAAGACACCTTTTGCAGTAGATTATTAAACTGAGCCAAGCCTAGTCCCCACCTTCTCCCATAAGCCTCTCTCCAACAACAACAACAAAAACCCTAACAGAGTAGGGAGTGAAAAAGATCATAGTTGGTCCGGTTTCTACACTTTGAAAGACATTATATTGTGTACTTTGACTATCTCAGTTGCATCCTAAATGTGACATGTCCAAATTGAAAATTAACTTTTAATTAAAAATTTTTTACCCGTTAGAATTCTGAAATTTGGGGAAGGAATCATCCTTAGACCTTCATCCAAGTCTTCACACCCAGTTGGCATCCACATCTTGTTCATTCTACTTCCTAATTCTGTATCAGATCCATTCTCTTATTTCTATGCTCACTAATACTTCCTTAGTTTGGGCTTTTTTGATTTTTGACGACCCCCTTACAAGTCTTCTTTGCTCCAGTCTCTTGTCTTTTGAAAATATTTTCACACTATACAGCTAGAGTAACCTTAATAAAATAGTCCTATAATGTGTTTACATTTGATTTAAAAATGTTAAATATGTTTGCCTAAATGGCTTGCTCACAAGATTCTTAATGTTTTGACCCACCTGCACTTTTTCAGCTTCATTCCCCAGTGCTGTCTCATGCATTCAGCACTTCTGTTTATTAAGCACCTGAAGTTCCTAGAAATGTCCTGTGGCAGTTATTATTCTTTGTGCTTGATCCTGCCTCTTGCTTTTTCCTGGTTCATTGATTATTCCCAACTTATTTTCAAACAACTTGTTACTTTTATCTTAAAAACAACAGTATGTTCACACTACCATTGTCTCTTTTTCAGTTAGGCTCCTTGAAAAAATAGCTTTTACTTCTTTACTTCACGCTCACCTTTCAACCCATTGTTGTCTAGTTTCTGCCCTTACAACTATTCTAAAAATCTAAACAAAACTGATAAAACTATCAATAAAATGCTAATGTCCAAATCCAATGGACTAGTTGTGCACCTCAACTGACACCTTGAATATCATCTGACAGTGTTAACGGCTACTACTTATCTATAAACAAATACACCAACTCACTTATTTTTCTGTGCTTTGTAGAAAACATAAAAAATGTCTTAAAAGATAAAATAATAAGCACCACCTAATCATAACCATCACTAACATTTTTACTTATTTCCTTCAAGTCTCTTTTTCCATGTACCTGTAAGTACAGAAAAAATGGATATTACATTTATAAATATATATTCTATTTTTTACTTACAAGTATCTTTCCTTGGCATTAAATAGGTATTTGGGAAATGATCTTGATCACTACATAATGTATTTTACAGATGAACCATAATTTAGCCTTTGTACTGTTGACATTTAGCTAGTTTTCAATTTTCATTAATATATCTACCTAACTTACACACATTTTTAGAGACAAATCCTTGCCTCAGAGTCTTACTTCACTTATTGATTTTAGAAAGAAAGAGGATGGGAGAGAGAGAAACATCGATTTGTTGTTACACTTATTTATGCACTCATTAGCTGATTTTTTGTATGTGTCCTGACCAGGGATTGAACCTGCCAGTTTGGCGTATCAGGACAAAGCCCACTGAGTATGCTCAGGCTTTCCTTTTTCTGGTTATTCCACAATATTTTTGTCCTCAGCCACTTAAATGCCCCACAGGTATCTCAAACTCATTATGTCCTAAACTAATTTCATCTTCTGCCTTAAACTTGCTTCAATTTTTGGTTAATGACATCATCAACCACCCAGGTACTCCAGTCAGAAACCTGAATCTTTTAAGATGACTTCCTCCTCTCATCTTATCAGTGACTCAAGTTTTTCCAATTTGTATCTTAAATCTCTCAAATACATCGACTCCTATCTCCACAACCAGTGCCCAAACTCAAGCCTTTATTACTGTAACACTCGTCACCAGTCTCCCTGCCTTGTCTGCCTGCTCCATTCCATCCTACATACTGCTTCCACAGTGATCTTTCTGAAATGCAAACCAGACCATGTTACTCTTCAGACTGAACGTCCCTATCCAACTTCATCTCTTGCCCTTTCCATCCATTCCCTTCTCTCCAGCAATATGGAACAATCAGAATTCCTCACTACCTCTAAACTCTTTTTCTGCTAACAGTATGCCTCTTCCTCTGTCTTGTGAATTCCTGCAAATCCTAAAATAGTAAAGTAGCCTATCCAAGTGTCATTGCATCCTTTTCCTCACCTTTATCCACTGATTACACTTTATAGTTTTATTATGACATACTAGTTTTATAATTCTTGTTTAACAACCTTTTTCACCTGAGATGCTGAAGGACTGATACTATGCCATTCATCTTTTAATCCCCAGCACTAGCATAGTCTGGAATGTATAAGGCCCTCATATATGTGTGGAGTAAATGTTATTTTTGATAGCAACTTAAAAATTCCTTTCCATCTTCTCCCATCATCTAATTATTCACCAAGTTCTATAATCTCGCTTCCATCTAATATCTGTTACTAAATCTTCCTCCATTTCCTGTTTCTAAGGTTAACAAAATTGTAATTGCATTCTGAGATTTGGGTGCTTCTACAAAACAGGCCATCTTCATTACTGCTGACAAGTATCTTTCAAAAGACACTTGGTTACATTACCTACCTACTTAAAGAACAATGACTTTGGTGACTACCCATTGTGAGCTGGAGGTGGTTATTTCCCAAGAAAAAGGAAACAGATCATCCACTGAAAATGAAAAATAATTAAATGAAGTGTAATGGAAAAAGACATAGTGCCTACCAAGTCAGGGCTTTGTCTATTTAAACATTGCATTTAATAACATTCAGAATCCAGTTCTAGCTCAGCTCTTTAGCCTGATACCCAAAACACGTCCTGGTCACCATCCTTTAATGTGCAGTTGTGGCTAGAATGCCCCATCACCAAGCAAATTCTTATTCAGCCTTCAAAGCTAGCATTAGATATTACCTGGTTGCTCCAAGAGATAGTATAAAGGAATTTTGGGCTCTGTAATGTTCATCAATTCTCCCCAAGCAACCCAAATCAAAATAAATTTAATAAGGTTATTTTTTGGCATGGATTTGGTACAGAATTTTTGCAATCACATCTAAACTAGTATAAAACCATCTTTTAAAAACATTTTTTTTTGAGAAATCAGCTGACAGTCTGATAAGAACTCCTTTGTAGGTGACTGTCCCCTTAGCTCTTGCTGCTTCTAGTATTCTCTCTTTCATTTTAATCTTGGCTAATATAATTATGATGTGCCTTGGTGTGTTTCTTCTTGGGTCCAACTTCTTTGGGACTCTCTGAGCTTCCTGGATTTCCTGGAAGTCTACTGCCTTTGCCAGATTGGGGAAATTCTCCTTTATTAGAGACCTTACAGGCAAGGGGCTGGAAAGAGGTACTCCAAGTCATGAAATCCAAAGACCTACAACCAAGATTGCTCTATCCAGCAAAACTTTCATTTAGAATGGAAGGGCAGATAAAGTGCTTCTCAGATAAGATCAAATTCAAGGAGTTCATCATCACCAAGCCCTTATTATATGAAATGTTAAAGGGACTTATCTAAGAAAAAGAAGATAAAAAAGATGAACAGTGAAAGGACAGCAAACACAGTTATTAACAACCACATCTAAAACAAAAGCAAGCTAAAAGGACAGCTAGATCAGGAGCAGAACCATAGAAATGAAGATCTCATGGTGGATTATCAACAGGGGAGTGGGAGGAGAAGAGGGGAGAAGGTACAGAAAATAAGCATAGATGGTAGGTAGAAAATAGACAGGGGGAGGGCAAGAGTAGTGTGGGAAATACAGAATCCCAAGAACTTGAGACACATGGTCATAAATTAAAGGGGGGAATTGTAGGGGTGGAGGGGAATGAAGGGAGGGAATAGAACAACTGTAATGGCATAATCAATAAATTAAAAAAAATAAAAACATTTCTACTTTTATTGACTTGTAAAATGCAATCTAAGTAAAAAGCAAAGTACTTTCTACACAAGTGCATCTTCAGGACAAGTCTCCTAGCCTATGCTTCCAAATAGATTGCAGCCACTAAGCCTCTTTATGGAAATTCTGAAGCAGTCACTATTACTTGCTCTAAGAAGCTTTGTGTAATCTCTGACAAGCTGTTCATAGCTCCTCTGTCTGAGCGCTCACAATTCTTACCATATATAGCTGTTATCTTACCAAATAATAGTATAACGTGTTATTTCTCTTTTAGTTGCTTTCACTGGGTTTGCTCATCCAGGGTAAGGACACTACAACAATTTTCTCATGTATAAAATAAAGATAATAATAAGATATTCTCATAGAACTGCTGTGAGCATTAAATTTTATGCATATGTAAAACACTTGGTACAGTGTCTAACATATAAATGCTAAATAAATGTTAGCAATTATTTTTCAATATATTTGTTGAATGATGAAGAACTAGCCCAAAGAGTCCCACAACAAACAAACTGGTTCATGTACCATTTACAAGAGAGCATGGTAAGAAAACACCCATGTTCTTAAAATTACTGAAGGGATCATTACTTAAAATGCCTTCCCTATAGTCTATTTGCAGATGCAAGATGAAATTGAATAGCTTTTTAATGTATAGTAGTTTTTAAAAAGCTTTAAAGACCTTGACACTGGGAAAGAGATAAAGTTTCAATTATAAATTTCTGAACTCCTGAGGTAGTTTATTGAAAATAACACTTAATCTTCTGGCCATGATGGAGACGTAGGTAGATATACTTTATTCCTTGCAAAACTAAAAGAAGGATAACAACCAATTTAAAAATAAAAACCAACCAGAACTGACAGATAATAGAATTGTATGGAAGTCTGCTAATCAAGGCGTTAAAGAAGAAAATTTCATCCAGATGTGTAGGAGGGGTGGAGAGGATACATGGCAAGGGAGCAGCTGGCAAACTGGACAGTCCCACATTCATGTGCAGGTAAACTGGGGCAAGTATCAGGAGCAAGATAGACTGAGCAACCTGCAGGTATCAGGAGCAAGATAGACTGAGCAACCCAGGGTTCCAGTGCCAGGAAAACATTGAAACCTCTGGCTATAAAAACCTGTAGGGGTTGTGGCAGTGAGAGAAATTGCCAGCCTTGCAGGCGAGTCTACTGGAGGAGCCCACAGGGTCCTAGAATGTACACAAGCCAACCTACCCAAGATTCAGCACCAGGGCAGCACCTGGAAGGGTGCAATTCACGTGTGGGAAGGAGGGGAAGGGACTGAAATAGGGTGAGAGCTGAGCAAGCAGCATTGTTCCCTCCCTGACCCCTCCTGCACATACAGTACCACAATGCAGCTAAGTGGGTTGCCCCACCCCAGCAAATACCTAAGCCTCCACCCCTTACAATGTAACAGGTGTGCCAAGATAAAGAAATATGGCCCAAATGAAGCAACAGATCAAAGTTCCACAGATAGAACTAAGCAATAAGGAGAGAGCCAACCTATCAGACGCAGAGTTCAAAATGCTGGTAATTAAGATGCTCAGAGAAATGATTGAGTATGACTACAAAATAAAAGAAGTGAAGGCTACAAAAAGTGAAATAAAGAAAAATATACAGGGAACCAACAGTGAAGGAAAGGAAACCAGGACTCATATCAACGATTTGGAGCAGAAGAAAGAAATAAACATTCAACTAGAACACAATTAAGAAACAAAATTTCAAAAAAATGAGAAGAGCCTTAGCAACCTCCATGACAACTTTAAACATTTCAACATCCAAATCATAGGAGTGCCAGAAGAAGAGGAAGAGTAAAAAATGGAAAACTTATTTGAAAAAGTAATAAAAGAAAACTACCCCAATTTGGCAAAGGAAATAGGCATACAAATGCAGGAAGCTCAGAGTCCCAAACAAGCTGGACCCAAAGAGGTCCACACCAAGACACATCATACTTAAAGTGCCAAAGATAAAAGATAAGGAGAGATTCTTAAAAGCAACAAGAGAAAAGGAGACAGTTACCTATAAAGGAGCTCTCATAAGACTATCTGCTCACTTGTCAAAAGAAACCTTGCAGGCAAGAAGGGGCTGGAAAGAAGTATTCAAAGTCATTAAAAGCAAGTACCTACATTCAAGATTACTCTATCCAGCAAAGCCATCACTCAGAGTGGAAAGGCAGATAAACTGCTTCTCAGATAAGGTCAAGTTCAAGGAGTTCATCATCACCAAGCCCTAATTATATGAAATGTTAAAGGAAATTATCAAAACTATGAACAGTAAAATGACAACAAACTCAAAACTATCAACAACTGAACCTAAAAAACCAAAACACACAAAGCAAACAACTAGAAAAGGAACAGAATCGCAGACATGGAGATCACATGGAGGGTTATCATCAGGGAGGGGTGAGGGGGAGTATGGGGGAAAGGAACAGGGAATAAAAAACACAATTGGTAGGCACAAAATAAGACAGGGGAAGATTAAAAATAGTATAGGAAATGGAGAAGCCGAAGAACTTTTATGTACAACCCATGGACATGAACTAAGGTGGAGGGAATGGGGATACCAAGCAGAGGGGGATAAAGGGGAGAAAAAATGAGACAACTATAATAGCATAATAAGTAAAATATACTTAAAAAAAGAAAATAACAAAATTTCACATTTGGAGAAAAAGAAAATACAATGTCTTGGGAATTTATGCTGTCTCTGACATTATCATTTATTAATTCTTCATACTATAAACTATCTGTAAATGTATTTGTTCTCAGGTTTTATAATAAGAATCAAATGAAGTATGTTGTATGTTATGGGGTAGAAATACCATCAAACTGAAATAAGAAATACTGGATTTAGCCCACAAGTTAGCTGTGGGATCTTGGGCAACCTTTTAAGTCCTTTGGGATTTAGAGTCATCCTTTGGAATTTGAAAGGATTAGACTAATGCCTAAATCTAGCTCTAAAATACAAAGTTCTTACAATACTATATTTTAACATTTTTCTTATTTATTTTTTAATCTTTACTTGAGGACCTGCTTATAGATTTTAGGGAGAGGGGAAGAAAGGGAGGGAAAGAAGAAGAGAAACATCAATGTGTGGTTGCCTCTTGAGTGCCCCCTACTGGGGACCTGGCCTGTAATCCAGGTATGTGCCCTGACTGGGAATTGAACCAGTAACCCTTTGGTTCGCAGGCTGGCACTCGATCCACTGACACACCAATCAGGGCCAATGCCTGTTTCTTGACTCTTTGAATGAACAAGTGCCCACTGCAAACCTTCCTGTTAAAAAAGGCGTAACAGATTTATGGTGTAACAGGTTAGTAGCTAATGTTTACATAATTTTATAAGAATAACAACTGATGTGCATTTAAATGATTTTTGACATTCAATATACAGATTCTCTCTATTGATAATCATTTGAAGATTTGTTCATTTATCTAAATATAAAAGATTTTTATATTTAGAAAAGAAATTCTAAACCAAAAAGTTTCCTTACTTCTGACATATTTTAGAGAAATTATCAAAGCTTTTCAGAGAGGCTAATTCTACTAAATGTTATCATCAGAAGGGCCATGCCCACCCATATCAAATAGGTATCCAAGTGTTCACTCCCCAGTAGCATTTTTAGGAAAAAAAAATTATCTTTGCCATGCTACCAAAATTACAGACTAAAAGGCAATTTGATCAATGTCTTATGGAAGCAGAGTATATAGACACCTGGAGAAAGCAAACATACACGTGTGCATACACAGCTTAACTCAGTAACTTGAATGCCTCATGTACCCATTTTCAAGTTAATATTTAGTGCAGGCATTTATTGCAGGTGAAGTTCCAAAATATCTCCACCATGGAATGTAAAATGGGAGTAACTAACTAACTGTAAAGGGAGTCTATATTGGTAAAACAGATGGAGAACTTTCCCACTTCTTTTGAAAAAGGGCAGATGTCTTTCTCTGGATATATCCCCAAAATTTAGAGTTAAAGGAATTCCATTTCTCTGTTTTAGTAACAATATGATTGAAATTTGAGAGGCATTTCACAATTTCCTAAGCCTGAACTGTTAGGAAAGTGAAGATTTTTTTTCTTTCTTTTTAAAAATTATTTTAAAAATTTTATCTTTCAATTACAGTTGACATTTATTTTACGTTAGTTTCGGGTGTGCACAGCATAGGTGTTAGACAATCATATACTTTACAAAGCGACCACCCTGATGAATCTAGTACGCATCTGACACCACACATAGTTATTACAATATTATTGACTATATTCCCTATGCTGCACTTAACAGCATAGGGAATAGTCTTGTGACTATTCTGTAACCACCAATTGTACTTCTCAATCCCTTCACCTTTTCACCCAGCCCCCAACCCCTGTCCCCTTTGGCAACCATTAGTCTGTTCTCTTATCTATGAGTCTGTTTTGTTTGTTCATTTATTTTGTTCTTTAGATTCCATATATAAGTGAGATCATACGGTATTTGACTTTCTCTGTCCGACTTATTTCACTTAGTGTAATGTCCTCAAGGCCTTTTTTTATATTCAGCCACCAGCCTCAACCACACCAACTCACCAAGCCAAGTCTGAATGTTACTCACTGGTTAACTCTACATAAACTGACACAAGCACAATATATTTTTTATTGTTAAATTACTATGTTACCATATGCAGAGCAGAAAGTAAAGGAACAGATCTACTTGTGCATTCCCATTTTAAATTCTTGAATGATAAGTGAACAAATGATCAGTTAGGAAAGGAAAACTGAAGGAAGGGCTTCCTTATAGTCTTCTAATTTTTCCAATAATAAAACATGCTCAAAAATTTTAGAAAAACTTATTTTCTACATGTGATATCATATTAATAAACAAACAATGTTTACTTTAATAAATTGTAAAGACTCCCTCAATATTAAGGGCAGTGCATCTCTAGCTGATGTAATTATCATTTGGATATAACATAAATATCCAAAAAGAAAGGGTGGTATAGTTCAACATTTTCCGAAGTGTTAGTACTCTTAATGCTGAGTTTCCAGTTCCAGAATTGTCCATTCCCCTTGGGGTGAACAATCTTCAGAGGAAAAACTAGCCATGGTGATGCTTGCGGAGGAATCAAGTGGAGAGGTTAGTTCGCTCCATCTGTTCAAAGTGTCAACATGTGCTTTACCCTGAGGTTTTGAGCTGTCTCGTGCTAAAAGTAGTGTCTGACTGATTAGATACTGTGCTAAATTTAAGTCTTCAGGAACAGAATTTGTAATATTTAAGTTTGAATCCTGTTCAGAGAGCAGTTGCTTTAATAATGTCCAATCTTGTTTTGCAAAGTGTTGATCATCTTCCAAATCCATGTCTGTGACATGCGTTTCTGATTCCATTTTCTGCTCAAATGCTTCTATTACATCCATCTCATATATTGGAGAGAGGGTTTTTGAAGGCCGATGGTCATACATGTAGGTTTGTGCCAGTGTATCACAATCATCTATGTCTCCTGAAATAATTCATAATACTACACAATGTAAAAATTGCACATGTTGGTACCCTCAGAGTTTTGTAACATAACAGTTACAGACCAAAAAAACCCCCCAAAAAACCCAGAATTGGAAAAAATAACATTTATACAAATTGACAAGATTATTGAGGCATTTCTTTTTCTATCTTAAAAAAAACAACTCAAGAATAATGTTTAGCAGCAAAATCAAAATTGGCAACTAACAATAATTTTCAATAATTCGAAAATTTGTGATACAGAAAACAATAGAAATTATTTAAACATAAGCACAGAATATGCACATATATCTAATTCACTACAATAAAAACATAAAGAGGAAAAAAAGACATAGTTATTTGATGATGACTTTTAGGGAAAGTCAGTTCCAAAAGGAGAATAAATACGTATTATCTAAAACCTTATTTGTATATTGCACATGCAAAGGAGGAGCAAGCGAGGACAAACAAAAAAGTACAAGTTTAAGGAGCTCCCTATTCTTGTGATTCTTGCTGAACAGGGGCTATTGATCAAGATTTTTCTTAGTTCTGATATACAATAGCTACTCTGTCAGTGACTATTGCATATTTTAAATTACTATACTAAGGAAGACAAACACGAAACAATTAAGACAGAAAATCATCCATACATATGAAGTAAGCCTGGTCTATTCCATATATTATCATTGCTTCTAAATATAATCTCTTTTAAGGAAATGTATCTTTGTACTTGAAAATTTTAGAATAGAATTATAGTGATCCTTAAAGTTTTGATCTTTGTAAAATGTATATAAATTGTAATAATTAATCTAGTTAAAATAGTTCAATGTTTTTAGTTACGTATTACTATAGTTATTGCACAGACCTCTTAAGATATATACTAGCATAGTTCATAAATCATATCTAATATATAATAAAATTTCTAATAGTCAAGAATTTTTGTTAAATTAGATATAAATAACTAAATAATAGGAAACTAAGTTTTTCTCTTTATTCCTTTATGTAAAATCTCTTATGAGTAAGTTAGTTCTAATCAATAACCAAAATTTTTACTAGATATTGATTCTGCACTAGGATTTTAAGTGAACAATAAAGAGTAACTAGCTAATTTTAATATTAATAAAAATTAAGTTTTCATTTAAAATTTGAATCTGTTGCTTAAATAATTATTCTAACTAAAATATAACATTCATGGCTAAATACGCCTTTAAAATTCTGTAAACTAATTTTCTTATGGATTTAACATTTCTATTTCTGTACATTACCTGCAGATAAAGCAATATTAGCTTTTTCAGTAGGTGTAGAATGGCTCTCTTTCACTTGACCTCCCTGAGGCAGAAGCTGACTCCGACAGGAGTCCAGAGATTTTGTAGAACTGTTCTTTGGTATGTCAGAATTGGGTTCTCTTTGATGAAGGTCCAAATGACATGGTCTTTCTTGAGATTTTATGTCACCATCTGAGAGTCTGCTGTGTTGCTGAAAGTCATTATCTACATTGCTTCCATTGTTTACTTTTTTATTGTCCATAAGAAGCTGCCTGCCTTCTTTGGGCAGGACATCAATAGTGTATTTTTTTGTACATTCTGCACTCTGTTTATCTTTTCTTGAAGGGCCAATGCTACTAAGACCCAAGAGAAAGCTTTCCTTTTTACATACATTGTTGCCTTTATCTTGTTTACATCCTAAAATACTACCTTCATTTCCCTGTAAGTTTCTGGAATAGCAGGGCCTTCTAGGATGTTCATGAGAAAAGCCATCAAAAACATCAGAAGGTGAAAGAGAATCTATAGAAGGTAGAAAGGGAGTATGGACTTCCCCTTCATCAGATCCCAGTTCTTCACATTCATCTACTGAAAGTAAAACTGACCTTTTAAATTTTTTACTTGCAGAAAACTCATGACTTTCATTTTCAGCTGCATCTTCAAAAGCTAAGTTAATTATCCCCTGAAAATGCTGAGGAGCTGAATTCAACATAGAGAAATTTTCTGCAACATTTTCAGCTTCAGATCTTTCATCTTCTGTTTCATCTGCCGAGGAAGAAACTTGATCTACTTCCTGAGCAAACTGGACACTGCCTCGTAGAATATTTTCTTTTTCCCTAGGGTGGACTATTGTAGATCGAGACCAAATTTCTGGCCTTTTTCTAGGAATCTCATCATCACTTGTCGAATTAACTTGGAAAGGATCATTACTACTTTGCTTTTTCATTTTCACTTCAATTCTTAAGTTACTATCATATATTTTTAATTCTTCAGGAGTACTGGTATCACTGCTACTTCTTCCAAGAAAATCATGGCATAGCATAGTGCCACATTTAGAAATACCCCTGTCATTTGACCCATCATCATCCTGAGACCCTCCAGCATCATAGTCTTCAGACCTGGGCTTTATGTCATCAGAGGATGTGGTAGCACTGCCAGTGTCAGATTCAGGACTGTCTCTCTGATGCAGAACACTGGTACTCAAATTCCAGTCACTCATGAATGGGGCTTCTGTATTTTTCTCTTGAATTTCTGTTGCTTCCATATCTTTAGGAGAATTTTTTCGTGATATTTGTTCTAAAAAACACTTGGAGGAACTATCTGAGTCTGCTGTAGCATATTTGTCTTCATTCGTAGCAGAGTTATCAGATAACTGACTAGGAATTGTCTGCTCTACACGAAATTTAGGTTTTCCATCAACTTGAATAGTATGTAAGTTATGCACTGTCCTTTCAGGAACACAAGGTACATCTTTCACACATTCAGTGCTTGATTTTTTGTTCATGTTTTCTCTCTCTACGTGCATCTCCTTATCTAATGCTGAATGGATTTGCTCTGCATTTGCTGAGTCCAAATCACAAACTGGATTAGAGTTCAAGAGGTTTTCATTTGGATTTAAAATCATGGATTTTATGGCAGTGGTGCTATAAAATTCTGGATCTACATTTTCACTTCCGTCAGTATGACAGTGTAGTTGAGCTGGGTTGCAGCGATCAATTTCTCTGTGACTGGACAATTTTGTTTCACTTTTTCCTGAACAAATATGTCTTGATTCCAATTCATGTTTTACTGATTTATCCAGATTTGAAATATTTTGGCATTCTAATACCAATTTCTCTTTTTCTTGATTGTTTAATGGCTTTTGTAGACCAGGTGTGCATAATGACTGGAATGCTTCTGTACCAATGATTTTCGCAGTGAGGTTAATTAGAGGTTCATCAGGCTTCTGTTCAGTAACACTGCCATTCTTGTTACTTTTTTGGACAACAGATGTTTCACTTTTTAAAGGTCTTTGAGAAGACTGAGTCTTCAATATGACCTGTCCAAGAACCATTTTCTGTTTTGAATCTTTATTATTTAAAGTTTCACCTTTCTTAGATTGATTTAGGTGTTTAGGTATTGCCACCATTTTTCCATTAACTTTAGGCAAAGTTGTGTGCCCTTGCTTGACAATTTTTCTCTTAGGTGTTTGTTTTTCTGTTGTACTGTGGTTCAACTTCGTCACATTTCCATCAGACTGCCTTGAAGATTTTACTGAATTTGGTGACTCTCCTTGGCATCCTAAGAAAAGAATATTCAAAAGTATAATATACCTTTCAATTTGTGAATAAAATTCAATATTTGTTTTTAAATTATTTTAGAAGAAATAAAATAAAACAATGGATGGTAACATACCTACAATCAAATGGACAATTACAGAACAGAAGTTAGTCACATAATAAAATAAAAAAGAAAAATATTTTTTCTATTACAAATAAAGATGGACTATTCCAAAGTCTTAAAGAAATTAATAAAATAAGATCTCTCTCCTTCAAGTAAAGAGAGACTTGATCCTCATGCCAGAATTGGATTTGCAT
The DNA here is from genome assembly GCF_021234435.1 of Artibeus jamaicensis. Taxonomy (NCBI): domain Eukaryota; kingdom Metazoa; phylum Chordata; class Mammalia; order Chiroptera; family Phyllostomidae; genus Artibeus; species Artibeus jamaicensis. Next base: position 36,838,337 of record NW_026522025.1, on the reverse strand, counting down.
AAATATGAAGGGGTGGAAAATTCTGATATTCTTATACCAAAGAGCAGCCAGAGACTTGCCTTTGAAGTTTTTTTGGGGGAAAAAGACTATATTCCACACAGCTGAAAAGGAGGATCGAGATTAACATAAAATAGAAATATTAAAACTGCTGCAATTTTTTCCCTCAACCATGAAGAAAACCAATTTGTTTCTCATAACCAAGTCATTATTATTGTAGCTCATTAGGGTTAACAACTTAGACCCAGGGCTGAAACTAAAACCGGTAACTGAAAGAAAAGAGGATTCATTTGGGGAATCTATTTGTGTATACAAATAGATTGGATAAAGTCCTAGAGATCACATTTTGAGCACTGTCAAACAAATTACCAAATATTTTGAAATAATTAATTTTAACTATAACTAGAGCATGAATAATTTTCCTTTGTCTTATTTTTTATTTACGTTCAGTATTATTCACTAGGTAACTCAACATGGTTTTTAGGATTTTACAAACTGCTCCTAATGCATAAAACAAATTAATCTTTAAAATCAGTTATTATGTTAGCAAATTATGCCATTTGACTGGCACTCTTTTCTTTCTTAGAACAGGGAACAGACTCCAGAGGAAATATTCTCCCTCCTGTGAGGTTGTGGAGAAAAGGGAACCCTGGTGCACTGTTGGTGGGAATGCAGACTGGTGCAGCCACTGTCGAAAACAATAAGGAATTTCCTCAGAAAACTAAAAATGGAACTGCCTTTTTACCTGGAAATTCCAGTGCTGGGATTATACCCTAAGAATCCTGAAATACCAATTTAAAAGGACCTATGCACCCCAACGTACATAGCAGCAAAACTCACAATAGCTAAGTGTTGGAAGCAACCTTAGTACTTATCAGTAAACGAGTGGATCAAAAAACTGTGGTACATTTACACAATGAAATACCACACAGCAGAAAGAAAGAAGGAGCCCCTACCCTTTGTGACAGCACAGATAGATCTGGAGAGCGTTTCGCTAAATGAAATAAGCCAGGCAGTGAAAGACAAATACCATGTGATCTCACCTATAAGTGGAACCTAATTAACAAAACAAACAAGCAAGCAAGCAAAATATAACCAGAGACATCAAATAGAGAACAAACTGACAGTAACCAGAGGGGAGAGGGAAAAGGATAAGAAAAAGGAGAAGGGTCATCAAGGAATAGGTCTATAGGACCCATGGACAAAGCCAAAGGGGGTTAGGATGGAGTGTGGGAGGTGGGGATGTTTGGGGTGGGGGGTTGGTGGGGGGAAATGTGAGACAACTGTACTTGAATAACAATAAAAAAGTGTAAAAAATAAAAATTAAATTAAAAATAAAACCAAAAAAGAGAAAAATTCTTCCTCCTATGTATTATAGCTTTCTAGACTGCACCATTACTTTTTAAAGAAGCCTTTAGTGCTGGTTTTGCAGATGGAATTCCTAGTTATCAAGGAAACTTTGAAGAAACCTGGCCATAATATATAAAAGGACCAGAAATGCAGATATTAGGGGCTCCCTTAATTATTTCTCTCACAAAATACAATAAAAACCAAACCAATACCTCAGAATACCAAAATATTGCACTTCTTTTGAAATGTAAAAATATAAAATCTCATTTCTACAGCATGAAACAAATGTAAAATGAGTGAAACCATGTTATATATTGCTTATTTGCTGCTCAAGTTCCAAATCAGAGTTCTGCTTATTGAATTTAAACAAGGAAGGAACACCAGGATTATGTCAGCTTTACCTTGAGTTTTAGCAAGATTAGATGGGGCATTCTTTGTCCTCTGCTGAGCTGTAGTGCATACATTGTCATGTCCTCTTTTCTTTAAAATTGCCTGTTGTACTGGATCACTATGTCCTTTGCTAGCGACCTTCTTTAGCATACTAGGAAAAATGATTTGCATTCAATATTACGTTGAAATTCCCAAACATGAGCTTTTAAAAGACCCATACACAAAATAATTTTTTTCTCAAAGAAATTTAAAAAATCTTTTCTGAAAATAAGAAGACCATATGTCCATATGTCTTTAAGGTTATAAAACTGTAGATCAAGTATGATAAAGCAATGTATAATCAAGTGTGACAAATGTGAATTATTTGCATCAATCATTTTGTATAAATATACTAACTTTTTAGTAAATAAAAGTTTTAAAATATTATGTAAATAATTTTTCTAACAAAAAGAAGATATTTAAAAATATTTAGCTAGACATCAGTATATAATTAACTTTCAGAGAAAGCTAATATATATGTGAAATAATGAAGACTTACCTATTATTTATGTTAGTTTCTTGTTCATGAGTGCTTTTTTTATTGGAAGTTCCATTGGTAACTTTTGAAACAGGTTGAGATTTTACGGCTGTAAATTAAGAAAAAGTAAGTCAAGAGGCAGAACACTAAATATGTAACAATTATATACAATGTCATTGATCAGACACCGTAAACAAAATTAAATGTCAACATGGGAAGAACTGTGTTTTCTTTGCATGAATACATGCAAGTAAATACTTTTTTTTTGCATTGAAAGTATCAAACAAGTTATTTTTTCTAGGAACTTTTAACTGTCAGGAGGTATTAAAGATTAGAGTGCTAAAACCCACCTACAGTAGAAATTTTGATACTTTCTACACTGTTTTTCACTGTCTGTTCTGGAGATTCACAAAAGGACAGTTTATGACCAGATGGCTTCTCTTCTGTTGATCCATTTTCTTTTGGCTCATCCAGACTTTCGGTGGAAACCAGTAATTCCATACTTGAATTTGTAGACCTGCTGGAGCATTCTGCAATGCCAAGGTATGGAGAATATTTTCCTGTCTTCAAAGGCTTTGCTCTGGCTTGCACATTTAAGTTTCCAGTGAGTACCTTGGGTCTGGCACCTGTAACTTGTCCTTCTTGATTTCTCACTCCCTTCCCATTTAATGTGTTTTTGTGTCCATGTGCTGCTGCTGTTGCCGATCTTTCCACAACTTGTCTAGATGACATGTTTGCTGACTTTGCATTATCATTGTTTTCTGTTTTGGGTTTTATTATTGCTTTGGGCTTTCCAGAAACATTTTTTCCCCCAGATTTTAATTCTTTTGTAATTTTAGATGCTGTTTTTGTATCATCCTTCTCTTTTAAGTCATCATGCTTCAAAGTTTTATTTATAGTATTTCTATTAGTACTTGATGAATGTCCAGATGCTCCTAATCCATCGGATTTCATCTTTTGATTAGTAGAGGGACAACTCCAACACTTTTCCTTGTTATTTTCTCTCAAAGATTTGTTTTTTATAACACCAGAGTCAGAAACTTGTCTCCTTTGCTACAAAGAAGAAAAAAGTACCTTGTAACTTGACTGAAGTCTTTGACATACAAATACTTTACATTTTAATAAGCCAGTTTTTCAAAGAAAAAGAATCCCAGCAACTTTTGTATTATAATTTAGGTCCAATCAAAACTTGAATTATCTTTGGTCATTTTGAGCAATACTTTCACTGTGTCTTTGATCACACTACCTTAATCAAATCTAAAATACAGCACAAAATATTTAAGGTCTATACTATTTTAAAAGATGTATCACTTTATGAAGTTATGATAGGGAATTAATACCTAATGGGGTCCAAATGCCTTGAGAGAATGATAACAATATCCAGTACTTTTAAGGCTCCAATCCCAGGTTCTGTGCTAAAACCCTTTTCATATATTATCTCACTTAATCCTCACAACAGTACTGTGAGATAGCTCCTGTTGCTATCTCTATTTCTTAGCCAAGGAACTGAGGATTAAAGCAAGTATGTGATTTACCCATGATCACATGCTGACAGGGATGGAACTAGGACCTGACCCCATGATTTACTGCTTTAAGTAGGTAGTCATCTATATGGTATAATTTGAGAGACTTTATTAAGATATTCACCAAAAATTCTCTCTTTAACCCAAATGCCAGAACTTTTATCCTCTGTGGTAAGAATTTTCTTAGAGTCCTCATTTAAAACAATAACAAAAAAAATTCTATGAAACATATCACATCTGAAAAGTCTGATTTTTAAAAGAAACAAGATTGTAATACAGAAAAAAGATAGTAATAGAGTGTTGGTTGTCTGGAGGAAGTGGAGGGAAAGGGGTGGCTCCTAAAAATAGGTGAAATAGGTAGAAAGGGGAAAATGGAAAGGCACTGAGACAAATGCACCTATTTCATCATTTTGTTTAGAACCAACTTTGATATGAAAGGGAACAAAAAAATTGTTTTAATTAGTAGGACTTTTATCCAGAGGGTAGAGACTGGTACTATTAAGTGCAATTTCTAGAATTCTGTGTAATATTTATAAAGTATAAATAGGCTTAACTATCAATTTTTGGTTTTTTAATAAATCTTAGCTCAAAAATATTTTTATTTAAAAAATTCTTTATTTTATTCTTTATTTTTAGTACCTAAAACCAGGTGGACCTCTTCCCACCTATAAAACCAATCCTACTTAATTTATCCTACCATACCATCTATTTTAAAGCATCATGTTATGGGCAAGATCTGTATTACAGTCTTTTAGAAATTTTACATTAACATATTACAAAATGATGATGATTTGATGTATATGCATTTCTAGGAATCCTCTGATTTAGCTCTGCAAAATTTACCTATATTACTTATATGCAAATGGATAAATTATAATGGTTACCATATGCTATTGACAAATGAAGACCAAGTGGGTAATCCTCTTAAGCAATCCTCTTGGACACCCTTTAGGTTCTAGTACTATTCCCTCTTGTTTTGACTTTTAGCTTTTTGATATAAAAAAATTTTAAACAATCAAAAGAAGGCAGAACATTATAATGAATCCCTATGTACCTATTACCCAGCTTTAACAATGATCAACTCTGGGACAATTTTGTTTAATATATAACTACCCCCATTTTATTTTAAAGCAAATCCCAGACATCACATATGGGTACTAGCAATCTTTTAAAACTTTTTTCTCGGCCTTATTAACTTTCTCCTACCTCCAAAAGATCTCACCTTTTTTGGAAAACATATTTATTTGTTCCATACTTATTGAGCACTTACTATGTATCAGATAACTGTACATAAATTATTTCATTTCAATTTCACAATAATACTGCTAGGTTGTATCATCCCATTTTATAGATAAGCATACTAGGACTCACACATGACACACATAATAATTGTGAACTCAAAGGTTGAACACTTCTGATTCTATGTCCAACACCCATTTTGGAATATCACTGCCTTTCTGAGGGAAATATGTTACCCTGTTTTTTTTCCTAGTGGTTAAGAGTATAAACCCTTGGACAACCTGAAAGACAGAGGAATTAGGACCAACAACAAGACTGATCATTTTGTTGTAAGGCAAGGAAGGAGGAAAGGCCTGGTTGATGGAGTTGGTAGAACAGGGGAAAGGAAGGCAGGTAGACTAAGTCTTGGGGCCTTAAAAAAACCCCAGAGGAGATAACAGGGTATATAGAAAAAATATGCTAAAGTGTACTTTGTAGAATATGTTCAGTGTAACTGTACAATATGCCTAAAAGGGGCCAATGGGGAGTCTAGTGCTGTTCTGTGATGACGGTTGGTGAAATTTTGAATAAAACAGAATCCAACAGTGGTCTTTACTACAGTGTTTCTCAGAGCTTTTAAGGTGTTAGTGTACATCATCAATCTCTTACAGGAGCTACAGTGTGCAGTAATTCTCAAAGTCAGTTGATGCTACACGTTCTTAGGTAGAACATATGAGGGAGCACGCACTTTGGGAAACGGTCTTAGGAAGTTTACTGGCAAAAAACTTCAGCATCCCACAGTTTTTCACAGAAGACATTTGAAACTTGACCTCTGCCTCAAGCTATGAGAGCTCTTAGTTGTAGCTTAGAGTTGTGTGAGTTCTGTATTTACTGGCTGATGAGGAAGAAAAGATTCCCTATCCCACTCTGCAAGGGCAGGTAGTATGTTCTTTGTATTCAAAACTGAAGCTTTCATTGTATATCTCTGTATTGCACATACTAGGTTAGTATAATTTTGTACTTCAAATATCCTATTAAGTGGTAATCTTTAAGGTAGCTAGCTTAGAACTCTAACCATCAATAACATTTTTGGAGAAAAAAGTATTTCACATCATAATAAATACACCAAGTAATTTATGTGTGTGATAAAAAACAAATAACAAAGTTTACAATCTTAACCACTGTTAAGTGGGTAGTACAGTAATGTTAACTATACACTCCTTGTTGTGCAACAGAGCTCTAGGGCTTTTTCATCTTGCAAAACTAAAACTATATCCAATGAAAAGCAATTCTTTTCCTTGTCCCTGTAGCTGATGGCAATCACCATTCTACCCTCTGTTTCTAAGGGTTGGACTACTTTAGATACTTCATGTAAGTATACAAATAAACTTTTAAAGTAAAGCACAGCTGTACTCTTGGTACTAATTGACTTTTTCACACGAAATATTTACCACATGAATTAAAATCTTAGTATAGAGAAAACTGGGACAACCAACATTTTTCTCTAATAAGAAATAGGTTAATTAGAAAAACAGACTTGAATTAGGTATAGAATTCTAGACAGTTTCTGATTTACTGGAATAGCTCCAGTATGTTCGTTGCCAAAAAGGTTTTCAAGGAAATAAAAAAGGTGGAGAATATTACACTTTCTATGCCAGCTGGATACCAAAAATTCACATCATTTAAAAATTTATGAAATGTTCGCTTGATTAAAAAAAGACTCAAAATTATTTCTATTAAGAAATAGCTTTAATTAATGTAAGAATAAATTTTAAAAATTATTTTGAAATATAAAATAATGAAATTTAAATTATTTGCTATTCTTTTTCCTTTGGACCTGTAAAATTTTAAAAGTTTACCTGAGAGCTACTGAATATAGGCTTTTTACCAAGTCTTCGACTATCACCTTTGTCAAATGCAGCTGTAAAAAGAAACAGCAATATATATTTATAGGAGGCAGTGCTATTAACACAGAATTAGAGGGAAAATAATATATGAGTAGAAAAAGGTTATGTCTCAGTAGAAAATAACTTTAAAATAGCTAAAACCAATCTAACACACAGATAATTCCCTACTATAGTAAAACATTTATTTTTTAAAGAACCACACTTCCATTCTTATTTTCTGATTCCTATGAATTGTTATTAAAATTAATAAATGGGAACTATAAAATATCACAGAGAAGATTTATACATTTATAGAAACAAAACTTTTCTGAAGGTGTAAAATTTTAGAAATAACTGGTTTCACTTAGTATTCCAAATTTCAAAAAATTACAGATTGTGGCAAATGTAGTATTTTATAAACTATTAAAAACTAGAAAAATGTTTATCCTGAGTTGTAAAAATATTGTTGAAATTAACTATAAATATTATCTGGTTTGCTGTTACATCATGAGGAAGGAAGAAAGAAAAAAACATAAGGTTCTGTTGAAAATAAAACAAGAAACAATTCTCAAACTCATATTTTTTTTAGAATTACATAAACATTCACTTTATAGATTAGGTCAAGTGGCAATTATTAGAGAACTCATGTTTACATTCTTCAAATAAGAATTTGAATGACGTCAGGAAAATATATAGGAATAATGGTATAAGAGCTATAAATACAGTTTAGCTAATGCATTTTTGCCTTTTGAAGGTTATGGGGCTCTAAAATATACTTTGAAGAAATACATATAATTTCCAAAATTTTTTTATAAAGCAACTGTAGAAAAATACATTAAATTATCTGTAACTCTACTATGCATCTTCTACTATTTCTATTCTATAGAATCTGTACTATAAGATAAAGCAGGATCCTAGAAATGGCACTGTCAGGACTGATTTATAGTTAGCAAATGACTTAGCACAACAATGCACAGGAAGAAATGAATGTACGATTTCTCCCAAAGGTCAGTAACTCAAACTAGAATAAAGAAATATAACAAAGACAACTACAATCACCCCTTTCTCTGGGGTTTCTCAGTACATAATCATCCTTAAGTAGGAATCACTATAATTCAACACATTTAAGATTTAAGAAACATTATTTTTATACTGGTGTAAATGTAATAGATTGAAAAGTTCTCATTGACAGTTAGCTGGATTACCAATATTTCATTTTAGATATGTGTATATGTGGTGTATATATATATGTATTTACATGTCATTTTAATTAGCACTTTGAAGAATTAAGATAAAGAACACTGAAGCTCAACTTAATTATGAAATCCTCTAAAATGAAGAAAATAAAGTTTACTGCCAATTGGAAGAGAGTTGAATGACATCTGTTCATGGAATGTCAATCTTTTTCTTCACATTGTACAGATTTCATAGTAAATTGTCATAAAAAATCAGTATAGAAAGAGTCACAAGGAAAAAATTTCTAATTTCTAAAGACTTTGTGATTTTCGTTATTTCATGATTTTGTTTTATTTATTTATTTTTTGGGGGGAATTTCTTTGAAAAGTGTTCTCAAGATCACATTTAGGTACACTGTTGTGTTATACTGATAACACGAGACAGAGCAAATCATATTCTGACTAAACCATTAAAGAATTTAACATATCTATGAACTATCGAGAATGTATTGTACCACATATGGCTTCCATGTTTTATGATACAAAAATATCTGCTTCATAAAATATAGTCTCTAGTCTCTTAACTTAAAATGTTTAAAAGTACACTTGCTCAATCTGCCAATATTTTTTCTAAGACACCTGCTTTAAGCCAAAAATAGTCATGAAGCCATTTTTAGTTCCATACCCTCAACATTTTACTTTAATGTTTTTGAAACAAATACACATTTTGAGCAATATACACCTTTTGTTTAATGCTAATGTTTCAAATGGTACCTATTAGATGTCAGAGACCACTGTGTGGCTCCTGAGGGACACCCTGCAATAGCACACACAGTATCACTGAACCGATCAATTGTGAAATTAAGCCATCTAATGTAGGCAAAACCCACAAGAAACAGTATCATATGCAAAAGATGGAAAAGCTTTATGGAAAAATACATTTTAAAAGGGAGAGAAAGTGTGTTTGGTGATCTGTTTTATATGGATTATATTTTCCTACACTTCTAATCTAAGTAAAACAAGAATGCTTTTAAGCAAATTTTGCTGGAACATTACTGCTAATATAAAGTAAGATAAAAAAAATTATATATATATATATGAAATGAGTTTCATTTTCTGTGAACAGCAAAAAAGCATGATTTTTTAAAACTACCTAAATATACTATCAGTAGTTTCAATCAGGAGGCTATTATTAAACAGAAGCAAACAAACATTAATCCTACCACTTATTAGAATCCTTTCAAAATATCCCTTCTTACAAAGATTGTAATATAATAAAAAAATCTCAGAGCTAACAACATACCTGCTTGGATTTTCTGTTGATGATCTGTACTCATCAGCTTCCAGCTTTCTGTGTGACGAACAGCATAGAAAGACTGAACCAGGAAGATCCACAGCTTATCACGCAGAGCCTGGATCTTGCACGTAAAACCCTGCGTTCAAGCAACAAATCAGCAGCTGGTGAGAGCCACATTGTCATAGCAACCAGTCATTATTCCTTTCCGAATCTACTTATTCTTAAGCTAGATCAATGATGTCATCACTTAGATTTTTAAGATTGTCAGGTACATGTTATTTATGAAGGCTTACTCTTCACAACAGAATTTTACAGTGAACATGAAGCTAAACCTTATTCTTTCAACCAAACATTATTTTAAACCACCAATGCCTTTACATGAATACCTTACACAGCCGTTTCAAATTCACTATGACATTACAAGGTCAAATACTCTATGCAATTGTAATAAATATGATGAAAAATTTTAAATAATTATCGTTGAACACAAAATGTCAGTTACAATTAGTTTAGTAATTACCATTATTAACTGCATTTGAAAATAAGTAATATTTTAATTTTGCTTTTCCTCTGTCAATCCTACTTTAAATGTGATTATTTTAGACAAAAAAGGAATTAAGAATATATTATAGAATAAAAGATACTAGTGATTAAAATTTCTAAAAAATTATTTTAAATTGTTTTATATTTAGGAAGTTTAATGTAGTGATCAGGGAGAAATACTAGAGTTACACTATGCCAATTAATACTGTTAAGTACCAAACTATGTTCAGAACTAACCAATAAAATTGCCAAATTCTAAACTTTCATAATATGCTCACTTGGAGGTAAATAAAAATTAAAAATGTCTATTATAAAATAAATCCAAATATACACAAAAGTAGACTATAACCAACCCTTAGGTTTCCATTACCTAGTTTCAATGAACCACGGAACATTTAAAATGTGCATATATTTATAAATCTTTAAAATAATTCAAATGTTTTAATGAACTATATTACATTCAGTACCATTTCTTTTGTACTGTCAGAGTTCAGTAACATGTCCAGAGCCATAAGAAGAGAGCAGCTATTCTCAGTGGTAATCTTTTCTTCAATTGCTTTTAAAATTTTGTCCAACAGTTCAGCTGTGCTGCTCATTGCTTGTGACTATAAAACACAGAAATTGATATTTAATAGGAATACATGTAAAATTTGTTAACAAGCATGAAACTCTGGCATAAGAACAGAATGTTCATCATAACTGGCTATATGAAATCAACCAGAAATTTTATTTCCTCTGTTAATAATAATATAGTAATTATTATAATAGTTATAATCCTTTTCCTTTGTTAAAAAATCTGCATACATGCATACACACAAACTGTTGTGAAAAGCCCAATCATCCTAAAGAGCTTAGAAGTAATGTTAGTTCTTTGTTAATTACTAAATTTAGAAAAAGTGGATCCCCAGGAAAACAGAGAATTTTGCATGGACGATAATTGTATTAGCAACCAAAACAAATCTTTCTGACTTTGGTTTCTAAAATATGACTTATGCTGATAGAGAGCTAGAGTTGGCCAGAGTTACACTGGGTCTTGCCAGGGTACTCAAACATGTCCCCTCCTGCCTTCATTATCTTGTGAGCCAAAAATCCTGTCCATCACTGCTCTAAATCCTATGCAAACCTGCCATCTGCTATGGAATTTATTTAAGCCATACTAATTTAATCAAAGACAACCTGCATTTAAAAACTCTTGCATAATTATAATCAGAACACAAAGATGGAACTAAATATAGAATGTCATTTTCAACATAGTACCTGTAAAAAAAGAGCAAAATTTTCACTTTGAACGATCTTCGGGAAGTTTTCTATAATAAATGCAATACATTCTTCTTGTAGCTGAGATGCCATAGTCAGTGCTGTTTCTGTCCACTTCACTCTGGGTAAACTGATGATTAGCCTGTCACTTTCCATCAGAAGAAATGCAGCATTCTTATCATTCTTATAATTTAAAAAACATTGAAAAAAGTTAGATTACTGCTCATAAAGTAATTTTCCAAGCAAATCAAATAGTTTTTGTTTTCTTGCAATGCTTCCTGCAAAAAACCAAAATTTCAGACAGGTAATATCTTTATCATTAGTTTTACATGTAATATTTATTCATTCATTCAAAATTACCGGAAAGGGCAAATTTTGAGCTTGTTAGAAATGACCTTTAAAGGGTAGCTAAAACAAACCTGAAAGCAAAGTTATAACTACAAAGAAAAACTCAACTTTCCTGAGATTTTTCACTACTGTATTAATTTTTGTCCCTATAGACATCATTCATAATTGCATGGCTACACCAGCATAGCCTTAATTCTTTTATGACTGCAAAATATGTTACTACAAATTTAGAAAGGCTAAAAATTACTTCTAGTCTTCAGTGACTTTTTTCCTCCTCTCTAATTAGGTAATAAGCTCCCTCATTTTATGTTTTATTCATTTAATGATGACTCACAAATATTAATCTCTATGGAAAACAGAATGACAAATATGCAAATATCATAGGCTTCAAGGAAAAGAAAAATAATAACCAATAAATTACTATATCTTATTCATGTCTGATTCTAGTTGTTTTTATCAGTAATTACTTTATTATTTATTGTTTTTCCATTACAATTTATATTCCCCACCTTCTTCTACCTCTACCCCATCACCACATTGTTGTCTGTGTTCATGATTGATTTCTAGTTCTTAAAACAATACTTGCAAATAATTATTATTGAATAATTACCCGACAGAGATTGCAGTAGATGAAAAAACATAGCCACAATTTTGTTGTACCTCCATACATCAAGAGGTGAAATCTAATTCCTCATCCCTTGTGTCCAGACTGGCCTTTTCACATGCTCACACAAATAGCAGTGTTGTGCAAGTTCCACAGCCTATGCCTCAAAAGCACTGCAGCTCTGCCTTTACCCCCCTGGATCTTCTGGGACCATGAGGCCATAGAGAAGCTTCATAAAAGAGACCATGTGGAGCAGGAGGCCCAGCCTCCTACTTAGTTATCAGTTGAAAGCAGGTGCAGGACGGAGCTCAGACAAGATCAGCAAAAGAATCACCCAGTCAAACCATAGAATTGTGAGAAATGAACTGTAGTTTTAAGCCACTTAGTTTTGAGGTAGTTTGTTACTCAGCAATAGATAACTGATAAATCTGGAAACAACAGCCAGAAATCCTTAACATAGGCTGTCTGATGTAAACTTCGCACACCCTCGGTAGCTTTCAGATCTCAATTCAAGCACTATTCTTTTTCTTGATTCCCATACCTACATCAAGTCCCCTTCACATACGCCATCAGAGAATCTGTCTCTACTTGGGATCACTTAGTTCATTTTCAATTGTTCAATAATTAACATAACTGTTTGATTACTATCCATCTCTCTCATTAGACTGTATGTTTACTGAGTGTGAAAATATCTGTTTTGGCTCACCCTTGTATCCCCTGAGCCTAGTATAGAAGTGCGTCATAGCAGACACTCAGATATTTGTTGATCCCTTGGCATTACCAGAGACTTCAGGTGTGTAAGTGAATTCCTAAGCTAAATTAAGTTTAATTCTTAAACATCAAGATTTTAGAAAATTTAACCATTTATCAAGAATTCTTTAAAAACATATACTTCCCCTGCTTTATTTATTACAGTTAAAAACATACTTTGCTAATTCAAGTCTTTTAAAATCACTTTAGTACCATCATCTGCTGGGAACCACTCTGCCTGGCTTCAGTTGTACCTCCCCCCCACCCCCATGGCTAAGGCTGAGTGAGCGACCTCTGGAATGCGAACCACTAAGGAGACAAAGCTTGTCTCTGGCAGCAACACTGCTTCTGCTTCATCCCCTGCCCCCAAAGCCTGGTCAGTTAGTCAAAGATGGGTAAGACCCCTGAGAGCGGGGGCAACCTAAGCCAGACATGATCACTTGGGAGGCCATCATGGAAGGACTTGGAAGGCTGCAACAAAGATGGACCTTTGCCCCCTGGCTATTCTGACACAGCCAGAGCCCCCATTTCCGTAGGGGAGAAGCGCTTCCTGGCTCTAATCCATTTAAGCCTAAAAACCTATGATGGGGAAGGCGGTGGAGCCCCTTGCTGGCTAGAGCAGGATCTGGGGTGATTGGGCCTAAGAAAGAATTCCTAAAGTCCTGTGAAGCGTGCTTTGCTAAGAGTGCTTTCATTCATATGATAAGGGTCTGAGCAGGAAATGAGTATGCCCCCAAAGTTTATTCAATCCTCTTACCTGACAGACACTGACTTAGACTAAGCTCTCAGATTTCTTTGAAATGTTATCTACTGTTTGATCCTTGCCGCTTGTATTCCTGTGTATTACAACCCAATAAAAGCCGTTGAGGAAGGGGCTCTTGGTCCTTCTCCTCTGAGAGACTGACCACCTGTCCTCACCAAGCAGATCATGTCTTGGTAGTTTCACTTTCATCCATGGCAGATGGGGGGACTTGAGAGCAACGTTGCCCCCACAATCATCCTTTTCTCATCTGGTGACTTCCTGAGTAACTGCAATTACTAAGAGTTTTGGGCAATAATCCCAATTTGATCTACTATAGGTCTTTTCCTGGTAATAGTACCAAATGTAGGCTATTCAAATAAACTTTGCAGGTATCTACAAAATGTTTTATACGTATGTTATGTGCTCTGATAGTAGTATCTTTTTCAAAATACAGATATAAAGTATAGTTGTCATAATTTAGCTTGTAATCTATTGAAAAACTAAAATATAAACATAAGTGATAACATAGAGGGTATGTAATCTTATTCTATACTGGTATGAATCTATAACAACATTAAATGTCAGAGTAACCTGAGGTTCAAAGAAGAAAGAGAATGTAATACACTTCTAGACCAAACACATAAAGTTTTAATAGTTAACAGAACACATAAGTAAAACTTCAAAATATATATACCAGGCATTACCAAGAAGTCTTCCTCTTCTTCCTCTCCCAAGCTACCCATTTTTCCTTGTTCCAATCAATATTATTTATTTTCTATTTCTTTCCAGAGTTAGGTACATACAAACAGAAATAGATACAATTCTTGCCTTATTTTACTCAAATAGAGGCATCTATATGCACAGTACTCTGTACCTTTCATTTTATACTTCACACACATCTGGAATATTTTTCTTATCAGAATATAAGGAACCTATGAACATTGGGGTGCATAGGTTCTTTTGGATTGGTGTTTTAGGGTTCTTAGGATATAATCCCAGCAGTGGAATTGCTGAATCAAAAGACAGGTCCATTTTTAGTTTTTTTAGAAAATTCCATACTGTTTTCCACAGTGGTTGTACCAGTCTGCAATCCCATCAACAATGGATTAGGGTCCCCTCTTCTCCACAACCTCTCCAACACTTGTTGTTTGTTGCTTTGTTTATGATGGCCATTCAGACCGGTGTAAAGTGATATCTCATTGTGGTTTTAATTTGCATCTCTCTGATAGCTAGTGATATTGAGCATCTTTTCATGTGTCCCTGGATCTTCTGTATGTCCTTCTTAGAGAAATGTCTGTTCAAGTCCTTTGCCCACTTTTTAATTGGGTTGCTTGTCTTCTTAGAGTAAAGTCGTGTAAATTCTTTGTATATTTTGGAGATTAAACCCTTGTCTGAGGTATCATTGGCAAATATGTTTTCCCATACAGTTGGATCTCTTTTTATTTTAATACTGTTTTCTTTAGCTGTGCAAAAGTTTTTAATTTTGATGAGATCCCATTTGCTTATTCTTTCTTTTATGTCTTTTGCTCTAGGGGACATATCAGTAAAAAAGTTGCTGTGTGAAATATGAGATTTTCTTGCCAATGTTCTTCTCTAGGACTTTAATGGTGTCATGGCTTATATTTAAGTCTTTTATCCACTTTGAATTTATTTTGGTGTATGGCGTTTTAAGTTGGTGCTCGAGTTTCATTTTTTTGCACATAGCTGTCCGGTTCTCCCAACACCATTTGTTGAAGAGGCTATTATTAGTCCATTTTATGTTGCTGCCCCCTTTGTCGAATATTAAATAGCCAAGAGCTGGAAGCAACCTAGGTGCCCGTCAGTAAATGAATGGATCAAAAAATTATGGTACATATACACAATGGAATTCTATGCAGCAGAGAGAAAGAAGGAGCTCCTACCCTTTGCAACAGCATGGATGGAACTGGAAAGCATTATGCTGAGTGAAATAAGCCAGGTGGTGAAAGACAAATACCATATGATCTCACCTTTAACAGGAAGCTAAACAACAAAACAAGCAAGCAAGCAAAATAAAAACAAAGACACTGAAATAGAGAACAGGGGGACAGTGCCCAGAGGGGAGAGAGGAGGGAATTTCAGGGGAAAAAGGGGAAGGATTTACAGGAACTAGTATAAAGGACATATGGACAACAACTAAGGGGGGAGTGGAAATGGGAGGGAGGTGGGGAGCACTGGGGAGGGTGGACTGGGATGGGAGTAAAAATACAGAAAACTGTACTTGAACAATAATTAATTTAAAAAAAAGAATATAAGGAACCTTGTTATTGTTTTAACAACTGTGTAACACGCCATAGTATGGATATGCTCTGAGCCCTTCCACCAGTCCTGTTGTAGACAGTTACGTTGTTCCCATTTTTTTTTGCTACTTTTGTAATGTAATAACATTGTTGATGACATTATTTCATATACTGTAAATATATCTATAGGATAGTTCCTAGAAAGAGAATTTCTAGGTCACTACTGCTTGTCTTAGACTGGGTCCGCCTAATAACTGAGCCTGAGAAACAGGTTTGTATGCACACAGTTTGTTTTGAGAAGTGATTCTAAGAGGATCTGAGGCACTGGGACAGGGAAACAGGGAAACAGGGAAACCAACGGAAGGGTATGTTTTTCTAAGTCCTTGCTACTCAAAGTATTATCCCCAGCATCAATACCACCTAAAGATAGTTAGAGTTGAATCTCAGGCTCCATCCCTGACTTAGTGAATTAGAATCTACATTTAACCAAGATCCTGAAGTGTTTTAAATATATATTAAAGTTTGAGAAGCACTGATGTAGCCAACTAGGGCTCAGTCTTTCTAGGCCCTAGTTGCTACACTAGAGTCACAGAGACTGTACTTAGATTATTCTCCCAAAAGACAGACTGGGGAACATTTAACCACTGGCTCCCACATCACACTGGTCAGGGCTTGTCTGTTGGGGTGTTAATTCCCTTTTACTTCTAGATTTACAAGGTGTCAGAACTTCCGAGTTGTAGACATCCTGTTTGGAGTAGCAGTTAAGCCTCAGGTGAGAAGTGTGATGTGGCTGAAAGTGATGTCAGATTATACCCATGTGATGCTGGATGCTGCAGCAATGGCTGAAATACACATGTGGGCCCAGAGGATATGAGGAGGGGCACTTGAGTACCCAAAACATTAGCAATGTGTCCTCAATGGCGCACTGTTTTCCAAACTGTAGATTACTCTCTCGTAAAACTGGAGAGCATTATGCTAAGTGAAATAAGCCAGGACAGTGAAAGCCATACAGTAAAAGACAAATACTGTATGATCTCACCTATAAGTGGAATCTAATCAACAGAACAAACAAGCAAGCAAAATATAACCAGAAACATTGAAATAAAGAACAAAGTAACAGTAACCAGAAGGGAAAGGGGACAGGATGGGGGAAAATAAGGGAAGGTCCATCAAGGAACATGTATAAAGAACACATGTATAAAGCCAAAGGGGGTAGGTTTGAGGGTGGGAGGTAAGAATGGGTGGGGCAGGGGGCTGTGGTCAGCTGAAAGTGGAGACAACTGTACTCGAACAATAAAAATTATTTAAAAAATAAAATATCAGGTACATGTAGTAAAAAAAACCCTTTTATTTTCAAATTTAAAAAAAAAGAACTATTTTTAGTGATTCACAACTAGTATTACAAGTTAAAAAATGAGAAAGAAAAAGACAGAGAAAGAAGACAAAAATAGAAAATCTCAGTACATCATACGTAATAATGGTTAGTATTCTTCTAGATAAATTATTTCCATTTTACATGTATGAGTGTACTGGGTTACACTATTAACAAACTACTCACTTTGGGTCACAGTCAAAAAAGTTTGAAAAACACAGCAAAAGGTGTGTTAATTTATACCCTTCCCAGAAATGAATAAAAGTACTTATTTCCTACATCCATATTAACTTAGTAAAAATTTCCTTCTTTTTTCATTCTAGAAGGTAGAAAATGGTCTTACACTGTAATTTTAATATCTACTTCTTTTAAATAGATGAAGTTGATGATTTGTTTATCAAATTAAAAGGTATTTGTATTTGCTTATCTAATCTTATCCTATGTTTAGCTGTTTTTCTAACAGCTTGTGGGAACTCTGTATATTAGAAAATTAGAAGCATGAGTATATGAACAGCCTTTTGACTTTGCTTGTGGTTGTTTTTTACTACATAAAAATTTTGCATTTTTATGTAATCAAATTTTTTATGACTCCTAAATTTTGTATTACTATGCTCTATTGAAGTTATAAAATAATGCTCCCAGGGCTACTGCAGTATTTTAATGTTTTTTCTTACATTCAAATTTTTGATCCATTTAGAATACATCTTATCATACCAGGATGTGAGGTACAGATTCAACTTAAATTTTTTTACAGCTAGCTTCCTGATTATCCTAACACCATACATACACTGAATAAACCCAATGCCTCATATTATTTCTTAATCCTTATTGTGTTAATCAAATAGGGCTTCAGCTATCCTTTGGTCTTAAGACTCTGAGTAATATATGAGGTCTGTCTGGAAAAAGTCCAGCCATTGTTAATATAATAAGAACGATTTATGCAACATCAATGTAACCTGGCAGCCAAGGAAAGTGGACTGGAATGTGCATGTGTGAACAATGATGACTTCACTGTACTAGTCAGTGGGGGTGGTAGATGCCGTTGAGTGAGCATGTGTACTGTGTAGCCATCACATCCAAATTGACTGAGTGAGCAATATATCTGCATCAAATTTTGTGTTAAGCTTCAACTTCCTCCACAGAAACTATTTGAATAATTCAGGAGGCTTATAGGAACAATGCAATGAATGCAGCACAAATAAAAGTGTGGCACAAATGCTTCAAAAATGGTTGAAAATCTCCTGGCTGGTGTAGCTCAGTGGATTGAGCGCGGGCCTGTGAACCAAAGGATCGCGGTTTGATTCCCAGTCAGGGCACATGCCTGGGTTGCAGGCCATTTTCCAGCAGGGGCCAGTTCCCAGCAGGGGATGCATGAGAGGCAACCATAAATTGATATTTCCCTCCCTCTCTCCTTCCCTTACCTTCTAAATGTAAATAAATAAATATTTTTTAAAAAATGGTTGAGAATCTGTTGAAAGTGATCCACATTCTGGAAGACCTAAAACAATCAGAACACCTGAGAATGTTGAACTGCAATCAACAAAGATCAGCAACTGGCAGTACAAGAACCAGAAGTTAATCTGGGGGTTCTAAAAACTACTGTGCTGGAGATTTTGATGCAGGATCTTGGTATGAAACGTTGTGGCAAAATTCATTCTATGGTTTCTGCTACCAGAGCAGAAGGAACATTGTGCTGCAGTTGGTAATGACTTGATTCAAACTGCTACCAATGAGCCAGATTTCCTCAAGAAGGTCATAACCAGAGATGAATCATGGATCTTAAGGCTTCAGAAAAGAAGGCCCAATCATACCAATGGAAGTTGACTGGTTCTCCACATCTGAAGAAGGCACAGCAAAGTTGCAGCAAGATCAAGACTATGTTAACTGTGTTTTTTATCAGGAAGGTCTTGTCCATCATGAATATACCCCTCCAGGCCAAACAATTAATAAGGAGTACTATCTCAATGTTCTTCATCTACTGAGAGATGTAATATGACAAAAAATGGCCGCAGCTATGAGCAACTGTTGATTGTCAGCTTCGTCACAACATGCCCACTCATCCATCTCATCTCATGCAGAATTTTTTGGTGAAACATCAAGTCACTCAGGTGACTTAGCCCCTCTACAGGCCAGATTTGGTGTCCTGTGTCTTCTGGCTTTTCTCAAAATTAAAATCACCTTTGAAACAGAAGAGATTTCAGACTGTTGATGAGATTTAGGAAAATATGACATGGCAGCTGATGGCGATTCCAACGAAGAATTTTGCAGTGTCTTTAACAGTGGAAGAGATACAGGGAGAACAGTATGAGGTCTCCAGGTGCCTACTTTGAAGGAGACTGAGTCTTCACTGTACTATGTACAATGTTTCTTGTATCTTCTTCAATAAATGTCACTGTTTTTCATATTACATGCCTGAATACATGGCTGGATACTTTCTAGACAAACCATTTTTTATATATATATATATAAAACTTTAGTTTTACCCTAGTGATCCTGCCCACTCATATATAACTCTCCTAAATTAAAAAAAAAAACTTCACCATTTGTCTTTTTAAGGGCTTTAAAAAAAGCATTTTGAAACAGAAAAATATAATCATGTTTTGAAACAATTCAAGTAATTACATTATAAAGTCCTAACTTTCTCTGCAGTCTTTCTCTCCCAAAAGCAATGGTTTGCACTTGGTAGAAGGAAGCAGCCACATCTCACTGAATGGCTGTATAGCGACCTAGAAAAGGAAAAACCTTAAAGTTGCTCACATTAAAATTATATACTCTTTTACCTCCCCCATCCTTCTCCCTCTGCTAATCACCATACTGTTGTCTATGTAATATATATATATATGTATATACATATATACATATATGTATGTATATATATATATATATATTCTATATTCTTTTGAATTAGTGTTTTGGGTTTTTTCAGATATTAATATATCTCCAGAAGTAGAACTGCTGGTTCATAAAGCAGTTCCATTTTTAATTTTTGAGGAAACTCCATACTGTTTTCCACATGGCTATACCAATCTGCATTCCCACCAGCAGTTAACATCCTCACCAATATTTGTTTTTTGTTGATTTAATGATGATAGCCATTCTGATCGGTATGAGGTGGTATCTCATTGTGGTTCTAATTTACATTTGTCTGATGATTAATGATGCTGAGAATCTTTTCATATGTCTATTGGCCATCCATATGTCTTCTTTGTAGAAGTATCTATTCAGGTCCTTTGCCCATTTTTAAATTTGATTGTTTGGTTTTTTTGGTATTGAGTTTTATAAATTTTGGATATTAACCCCTTATCAGAAGTATCATTGGCAAATATGTTCTCCCATTCAGTGGGTGGTCTTTTCATTTTGTTGATGGTTTCCTTGGCTGTGCAAAACCTTTTGAAGTCTGTAGGGAAGGCAGTTGAGAAGGGAAGATGGACATAAAGTGAAGAGTAAGAAGCTGATATTCAAGAGCACAAGTGGTAATCCACAGGGTGGATTCATTTCAGCTCTTACTGACTCCAACATGCATGAAATAGGTGTCCTTCAGGAGATGTTGGCACCCTTCATCACGGAGGTAAACACATCCCTGGCCCAGGGAAAAGGACAGAGGGCAAAGTGAAGCAGCTGCAGGCCTTGCTGCTGTTCCATGCCAGGGTGAGCCAGTAAACATAAAAAATGTATAAGCTAGAAAAGCCTGCTCCAATCTTTCTGCTGAAAAAAAGAAAGGTGGCTGTTTTACCTCTAACCTACAAATCTCATACTAAATTGTCTTTTGTGGCCACTATAACTGGAAATATACAAAGAAGGAAATTCTGAGAAGTACAGTTCATTCAAGACAAGCTGATACATTACAAAACCATCACAGTCCACCCCTTGTCAACTGGCACCCATACACACCTCTTTAAACCGTATTTAATTCCCAAATGGAGATAATAACAAAGTCATGCTTTTGCCTAGCATAACTGTCTTCTATACAACAAACATGCTAACTCTTTCCTTAAAAGAAGATAAAAATTCTCTAGTGTTGTCTGGGTGATGTTCATTATTCTTCAAACCAAGTCACACTCCCCTTTGGTATCTTGTAACTTACATATGGAGATATAAAGTTAACTAATATTACCATGTCATATTAGATGATAGAAGAAGAGGACTGAAAAAAATATTTGGTTTAATATATACACAAACATTCATATAGAAAGGGAAATGGACTAGTTTATATCATAACTATTACAGTGCTCATTTCTTTAACTGATCACTTGCTCTAGGTGGTATTTATAACTGCCTTTTCCCACTACCACTGCATATCCCCTTAGCCCTCAGCAAGTACCTCTGCTATTTGTTGTTCTTTATCTGGGAGGGTGGCCCAAACTTTCATTCCTCAAGAATCTGGGCCATCATCAGAGCTGCCTGAAGTGGGTTGTTAGTTTTCTATTAATTTTAATCATAGGACATGGGAGTATAGCATTCCAAGTATACTCTTCATTACCCACATTATATAGTAGCAACATAATTTCCCCCGTTAGGCTCAATCTACCAATAATTCCCCTTCTTTGCCTATTAGTTTACAAAGTGGCCAGAAAAAGAAAGTCTCAATGGAATCATTGTTGTGTCCCCAGATGGAAGCATGTTCTAGGATCCGCAGAAACTAAAGTTGCACAGGCAGGAAGCAAAAATTTTGCTAGTGGGTCGCTAGGAATAATTGTATGTGGAACCACTCTCATTTCTAGTTTCCTGACCCATGTATCCTATTATAGGGGAAATAGCACCATAAATCAAAAACTAATTTAACATATACAGCCTCCTAAAGGGCACTGAACCAACTCTAGAAGACTCTATATGAAAGTACCTTGCTGGTGCTGTGAGTCTTCAAAAGGCCATTCCTCTGTATTATTAAGCCAGCTAGCTGCTTCAGGATGACAGAAAACATAAGGCCAGTGAAATTGTGAGCATGAGCCCACTGCTATACTTCATATGCTGTGGAGTTCCTTAGTAAGAAATGGTGCTGTGTAAAATACCATGATGGTGGAAAAAGCATTCTATTAAGTCCATGGATAGTGGCTTTGGCAGAAACACTAGGAGCAATGAAGGCAAATTCATATCCACAGCAAATGTCTGTCTATTCCACTGAGAACACAGTACTACCTTTTCCATGATGAAGTAGTCCAATGTAATTAACCTGCCAGCAGGTAGATAGCTGGTCCCCTTCAGGAATGTTGTCACAGAGAAGTTTCCGTGCTATGCTCAAATCCACCTTAGTGAGTGGAAGTCCATGTTGCTGAGCCAATGCATAACCTCCACCCCTAGTACCATGTATCCTTTGTTCACGAACCATTATGTATCTCCCTACTTCTCTGACTAAACCTTGACCAATGAATTTGGTACACAGAAACAGAATTGTAAGGATAGGTCCTCAGAATTGGTTCTGGGGTACCTGGAGTTGGTTCTCTAATTTGCTTTTGTAATATGTTTCTACATTTATATTTAAAATATTGAAAGTACCTATACAAAGCTGCATAAACTTTTTGAAGACAAACACAAACAAGGGTATCAGGTTATACTTACTAAGGACTGAATCAACATGTTAAGACAACGTTTCTGAATCTCAGGAGGTACATTTGCAAAGCTTCTCTCAGACCAAAACCTTGCAAAATGTTTTACAACCCACCTGTTATAAATCAAAGAATCACAAGTTAGAGAAATAAAAATATTCATATTATAATATTTCATTATAATATTTCATAATATTTGCAATTTAAATTTGTACATATATATTTTTTGACTAACCCTTATAGTTAACTTTGTTAGCTCTATAATAAACAAGTATGCTCTCTTTTTGGTAAACATATATTTTAAATACACTTTGGGTTAATGTACATGAATTTTAACATAAGTAACAATGTTTAAGCTAACATAATGTTGATCCCAAGCAGCTTGAGTAATACTAAATCAATACTTCTTTCAATTGTTACAACTAGTTAAGTATTACACTACATATATTGTGCCTGAGAAAATCAGCCAAGTCTAAAATTTCCCAGAAAATGAAGAGAATGAAAGAACAAAGTCCCTAAATTAACAGTATCAGCACTACTTCAGACCACTTACTTCATGCAGTCAGCAAAAAGACTTTCCACTCCAATTGAATGAGCAATAATCAGGCATTCTAGTATAGATGTCAATCTTCTGGGAACAGGCTGGGATTGATAGAAAACATTATATTTATTCTTATTCAACCTACAGAAGCTGAAAGTATTTGGTTCATATAAATGATCTGACCTATGTACCTAAATTGCAGAATAAATATATACAATTCAAAATGTACTATTCTTTTAAAGAAAGTATCACTAATAACTTCTAGTTTTACAGAATAGCATTTCAGCTCTTTTAGCTGCCAGAATGCACACAAGTTCTAATCTAATTTCATGTAGCTTAAATTTTCTAAAAAGTAAAAGTGGTACAATAATTTCTAGCACCCCACACTGCAAAACAATCATTTGATCTAATCTGCATTCTAAAGTAAAACCTTAAGTACACATGTAATAGAAGGTCCGATACCTCGGATAAAATGACAGAATTTAATTACATCGTAATTATATAACATATTTTCAAAGCACATATACAGAAGTAATGACCTAAAATAACAAATAAAATGTAGACACCAGTAGTGAAAACAACTCATGGCTCTTGGTGTTGAGCCTCTGTGCTACATGTTGCCCAGGCCACATATTTTCAGTTTTGGGACTATGTTCCTAAGCACATCTATTGCCCATAAGGGTGAACAGAATTAAACTTCTGTTTGTACACATTAATTAACTGTAATTTAGGGTTTGTTCACTTAATAAATACCAGCAATCCATCAATTTGTGTATACAGTCCCTACATGCGTTCTACTGAAGATTCCCCTATCTCAGAGAAGAGCAAAAGTTTCTTCAGAAATGTCTCCAGCAGAGTCCTAATGACATCAGTGATTTGTAACTTTTTTAAATTATGAATTGCTATTAATTTGATTGTCTAATACTCTTCTCCTTAAAGTACTATATTAGTGTTAAAAATTTAATATAAATAGCTTGCATTGCATATTAACAATTGAGTTGTTCCCTTTGGATAACTGGAATGTACACTGTCTTAAAATCAAGAATGACTATCTCAATATAGATTTTAAAGTGATAATTCTATCAATTTAAATAAGTTGGCTTTCTGACCCACTTCAGATGAGAGTATTAAACTAGTATGAAGCACTGTGGAAAGCAGTAGGGAGATACCTGAAGAATTTAAAAATGGATCTGTCTTTCAACTCAGCTATTCCACTTCTGGGAATATATCCAAAGGAACCCAGACCACTAATTGGAAAGAATATAACCACATCTATATTCACTGAGGCATTATTTACAAGCAGCCCAAGTGTCCGTCAGTAGATGATTGGATAACACAACTATGGGACATTTACACAATGGTATATTACTCGCCCATAAAGAAGGAAAAAATTTTACTCTTTCAGACAGTATGAATGGACCTGGAGAACATTATGCTAAGTGAAACAAGGCAGTCAGAGAAAGACAAATACCACATGATTTCACGCATATGTGCAATCAAATGAACAAACTGAACAAAGAAGGAAAATGGGGACCAACTCATAGATGGAGAGCAGGATGTCAGCTTGGGGGCATGGATGTTAGGGAGTAGAGGGATTGAGCAAAAAGGAAAAAGGACTCATGGACATGGACAACAGCATGGTAATTGCTGGGCGGGGGTATAAGGGGACTAAATGGTAATGGGAAAAATATATAATAAAGACTAAATTTTTTTAAAAATTAGTGTGAGGGGGCAGATTATTGGTACACACATACTTGACAACGTAAAAGCTCCCAGAAGTCTAAAAAATTGTTAAAGTAAACACAAGAATTAAAAAGTCCAGAAATCTAATTTTAAGAATGGCCAGCTCTCTACAATAAAGTCTACTAACTGATACACAACTTAAAAATAATTTCTATAAAATTATTAAAATACAAAATAATTTACTGCTTAAAGCAGAGACTAGCAAACTAAACTTGTGGGCCAAACCTAGCCTATCTCTATTTTTGTGAATGAAGTTTTATTTGAACACTGCTGTGCTGTTTCATTCACATAGTGTCTATAGCTGCTAACACTCTACAACAGCAGAACTGAATAATTATGACAGAGACCATACCCACAAAGTCTGGAACATTTAGCGTTTTACAGAAATGCTAAATCTGGCATTTTACAGAAAATGTTTACTGACCTCTGGCTTAAAGGGTTAATTTTAACTTACTGAGAAGTTTACTTATATGAAAGTGCTGATTCCCAAGTGTTTTTGTAATAGGATAACTGACATTTTGTTATTTTCAAAACCTGCATGTAGAATGTAAAAAGGCATATATTTAAATCATTACCTAAAAAAATTTTTAATTACTGGCCAAAAAATATAAATCCCATTATAATCCTATAAATAAAGTCCAAAAAATCATGTAAAAGCAAGATTATAAAATTAATAAAATGACTGAAGGTAGCTTGCCATGAGTTCCTGGGCCAGTTACCCATCCTATTATACCCACATGTGTATTACTAAGGAGTGTGCTATTAAAGGTTTACTGTATTTAAGTTGCTGTCATGAAGCTGCATAACTGAGATCTGGAAAGTAAAATTATATATCAAAGATGGAATAGGGACACATGGTATAGGGACTAGAGCATGGTCTGGTCACCTGCTCCTGCATTTTCTAACTCCTGTGGAAGAGGACAATAGATGGCTGTGGTCACCTTACGTAACTAACCAGGGACCAACATGGTAGTAAGGAGATGTCCTTGACTGCTCTAATTCCAATGTTGGTGGCCTTTGCTGATGTGGTGGCTCTTTTACAGACAGACCGAAGTTCACCCTGGTCTCTCAGTAGACAAAGATTCTTCTAGTGGTTCATGATGCATAATGACTCCCCAGGTGGGACACAGTGTCACTTGGCCCTGTATCAGTGTCCTCTAATTTTCATGAACTACTGAGGTCCCCCTCCTCCCCTATGCACTGTGTGTACCAGGTGTACTGTGAACTACCCATACTTTCTTCTATTTATGACAATAACTACTGCCCCTAACCACCAGGCAAGTGCTTACGGCAAGTCTCCTTTTCCCTTTAGAAATCTCCACACTCAAGTTACTCTCATTGGTTTCTGAGGCATATTCCAGGCTCTCCCAAGAAATCTCTTATCACTTTTTTTTTCTTTAATAGCTCTGGAGTGAGCTGGTTTTACAAATACAGTAGAAGTACCTCTGGGGCCTGAGAAGGTATTATCTCCTCATTACAGATAGCCTCTGCCTTTAATCTTTATTTGGGTTATTCTTGTATCTCCCTCCTAACTCAGTTGGCTACAAAGATGGTAGAAGCAGATGAAAGAGAAGAAAAATCTTTCACCAGAATTCTTTACTTTCTACAAAGCTGAGGATACCACCACCAGACTGCCCTCCTTCTTCTAGATCCCTTATCTATAGAGGGTAGAATAAATACTTGAGTAAAGGTAGCTGAGAAGTTTCCCTGTTTCTTAGTAAACCTTAGAGGGTGGTGGTGGGGGTGGTGCAGGACCAATGGTCTCTGTTTTAGTGCATGGGGTGCTTCTTTGTCTACAACCTATAGAGAGCTAGGTAAAGTCTACTCAACACAAAAAAGCTAAATTCAAGTATTATTGAAATTATTAAAATTACCAAATTATAATTCATACAATGTATATTGTGACCTCAAGAACCCAATAGGAGGGGACTATTGATATAAACAATTATTTGTCTTTTGTTGATTATAATAAAAAGTAATATGTATCATTGTAGAAACTCTAGAAAATGTGGAAAAGCATAAATAAGAAAATAAAATAATAACCTATAGTCATAGAGTAAATTAAAACAATAAAGAATCTAAAAACAATGTACAAAATGGCATCTATACAAATATATGGCATGGAACTTTCTTTAGACAATAATATAAAAGTTAGTATTTATATTCCACCTGGGTAGACAGGAAGAAGAGATACATATTCCACCCCAAGTACATGGTATAAAGAGAGGTGGTAGAAAAAGGAATATAATTTCAGGGAAAAGAACCAATGAAATACTATGATAAATGCACTTTGATAAATGGAGAAGGTAACCTTGGTTCCCGATTTCCTTTCTCTTAGTTCCAAACCCTGAGTCCTAGCTGTACACTCCACCTTTGAAGTTATAGAGGAAACTCCTATATCCTTTTAATAACCTCCTACATCAATTTCATATAATTCAAGATGATACTAATTTGTTTTTATAAGTACAGCACATGAGTGTTTCTCAACTTAAGTCCTCATTAGTTAAATTAATTTAATATTCCAAAGATTTAAAGAACTACTTACTATCAGAGTTAAAGTGAGTAATAATGGGTGACTTTAAGCAGTGGGTAGATTTTTGAGATTCAATAATTACCTTCTGAAAGAAATTACAGTAATCTCTTCTTAAAATATAGATGGCTACTTCTTTTAATCCTTCTAGTCCATACATATCAGCCACATTGAGTATTTTACTAAAATAAAACAATTATGGTATTAATGCTCCAATTTAAAAACCAAGGCATAGTACACAGTAATTTCCTAATAATACATAGTCTGTTTAGAAAAAAGAAAAATTTGAATTATTTTAATTTTTAACTCTCTGCCCTACATAATAAATAATCTTTAAGGATTATAAAAAGGCCAAAAGTTGAAAGCTGTCACATGATTTGAATAGTGGAGAATAACAAGAAGAAAATGTTTTAATCATATTCCCCTCAGATACACACTCACTCTCTTTCTATAGATATATACACACACACACACACACACACACACACACACACCCCAAAGTCCAGGGCACTACTTTGAAGGCTGTTTAAAGTTAAGAAACTCTTTCCAACAAATTTGTATGATGAAAGATTGGGAGGAGGGCAATTAACTGATGCTTATCAGATTGAAAATGTTTACAAATGACCCTAAGATTAGAGACAGCATCCAATTATTCTGCAGGTTTCCACTGCTTCTTTCACTTGGCACCCATACATACTTTAGGTAACTTAGAAAGCCTACAAACCTTGAGAGCATGATAAAATTCATCTAGGTTTCCAGGGGAAACTTCAATACTTAATCACTGTGATTCACGATATTTTCTTCCCCAAATTATATTTATTCAGTTTGCAATTCAAAGAACCAATGAATATTTAAAATTAAAAGAACAGCTTTTCATTTTGATGTAAGACTAACAATTAAAGAGCATCCAGAAAATTACAAGAGCAGGATTTGCTCTCCAATTGAAATCCTCTCCAATAGGATTTCAGCAATTTAAGTGACTTTCCACTTTAGAATCATATCATTGTTGATCTTTAGTATGCTTATATTTTTAAATTAATTTTAAGGTTTTTCTTTTGCTGTTTAAAAGAGGCAGCCTAAAGTTTAAAAATAAAGTAGTAAAATAATTGTTCAAAATTTGATAAAGGTCCACTCAGTTTTATAAAATCCTCTCACTTATTTTCTAAAATACAAGGTTTTCCTAACATAAATCTAATAAAGACTTTTCTTAATTTTATTACTGTGAGTTGCTAGAATATCTTTACTTCTAAAAACAGTGACAGTTTTTAGATACAGTACTCCCAAATGTACACAAGATATGGCAAAAGGGGTAATAAAAGTAAAGTTTCTACTTCACTGACCCTTTGAAACATAGATCAACAAAGCAGATGTCAAAAATATTAATAGTTTTATATTTAAAATCATTAAAAATTAATACATACCCAACATTAGCTTTGTCTGGAAAGTCCAAAGTTCCTCCATATATAAAATGCATCATAACATTCATTTCTACATGGTTTATACTGAAAAAAATAAAAAGAAAACTCAAATCCAGAAATAATTAAGGCTTAACTGGTATTTACAATACATTATATTGTCCCATAAACTTTTAGCCAAGATAAAGTTTTAATCTCATTTTTATCTGAAGGATATATTCTTCTAATACTATGCATGCAGGTATGCCATTAATTAATTAATTAATTAATTTTTAGGTATGCCATTAATTTAATATGAAGTATGATTGCAGCTATGACTTTTTATATACAACATGAAATGTTATTTGTACATTACCACATAATGACTACTTACTGAGCATCTTGTATAAGTTAGAAAGGACCTTAGAAGTCCAGCTACCTCTGTCTCACTAAGAAATCCTCTCCTCAGCATCTCTGACAAATAATGGCTTCTGGTCTTGCTTAAATCCTCAGATGATATCTCTACTCACTAGAAAGATTCTTGTTAGGTTTGTACAGATTTCTTGGTTAGTAATATTTATCCAGTGGTTCTAGCTTGACCAACATCATTATATCTTTATGTGCTACTGACTACTGGGTCTCAAGCTCTGAATTCATAACCACCTTCCTTTTCCCCGCATCTCCCAACATCCCAAACTGGTCTTATTTCTTTTATTCCTATTTGGTTCATTAAGAGACTTCCTGCTTCTTGTCCTGCCCTCTGTATCTGTATCAAGTGGAGCGAATCGTCTGGCTCTTGGACAACCACCACTGGTTGTTGGTGAAACTTGAGAGAAGTAATTTGGTTCCTTTTATCCTTTCTTCTCTGCTGAAGCAATTGGAAGAGGTGACGGGGAAAAAGTGCTTCTGCTATCCAAATTCAGACCTCCTTTTAAGTGGCCTGTCTTAAAAGGGAAATAGTTAATCAAATCAACTCCGGCTCTTGCATTAAAGCACATTTTACTGCTTTGACAGCTTTGATCAATAATAAAGAAAATGTTTTCTTATTTCATCTGATTCTTTTGTTTTATTTTGAAGAGGAAGAAAGTATATTACTACTTATTGGGCCCCCTCATAACTCTAACAATATCTAGGTTACTACCTAGTTGCCTAAATCAGAGCCTGAGGTTCATCTAGATCCTCTCCCTCATTATATTCCATCATTTATACCCTCAAAAATTTCTTGAGTTCAGCCTCTGTTGTCTATTTCCCCTCTCACTGCCCTGGTTTAACCTCTCATTTTTCTCTCATTTGTACTATGACAGTATCCTTTCATATGGGTTTCCTGCCTAAAATAATCTCCCTGCATCTCATTTCCCACATCACTATTAGAGTGAGTTCACTAAAATACAACTGTGATATAGTCCTCCACTTTGAAAACCCTTCAACAATTCTCCATAGTCTACAGAAAAAACAGTCCAAAATTCCTTAGCTTGGTTTACAGTGTTCGTTATCCTCTGACCTCTGGCTTTCCCTCTCTGGTAGCTGTTCCAAGTGAATTACTAATTTCCTATACTACCAATAGTTTCTTATGCATCCATGCCTTAGCAACATACTTTTCCCTTGGCTTACAATGCTCTACCTCTCTACTTACTTCATATTTCATACACAAGACATGCAATTCTTTACCTCTGATTGTTTCCTTAATGCCCCTAAGGCAAAAAAAATCACTAACTGTTATACACAGTAATAACTAACATCTATATAGAGCACTTATTTTGAGCCAGTACTGAGCTAATAAGCATTCTGAATGCCATTAGCATATTTAATCATCCTAACAACTAAACAGTAGGCACCATTATTAGTCTCATTTTATAGATTAAAAAAAGACTAAATTAAGTAACTTGCTCCAAGTCAAATTGCTAGTGACGCACTGGAATTTAAATCCAGGCAGACTGACTCCAAAACTTGCGTCTAAAGAAGTATGCTATATATACCTCCATTATCACATTTATCAAACTGACTTATAATATCTTTGTTTACATATTTGTATCTCCTTCTAGACTGAGTTCTGTGAGGGAAGGATCTACATCATAGTTATCATTGCATCTCTAGCACCAGTGGAATGTCAGCATTGATGCACTATTTCCAGGATGAAAAGATTTTCCATTTCCCACATAATACTAGAGCTATGTAGTGGAATTAGAGTGTGGGCATTGTTGATAAGACCCCCATAGTTTGCTAAGCATTGTGCCAAAATATCTGCTAAAAGAACAAAAGGAGGAAGGCAAGAAGAAAAGAAATGGAATCCCATAGGGCAGTACTCAAAAAGGTGTTTGCTTTGCGTTTATGGCCTTAAATAATACATGCTGAATAAATATTTGATGAATGTTTAAATAAATGGCTTATTAGGGCACTTACAGCATCTTATCAAACCTTCAGAGGACAACACTGAGTTAAAAATATATAAATACTTTTCAATTAATTTTATAAATATAAACTGGCCCTTACTATGGCTTCTGGTTTCCACTAATTCAAAACTCCAAGCTTTACAAGCGAAATAATATAGCCAAAGACACTGAAATTGAGAACAGGCTAACACTGACCAGATGGGAGAGGGGAGGGAGTTTCAGGGGAAAAGAGTGAAAGGTTTGCAGGAACAATTATAAAGGACACATGGACAATATGGGGGGGTGTGGAAATGAGAGGGAGGTGGGGAGGGATGGGATGTTGGGCTGGGGTGAGGGAAAAAGGCAAAAGGTAGAAAACTATACTTGAACAACAATTAAAAAATCAACAAACTAAATAAACTTTTAAAAAATAAACTTCAGAAAAAACAAAACAAGCTTTACTTGAAGTTTTTACTTTACACAGTTTAAATGCAAAACGTTAAAGCACTATTTTCATTTATAAACATAATCAGAATAAAAGCTTGTAGGAAATGACATTACATATACTCAGAGAAAAGAAAAATGTATGAGAGGACAGAAATCTAAGATCAGAGAGCAAACATACCTCTAATCTACTAAAGTCTCTGTGCTTCCTAAAGTTCCAGGTTCCTATGTATGTGGACTAAAGTAACATAGGGACATTGAGTCATTCATTCACTTCTTCATATTCAATGTTTACTAAATAATAGGCTCTATTCTAGACCTTCAGGACACCGGAAGCTTGCATTCTAGAGGGAGGACATGGATAATACATATGTAAACAAATATATAAAGAAGATAATTTTAATAGTGAAAAGTGCCATGAAGACAATACAGTGGGATAACAAAAGACAGTAACTGGAGAATTTCGCTGTAGCTGCTTTAGGTGGGAGTCAGGAGAAAATCAAGGGGCCAGATCATATATGGTCTTGTAAATTATGGTAAAGGTTTGAATTTAATTCTAATTGCGATGAGCAGGCATCAAAGATTTTAGTCAGAAGAGAAATACGTTCTGATTTATAGTTCAAAAGACCATACTGAAGGTGCAGAGCATGCCAGGAAATCTCCCAAGGGAGATGAGTAAATCCAATTTCATGCTTCAAAGCCCCAAGCCACCACTGTAAGAATTTTATTTATATAAAATGGAAAGATGTGGAGATTCTTTACAAAAATATTGTCTACAGTTTAATTTCCAGTATAGGAAGTGGAAAATTTCTTCCTACTTCTACACGAAGAGAAGAACTTCTTCCAACTGTACCCTTCCACCTCCCAACTATGGGACAGGGGAAGAACTAGAGTGTAGGACTTTACTATTCCTACCTCAATTTATTGAAGGCCCTCCCACTTCAAAAATATTACATACATTATGTCTTGGAGTTCATTAAAAAAATCATTAAAAATGTGGTGGTTCTCTACTGTGAGGACAGACAGGCTTTCATTCTAACCTATGGCAAAAAACATCCTGCTGACGAGCAACAGTGGCACAGTTCCAAAAGAGGCTGCTGCTGAAGCAAAGCAGGCACTGCTGTCCTGGTATTGGTAATGACCCTCACTTGAACCCGTTTCTCTCTAGAAAATGAGAACAATCTGATTTAGAGAAAGAAAAAAATAAGACAAATATTATTGAGCACTACATACTATGTATTAAGTACTATGCCAGGTTCTTTTCTTGCTGTATCTCATTTAATCTTTACAACAACCTCAGGAAGTTCAAGGAAGGTAAGCAAGGTTCCTAGAGTTATACACAAAGCTATGACTGGATGTAGGAGTACCTATAAAAACACCAAAGGCCATTAATTTCCTAATATACCACGTTACCCCTGGAAACATCTACCCAGGTTTACAATGTAAGGTAATGTGAAAACAGAATCTGTTTTGTAGATTACTTTGTTAAAATACAAAAATTCCTGAAAGATGTGATTTTTTAAAAAGTAAAATTCCTAAATCCCTTTTACTCTTCCTATGGCTTTAAATACCATGATACTAATAACATTTTAGGTAGTAATATGAGACAGTTTGATATGTGATACAAGAGAAAAAAGAAAAATACATTGAATAATAATAATAATAATAATAATAATAATAATAATAATAAGTAGAAAGACCCAGTATCTGCCAGGAGGTAAATTCTTCTTTCATTTTAGTATTAGAAAACCTTGTTTTATCAAGCAAGATAAAAGAAATGTATCTCATTTCCAATGTGCTAGTATCAGAAGTGAATACACTGACTGGGAGTGAGCCCCCACTGCTGACACAGCAGCTCTGGTTAAAATGAACCAGTCAGGAGCAGAGCCTTGCTCATCACAACAGAAGTGAAGGTAAAATAATATAAGAGGAGCAAGCCTGGTCATTGATGGCACTACTGCACGGTACAGTCTACTTATTTGGATGACACTTGAAAATGAATTTGATTGCCTCTATTTGGCTTTCCCTTAAACAAGCTATTAAAGTCAATTAGTAGTAGTCAAGCTATATTATAAGAGGAGATATTTATCCATTACTTCCATCATGATCAAAGACAGAAATTGCAGGTGAGGGAATCGAGACCAATAGTTGATTTCACTAGTTCTTTCTTGTCTACTGAACTCTTAATGAGTAGACTTCATTTTTAAAAGCCTGTGTACTTTGGATGTTTAATCTGAAGGCTCAAGAGGGTTGATTAAGGATTGCCTTTATTCCTATAGCTAAACTCAGAAGTCATCTTGAATATAAAACAGATAAAGGTGGAGCAGCTCTGCTTGAACAGGTATGCCTTTCCAAAAGGCCTTCCCCTCAGATCCCAATCCCACACCTGTGTTCCCTAATATACCTACCAGGATCTTTAGGGTCCTGTGGGACAAAGTTTGAAAGTCACTGATTTAAACAGTGGAGGACTGTTTAGCCAGTTCAAGAATGCACACTAATGGGGACTTTCTAATTTCTTTAGTGACTGTGATGGAATGGACTCTGAATAAAAACATAATTTATATTTAGCATAAGCACTTATTTATCAAGTGACCCCAGGAAGACAATGTACTTAATCTGATCTTGTTTTTGTTCATCCATAATATGTAAATAGACTGGCTCTCTCAAAGACTGATGCTAAAAATTAAAGGGCATAATAAGGTATTATACCCTTAATACCTTATTAAGGTATTAAGTGAAAGAAGTCTAGAAAATATATGGTGTTATTATAAGGTATTATTACTGCTGAGGACAGAATCTATTTGGAGACAGAAACAAAAGTATATAATTGCAGGTATCATTAAATATACAAGGACCTAAGATTTCTTCCCAAAAAAAATGGACATGTGCTCTCTGTTA
This sequence comes from Artibeus jamaicensis, assembly GCF_021234435.1. NCBI lineage: Eukaryota > Metazoa > Chordata > Mammalia > Chiroptera > Phyllostomidae > Artibeus > Artibeus jamaicensis. Next base: position 36,803,648 of record NW_026522025.1, on the reverse strand, counting down.
ATTACTTTCCCCCTCTGTGGAATAAGGTTCCATAATCACATACTTTTTTTTTGAGAATTTTCAAAATGTTTATTGTAACAAGTAAGATTTCAACTCTTTTAACAATAATGCAAGGCACTACATTTAACACCTAGATTGCAGATATCATCATCTTTGACTTCCAGCATAATTTTTCTTTTCTCAGTCAATATTATTTTATATTAGTTTCAGGTGTACAGCATAGTAGTTAGACAATCATCTACTTTACAAAGTAGTCCCCCACTATTTCCAGTACCTACCTGGTACCATACATAATTATTACAGTATTACTGACTATATTCCCTACATTGTACTTTACATCCCCATGACTATTTTGTGGCTATCAATCTGTACTTCTTAATTCTTGCACCCTTTTCATCCAGCCCCCCAAACCCCTTCCTTTCTGGTAATTATTAGTCTGTTCTCGGTATTTATGAGTCTGTTTCTGTTTTGTTTGTTCATTTATATTATTCTTTAGATTTACATATAAGTAAAATCACACGGTATTTGTCTTTCTCTGACTTACTTCACTTAATATAATACTCTCTAAGTTCATCCATGCTGCCCCAAATGGTAAGATTTCAGTTTTCTATGGCTGAGTAATATTCCATGATATATAGGTACTATGGCTTTTTAAAATGTATTGTTATTGTTGACAGTATTACAGGTGTTCCCATTCCCCCGCATTTTGCCCACCTCCACCCAAGCTCCTGGCCCCCTTTCCCTAAGGCCATCACCACACTGTTGTCTGACTCTCTGGGTTGTACCACCATTTTTTTGTATCCATTCATTTACTGATAGGTGCTTGGGTTGCTACTGTAAATAATGCTGCAGTGAACATAAAGGTACATATATTCTTTTGAATTACTGTTTAGGGTTTCTTCAGATATATACCCAGAAGTGGAATCACTGGGTCATAGATTCCATTTTTAATTTTTTGAGGACCCTACATATTGTTTTCCACAGTGGCTGCACCAATCTGCATTCACAACAGCCCACAAGCATTCTCTTTTCTTCAAATCCTCACCAATATTTGTTTGTTGATTTATTGATGACAGCCATTCTGACGGATGTGAGGTGATATCCTACTGTGGTTTTAATTTGCATTTCTCTGATGCATAATCATATATTCATTTGACCTTTATGTTACTACACAGAAGCACATAATTTTTAAAGAATGAACACCAAAAAGCTGTATCCTGAGTTAGCTAGTGTTTTCTCTCCTTTATATTTTTATTGAATTCAGTTCTAATGAGAGTAAATTAATAATTTTTTAAATGACATCTAAAACATCCGAAACATAGTCAACAATGGACAAATTTCCAAAATTACACCACAGTGATTATCCCTAGGACTGGCACACTTACAGAGACTCTGACCTCTGCTACTACTATCCTTCTTCTTATATTCAGGGGATATTTTAAATTTGTCAACAAGGAAGAGATCTTAATAGTAGGATACATATATCTTTCAGGTTATCACCACTTCATTCCCTTTACCCACAGGATAAAAACTTTTTAGCTTGGTGTTTAAAATCTCCCATAATCAGAAACTACCTGGTTGCCAAAGGAAGGGGGAAAAGAGATGAACAAAAATATGTAAGGGTAGTCAAAGTGTACAAACTTACGAGAAAATTAAATCCTGGGGATATAATTGCATGGTGACTATAGTTAACAATACTGTATTTTATATTTGAAAATTGCTAGGAAAATGCATCCTAAAAGTTCTTATCACAAGAAAAAGAACTGTAACTCTGGGGTAATGGATGTTAACTATCACTTCACAAATTATTAGCTGTATAAAATAATGTTATATAATGATATCTCAATAAATATTTTAAATTTTTAAATATATCTTTTAAAGGTTTATTTATTTATTTAATTTTAGAGAGAGGAGAAGGGAGGGAGAAAGAGAGGGAGAGAAACATCAGTGTGGTTGTTTCTCATGTGGCCACTACTGGGGGACCTGGCCCACAACCCAGGCTTATGCCTCCGGTTGATTGGGATTCAACCGGAGACCCTTTGGTTTGCAAGCTGGCACTTAGTCCAGTGAGCCACACCAGCCAGGGCCTTAATAAATATTTGTAAATGAATAAGATAAGCTCAGATGTAAAGATAACAGGGTTACTTAGATGCAAACTTTTCTTAACATCATCAAGAAATTCATGTTATATTGTGATGCTATATTAGTGGGAGAAAAACAGAAGAAAAACAAACTTTCCATGTGTAAATATTTTATGCATGCAGGGGACAAATTAGGGAGAAGTTTATTTCAGTAGTAGTATTAACTAAACACTTGGTGATTATATGTGTGTTGTATGTGTGTGTTTGTACACACAAGGTCTGGCAGAAGTAATGCCTGCTTGAGTGTGGTTGGTAGGGTAATAATATAGGAGTAGTAATTTATAGTTTTAATTTGAACATTTCACGTAAAATGTCAATATAGTGTGCTTGAGTGTGATATTGTTATGTTACAGAATTACGTGCTTATAATTTTGTAATAAAAAAGGGGTATTACCTGTGCTGGGCCCTGTATATTTACACCCTACATTATTTTTCTTTATTACTATTTCATTAGTCTAGTATTTCTGCTTTAAAAAATACATTGTAATAAAGGAATACAAATGATTCCATGGATGCATAATTGAAATCACTAAGAGTGGCAGTTGCTGAACCTACACCCAAAAGTTAGGCTGCAAAATATTTCACTGTGTTTTGTGTATTATGTGTATTGAAATTGTGGTAATATAATTAAAATGTGACCCTGGTATAAAAGAAAATGGTTTGGGTTCTCTTTTATATGTGTTTCAGTTTTATTATGTAAATAAAATATGAAAAAATAAAGTAAAAACACATCACATATTTTTACAAATGTTTCAAAATTCTATGTTTTATAGAGTGAAACATTATAAAATGGGAGGCATTTGGGGCATATAAAATCTCCCATGTTCAGAAACTACCTGGTTGCCAGAAGGAAGAGGTAGAGAGTGAAGGTAGTCAAAAGATGCTTTTAGTTAGTAAAAGGAACCAGATTGTTATAGCCTAGAAGGCTCAAGATTATAGGCCTGTGTGGCAAATAAATGGTCAGTAAGAATTTATTAATACTTTCTATGTATCCATTGTTATGAAGTTGCCAGTATCATCTTAAGCCTCTGGCTAAAACTGACCCCATCAAGGAAATATCTATGGTGGAAATGATGCAAAACTGAGAAGTTCCCTCAGAACCCCCAGCAATTTTCCTATTGAGAAAGAACCTCCCCCATAATGTACACTATAGAATCTCACAGTTAGTACTATGACCAAAAAATGTTCCATTTCAGCATTTAAGGAAGTAGTTCATCTCTTAGTAACAGTCTTGGCAGTTTAAATAAACTGCTACCAAATGTGTAGATTCACCATTGTACTACCATAGATAATTGAAATCCATACCTATCCAAATTATACTTTAAAGAAGAAAAATAAGGAACAAAAGGAAACAATATCTGTTACAGAATGAATATTTGGTTCCCCCACTCACCTAAATTTGTACATTGAACCCTAATTCCCCAGTGTGGCTATATTTGGAGATGGAACTTCTAAGGAAGTAATTAAAGTTAAATGAGGGAATAAGGGTGGGGCCCTGCCCTGATGTGATATGATTAGTGCCCTTATAAGTAACACCAAAGCACTCTCTCCCTCCACTTTCCTTTCACCGCCCCCTAGATGCCCCCTACACTGAGGAAAGACCATTTGAGCGCACAGTGGTAGAGGCTGTCTGCAACCCAAGGACCCAAGGTCTTCTCACTAGACACCAACCTTGTTGGCACTTTGATCTTACAGTACTGTGAGAAAATGAATTTCTGCAATGATTTAAAATCACCCAGTCTGTGGTACTTTGTTATTGCAATCTGAAAAGACTAACACACTATCTCTATTATTACTAAATATTCCCTACTTCCTCATGTTTTCAGAAAATGTACTTTGTAGGATTCTACCACATGAGAAAGAGTCCACTGAACTTACAGGGAAATCAGATTAATAAAAGTGCTTGTATCATTTGCAGTCATTTACAGTCAAACTCCTCAAAAAAATTATGCTCACCCTTGAAGAGGAATGTACTCTTGTGAGCTTTCAGCCCAACAGCCACTCAGCATTGCAGCAAAATAACTAGACCTGGCGCTTAAAATGGCTCTAAAAGGAAGAGGGAGAAAAAACCCACAGGTAAACACTTACTTATTATGCAAAACATAATTTTTAATGAAACTCTCTACATTTTAAAATATAATCTATTTGGTGTTTATATTTACTGATAGCATCATTATAATAAAATTATATTTATACCTTGGCATTTTTGATAGCTTGATTATAACATTAATTCCAATGTCATCCTCATCTTTTAAATAAAAATTGAAATTATTTCCATTAAGTAAGAGAGCAATAATTATCTATAAATGGAGAAATAAAGACCAAAAGATGTTAATTTCTTGAGGAAATATTTTATCAATAAGAGACTAGAACCTTACAGGACCTGAGTTTGAGTTCAGAATTTACACTGATTATGCTTAAGAATGACTATACTTAGATTTGTGAAAATGACAGTAAAGCCATTTCTTTTGAATTTCAGTACTATCATCTAAGATAAAATATTAATTAATTCATTCTTTAATTCAATAAGTATCTACTGACTTCTATTCTGTGCTAGGCACTACTTTAGATGCTGGAAATACCAATATAAATGAGATACTACAAAGAACAGTATTATATACTAGTGGAAGATGGACTCAAAGAGTGGAGAGGGACAAGAGAAAGACACTTTTGCCAATGGCCTACTAGGTTGTCTCAGACCAATACTCCTGCTGGAAACAGCCAGGAAAATGGGCAAAATATATACCTTAAAAAAATAAAGAAATAAAGCATGATTTGAAGGCATCAAAAAGCTACTGTGAAGGCAGCTTTTGAGACAAGTTATAAGAGAGAAGACAAAGGAGATGATCCAAGTATTTGAGGTCACCTCTTTGACTGAGGTAACTTTTTCCATTGAGGCAACTGCCAAATCTGAAAGCAAAAGCAATGGTGGAGAGGCTAAAAGCTGAGCATAGCTTGTAACCCTCACAGGCGTACAGGCACACAAACTGGAATTTGGTGTCTGTCAAAGAGGGGAGGCTTTGGTGGATACCCACAATTACAGGTGGACTCTGAAGGGCTACATGTAAGGAAGAAGAATAAACGGGAAATAAACAAGCCCTTATTAGAACTGAAGTCCAGCTTTGGGTCAGTTGAATCCCTGACTGGATAAAAGTAATCTGTATCCAGCCTAACTGCTGGCCAGAAGAAAAAGGAAATCTAGTGTTCATGAAAATAACTTTACCCAGAGTATCAAACTATTTTTATAAATTTTCGGTAAAATATCTAGCAATCACCTAAATATAATCAGGAATAATAATCAACAAGTAGAAAATAAAGGAATTTCATTTACACTAGTATCTAAAAGGTCAAATAGAATAAACAAAAAAGCAACACCTCTACATTAAAAGCTATAAAACACTGTTGAGATAAATTTTACAAGACCTAAGAGAGAGCTAAACTGCACTCATGGATTTGAAGACCTGAAATTGTTAACATGTCCATTCTGCCTAAATAATTTCTAGATTTCACACAATCTTGATCAAGTTTTTTAATGGCAATTTACTTATTTATTTAGTCCTCACCCAAGGACATATTTTTATTATATTTTATTGACTATGCTATTACAGTTGTCCCAATTTTTACCCCTTTGTCCTCCTCCTCTTGGTACTCCCCTTCCTACCAGCATTAACTGCCACCGCCCTTAGTTCATGTCCATGGGTCGTAAATATAAGTTCTTTGGCTTCTCCATTTCCTACACTATTCTTAACACCCCCATGTCTATTTTGTACCTACCAATTATGTTTCTTAATCCCTGTAACCTTTTCACCCATTGTCCCTCTTCCCCCTCCGTGTGATCTCCATTTCTGTGATTCTGTTCCTGTCCTAGCCGTTCGCTCAGTTTGTTTTTTTATGATTATATGATAATCTGAAAAAGGCAAAACTATGGAGACAATAAAAAATTGCCAGAGGTCTGGGAGGGGGAAAAGTTGAAGAGTTTAATTATAATAATTTTTTAGTTGAAACTATTCTGTATGATATTGTAATGGTAGATGTAGGACAATATGCATTTATAAAAACCCATAAAACTTTATAACGCAAGGGAATCTTAGTATATACAAATGAAAACAAAAATACTAGGAGGAGGTCATGTCAAGGGAATCCCATGATGAAATGCAGCCTGTGACAAGAATCTAACTGTATTGCAAATATATAATAAAATGACCTCACTGAAGGGAATGGGACAGAAAGATGCTGGCCCAAATAACTTTGGAAATAAGTAGAGACTGTAAAAATAAAAGCAAAGGAACTATATACCACTGTACTCTAGTTGGTAAAGTTATTTCCCACACAGGTATGGATTAAGAATTCTGAAACTGCCATACATGAATACTGGAACTGAACAATTAAGTGCTACATGTTGGATAATGAAAGCCAGGTTTCTCACTGCTATAGTGGAAGATTACAGACAATCAAGGGAGTAAGACTAGGATGATCCATGTGGTAATATTTTAGTGTTGGAGACATCACTATGAACTCATGTTTAGCTTAATATAAACAGGATTCATATAGAAATATTCTTAGATATGTGCATATACGCAGACACATATATTTCCTTGCTCTGTGAGCTGAGAGGGCATAAAGGAAACAATAAGCACCCCCAGTGTCCAGATATTAGTTTCCAATACCATTAGAATAAAAGTAACCAGGGTTTATCAGACAAATGGTTAATGCTGGGACAGATGAGTCTAGACTAACTATCTTTTAGAGTTAGAAAGTAAGAAGATGCTACACACACACACACACACACACACACACACTGATGGGGGATGTAGATCTAAAACTGACTGAAAGGAGAACATCAGATAAATTCAAACTGGGAGGCACTATACAAAATACTTACCCATACTCCTTAAACCACCAAGATCATCAAAAACAAAAAAAGTCTGAGAAACTGTCATAGCCAAGAGAACCTTAAGGAGACATAGCCACTAAATGTGTTACAGTATCCTCAATGAGCTCTAATAACAGAAAAAGGGGCATTAGGCAAAAACTAAGGAAGTCTAAATAAACTATAGACTTTAGTTAATAACAATGTCTCAAAATTGGTTCATTAATTGTATCAAATGTAATATACTAAGATATGTCTTTATCTCTATTTATATCTATGTTAATAGGGGAACTGAATGTGGGGGTATATGGAAATTTTCTGTGTTCGCTTCTAAATTTTTCTGTAAACTTATAACTGTTCTAAAAATTATGTACATTAAGAAAGAATTAGGGATTCTGCTTCACCCCATGAGAGACAAGTGTGAGACTTGCCTAACCTCCATTAACGAGTAGAAACATAAATAATGACACAGAAAAAAGGCAGTATAGAACTGTTTCCTAAGGGAAGGAAAACTAATTAGGTAAATCCATAATCATGGTGCTTTTCTTCCTGAAAACAATTTTTACATCATGGCACAGGGAGGACAGAACCAGGTTGTCTTGCTGGGTTGAAAAGACAAATACAGAAGCCCTGGGAGGATGACTCAGTCAGAATTTATGGGCACATTACTACAGAACAGGGAGTTTTGAAGAAAAAGAGCTACATAAGTTAGTGGAGGGACCCCTTGAGTCTTTGTCTGGACATAATCTGAACATTCGGTGAAACTCCATGAAGCCAGGCAAAGAGTAAAAGTCCAGGGAGCTATAAGCCTGATCACCCAGGGCTGGCAGACATTCAACTTTCTGTTAGCCAGGATAGAATATTTGGGGCACTCAGAAAAGATCCCTGAAGGATCATGTCTCAGTAGAATACCTATACAACATTTAGAGCAAAAGCTACTGTTAATCCACACTAATGATGTTTAAAAAAACAAGTTTTATAAAGAGAAAGCTGATCCACAATAACTTGTCTATTAAAACAAAGTTCAACACTCTTTTAGAAGGTAACAAAATTCAAACTTAACAATATAATATTCATAACGTTATGCATATAATAAAAAATTATCAGGTATGTGTAGACATAGCAAAATATAAACTATAACTAGGAGAAAATATGTAAATAGAAACAGACCTAGAAATGAAAGATGTGATGAAATTAGCAAAGAATTTTTAAAAGCTATTATAGATATGCTTGATTTTTAAATAAGAAACATAATGAAGAGAGAAATAAAAGGTGTTGTTTAAAAACAACTTTTGAGATAAATTACACAATATCTGAAATTTTAAAATTCATACATGAACCTAAAAGAAAATTATACACTAAAGAAGAAAAGATCAGTGCACCTATGCACACAGCAATGCAAATTATCCAAATAAAACATAGGAAAAAATAAACTAAAGAAAAAAAAGAAGCTTAAGTGAGGTGTGGGACTAACATACAAATATAGTGAGAATGCCATGTGGAAAGAAGAAATAAAAAGGGGACTGCAAAAAAATTTTTTTAAACTGATGGTTGTAAATTTTTCTAATTTCTTAAAAACTACAAACCCACAGATCCAATAGCTCAATAATTCAAAAACAGGACAAACATAAAGAAAAGCATAAATGATCAAACTGCTGAAAACTCCTTACACAGAAATAAAATTAAAAAGCAGCCATAGAAAAAAGGCACATCACATACTGAGAAGCAAAGCTAGGCATGATTACAAACTTCTCATCAGAGACAATGAAAGCCAGATGACAATAAAACTAAATATTTAAGGCACTGAAAGAAATAAAAAATTGCCAACTTGCAATTTTGTATCCAGCAAAATTATCTTTCAAAAAATAAAAGCTAAATGAAGACTTCTCTAGATAAACCAGAGCTGAGAAAAGTCATTGCCACCTGTATTCCAGAAAAATTTTTAAAGGTTCTCAGGCTGAAGGAAAATTATAACAGAAATCTGGAACTGCAAAAAAGACAGAAAATGTTAGAAATGTGGGGAAATATGAAATACATTCTTTCTTACTTAAAGAAGAACTTAAAGATAATTATTTAAAAGAACAATTACAATTTATAGTGGAGTGTAAAAAATATATATAGAAATGAGGACTTCTGGCCAAGATGAAGACGTAAGTAGAAACACTGTACCTCCTCGCACAATCAAATTTAAGGACAACAAAGATTAGAAACAAAAACACAACCAGAACAGAGAGAAAAATTGAACTGTACCAAAGTCCAACAACAATGAACCAGTCAGAGGGGTGGAGTTGGTGGCTGGCGGAGAGGGGTCCTGGCAGGAAAAGGCAGTGGTTGGCAGACACAGGGGTGGGGAGGAAACCAGCAAACCCTGTAAGGTGAGCAAGGCGGCTGGCTCACCACAGACATACATTCGTGCCCAGATAAACCAGGTAAAAAACAAAAACAAAAAAACGGGGCAGTGAGACAAACCACGCAACCGAGGGCCCCAGCACTGGGAAATGAAGCCTAAAAGCACCAACTGGAAAAACTTTCAGGGGTTGAGGTGCCGGGAGTGGCTCCCAGCCTCACAGGAGAGTTTGTGGGAAAGACCCACAGGGGGCCTAGAATGTACACAAGCCCACCACCCGGGAACCAGCACCAGAAGGGCCCAATTTGCTTCTGGGAAGTGGTAGAGGGAACTGAAATCCAAGAGAGTGGAGCAAGCACCATTGTTTCCGCTCTGACCCCCTCCCCACATACAGCATCACAACCCAGCCACTTGGTTGCCCCGCCCTGGTGAACACCTAAGGCTCCACCTATCCCTCATATGTAACAGGTGTGACCAGACCAAAAAATGGCTCAATCAGAAGAACAAATCAAAGCCCCAGAGCCAATACTTTTAAGCAACCAAGAGATAGCCAACCTATCATATGCACAATTCAAAATACTGGTCATCAGGATGCTCACAGAACTGGTTGATTTTGGTCGCACATTAGATACGTAAATGAAGGCTACACTAAGTGAAATGAAGGAAAACGCACAGGGAACCAATAATAGTGATGGAAACAACACTGGGACTCAAATCAATGGAGTGAACCAGAAGGAAGAAACAACCAACCAACCAGCCAACCAGAGAAGAATGAAGAAACAAGAATTCAAAAAAATGAGGAGAGGCTTAGGAACCTCCAGGACATCTTTAAATGTTCAAACATCTGAATTATAGGGGTACCAGAAGGGGAAGAGGAAGAGCCACAAGTGGAAAAGTTATTTGAACAAATAATAAAGGAGAACTTTCCCAATCTGGCAAAGGCAATAGACTTCCAGGAAATCCAGGAAGCTCAGAGAGTCCCAAAGACAGTGGACCCAAGGAGGAACACACCAAAGCACATCATCATTACATTACCCAAGATTAAAATGAAGGAGAGAATTCTAGAAGCAGCAAGACATAAGGGGACAGTCACCTACAAAGCAGTTCTCATCAGACTGGCAAGAAGGGGCTGGAAAGAAGTATTCTAAGCCATAAAATCCAAAGACCTACATCCAAGACTGCTCTATCCAGCAAAGCTTTCATTTAGAATGGAAGGGCAGATAAAGTGCTTCTCAGATAAGGTCAAGTTCAAGGAGTTCATCATCACCAAGCCCTTATTATATGAAATGTTAAAGGGACTTATCTAAGAAAAAGAAGATAAAAAAAGATGAACAGTGAAAGGACAGCAAACTCACAGTTATTAACAAGCACACCTAAAACAAAAAGCAAACTAAGTGGACAGCTAGATCAGGAGCAGAGCCACAGATATGGAGATCACATGGAGGGTTAGCAACAGAGGAGTGGGAGGAGGAGAAGGGGGAAGGTATAGAGAATAAGTAGCATAGACGGTGGGGAGAAAATAGAGAATAGGGCAAGAGTAGTGTAGGAAATGTAGAAGCTAAAATACTTAGGACACATAGACATGAACTAAAGGGGGGATTGTTGGGGGAGGGGGTCTGCAGGGTGGAGGGGAATGAAGGGGGGGAATGGGACAACTGTAATGGCATAATCAATAAAATATATTTTAAAAAAAAGAAACTCTACCTAATACTAGAAACAAAAACAGGTAGGCTGCCAAAATGAGGAGACAAAGAAACATGGACCAAATGAAAGAACAGATCAGAACTCCAGAAAAAGAGCTAAATGAAATGGAGATAAGCAATCTATCAGATGCAGAGTTAAAAACACTGGTTATCAGGATATTCAAGGAACTCCTTGGGTACTTTAACAGCATAAAAAAAACCCAGGCAGAAATGAAGGTTACATTAAATGAAATAAAGAAAAATCTACAGGGAACCAACAGCAGAGAGGATGAGGCCGAGAATCAAATCAATGATGTGGAACACAAGGGAGAAAAAAAGCATTCAAGAAAATGAGGATAGGCTAAGAAGTCCCTGGGACATCTTTAAATGGACCAATATCTAAATCATAGGAATGCCAGAAGGAGAAGAGAAGACCACGGAATTAAAAGCTTATTTGAAAAAGTAATGAAAGAAAATTTCCCTAATTTGGTGAGGGAAATAGACATACAAGTCCAGGAAGCAGAACCCCAAACAAGATGGACACGAAAAGGACCACACTAAAACACATCATAAAATACAAAAGCTTAAAGAGAGAATCTTTAAAAGCAGCAAGAGAAGAGCAGATAGTAAGCTACAAAGGACTGTCAGCTAATTTCTCAAAAGAAATGTTACAGGTAAGAAGGGACTGGAAAGATGTATTCATGCATGAAAAGCAAGGACTTACATCCAAGATTTACTCTATCCAGCAAAATTATTATTTAGAATGGAAGAGCAGATAAAATGATTCCCAGATAAGGTAAAGCTAAAGGAGTTCATCATCACCAAGACCTTATTATATGAAATATCTAAGACAAAGAAGATCAAAATTATGAACAGTAAAGTGACAACAAGCTCACAACTATCAACAACTGAACCTAAGGGGGAAAAAAAGACAAAAACAAACTAAACAAATACCCAGAACAGGAACAGAATCATAGAAATAGAGGTCACATGGAGGGCTATCAGTGGGGAGGGGGAAGGGGGAAATGGTGGAAAAGATATAGGGAATAAGAAGCATAAATGGTAGATACAAAATAGACAGGGGGAAGTTAAGACTAGTATAGGAAATGGAGAAGCCAAAGAAATTACATGTTTGACCCATGGACATGAACTACGCAGGATGGGCTACACTGGGGGGAATAGGGATACCAGGTAGAGGGCGACAAGGGGGAGAAAAACGGGACAACTATAATAGTGTAACCAGTAAAATAAACTTAAAAAATAAAGAAAACCTTCAAGAAACTCTAAAAAAACCCACTTGCACATGTGCACACACACAATACAGCTATCAACAGCATGACAAAAATGAAAATAGCTCTGGCTAGTGTGGCTCAGCTAGAGTGGTTCTATTAATATCAAACAAAACACTTCACAACAAAGGATATTATCTGTGGTAAAGAGTGATATTTTATAATGAAAATAGAGTCGATTCAACAAGAGAAAATAAACAATCCTAAAAGTGTGTGCACCCAATAACAAACCTCCAAAAGACATCAAGCAAAAACTGATAGAGCTGAAGGATGAAACAGACAAATTCACAATCATATCTGGAAACTTCAACATTCTCAGTAATTAACAGAACAAGTAGACCAAAAAATCAGTTAAGGGTATGGAAGATTTGAGCAACATTATCAACTGACATAACATTTATAGTCACTCTAGCCAAGTATAGCAGAACACACATTCTTTTCAAGTACATGTGAAACATTCCCTAAGACAGATATTCTGGGTCTTAAAACATGTTTCAAATTTAAGTGAACTAATATAGAATATGTTCTCTGACTACAATGGAATTAAATTATAAATTAGCCATGGAGAAATATCTGTAAAATTTTCAAATATTTGGAAGTAAATCACACGTCCAAATAGTCCATGGATCAGAAAGAAAAATTAGAAAATACTTCCTTGAACAAAAATTAAAATACAACATACCAAAATTTGTGGAATACAGTTAAAGCAGTACCTAAAGATAATTTTTTAGCTTTTAAATGCACATCTTAGAAAAGGAAAAGGTTTCAAATCAATGACCCAAGATGCTACCTTAAGAGACTATAAAAAGAAACACAAATCATACCTACAAAAAACAGAAGGAAGAGAAAAAGAATCTGACAATCAAGTGCAGTATTTAATTCACTGAGCTTGCTATAGAATTTTTATTTCTGTATAAGAGGACAAAGATGTTAACCTTAGAGTATGATTGAACCTATACAAAAAGATAAAAAAAACATTAAGCCATCTTCGATTCTTTCCTCAAGCATGGAAAACTAAAATTTTAAAAGCATTTTTAAATTATAAAAATAATTTTTTGTTTGTGATAAACTAATATAGAATCTTAAAAAGTGAACACTTTAAGTCTATAGAAATAACCACTATTAACAATTTATTGGATATCCTGCCAGACCCTTTTCTATGGGAGTCTTTTCTAATACATCAATTATGCTGAATTTTAATAGTCTATCTGATCCTCTGCACTTCATTTTTTACTTTTGTATGAATCTCAATCTAAACACAAAACACAGTACCTAGCATATAAGTGCTCATTAAATAATTATTTTTAATTGAATTTATTGGGTTGACATTGGTTTGCAAAACCACAGTTTTCAAGTATACGACTCCACAAAACATCATCTCCACAATGCTTCATGTTCCCATTGTCCAAACAGTCTTTTTCCATTGCCATCCCCCCTTGCCCACCTCTACCTACCCTAAATAATTCTTAATGAAGAGTACTATTAGAATTCTATCCCTCCATCTGTTTACTTTATCTGACTATACCTAATGGTAAAGATATATAAATGTAGTATGTCATGATTTGCACATGTGGCTAATCACAAGAATATATCTCTTTGATCAGAATATAATCACTGTACAACTGACCTATGTGGCCCAGCTACAGTACTCTGAAATCTGTACCACACTGGTCCCAAGGCTACTTCTCACTAGCTGTTCCCTACCCAGTGATTGAGCACGTCAGGGATAATGAAGTAGTCCTATTCCTGTGAGACAGGATTGCTCTAATAGGTGACTTTGGCTTGTGAACTTTCCACCAGTCTGTTGAACCTTCCTCAGAACTGTACTGCAGTCTAAGATGCATCTACCCAAGCTTCCTTCATTCATTCCCTTTCTCCTTCACTCAGGCTTAGATTAACATTTCAGTTTAACAGCTCTCCTAGTCATCTCTAAATTCCTTCCCATGTCCTTCCTCTCACATGCATTTACCTTAATAAATTTCTTGCAAGTCTAGACCCATCTTTGTGTCTGCTTCTCAGAAGACTTGAACCAACACAGCATGTTAGCTATTTGCATCTAAGTAAGAATAAAAGCTTAAACAATTACCCTCATCCTGAGACAGAAACTTAGAAAACATTCCAATTTAATCAGAATACAAGTCTCAGTTTAAAAAATAATGTTGTAGATGGCATGGTATGTTAAAAAATTTTGCCAGATTTTTCATTTTCCAGCATGCCAAAAACTATCTTCTCCTTTTGATTAAACTTAATTTCAACTGACAAGGCTGCTTCTGGCTCTACTGAGATGCCCTAATTTCCCTCTTGCTCTTGCTTTAGTACATCGCTATTCAATACTTCCTGGTGTTAGCTGAACTAGATTCACCACTCCAGGCAGAACAATGGCCTAGATTACTCAGAGAAGCGCTAAAAAAGGAATTTTTAGCAGGACTATTTTCTAAAGTACTCTTGCTTCCAAGAATATATTTTTCCTTTTTATTTCCACATAATGTAATAAGGATTAAATCTAGAATAGTAAACCCAAGTTTGTGGAGCTGTCACTATTACTCAGTCCACTTCTTGGCAAATATTTTAGAGAACATAAACTTTAATACAACACTTTTCCTTTAAAAAAGGAGAGTTACCTTTCTCTGGAGGCATTCACTGACTATAGCTTTCATAGAATTAGCCTGTTCAAAGTTAAAAAATTATTTATCAAGTGTAGAGGGTGCCATATAATCCAACACAGTTAGGACTGATAGTTGCTTATGTAATCAAAAAATCAGGAAAGAATTTTTAAAAATTTACATATCATAATCATTTTATTCTAATTTAAAATATAAATATGCATTCAGTCACAAATCTTTCATCTTAAGGCCAAACTTTTTTTTAATGTGGGTTCATTAATGGGAGCCTCACATTTCTTGGAAAAACTCTAGCCATATATGCTCTCTAGGATTCTAAACTGTTCTAAAGTAAAGAAGGAAATTTAAAATCTTATGAAGCAGAATTATAGAATCATTTTATATTCTTATAACTGCTCCTCAAACTTTTATAATGTTTCATCTATACTGAATACAACATTTTAAAAGTGCCTCTCCTTTATTAAGTCATTCCCAAGCATTCAGTTTAGTTTTCACCAGAACAGTAACTCTCCTTTCATATTTAATATATCATTCTTTTACATAATATTTCATTAAGTTATGCCATCAAAATAATAAATTCAAATAGCATTAAACAGGTTTGGTAACCTAAGTGACCCCTGGAAGGCACATAATAGGAATGGAAATGGACACTAGAGAATGGCTTCCTAAAACTTGAGAGTTCTGCAAACATGTTGTTAGCAGGTTCTACAGAGAACATCTAAGGTCTAGTCAAGTTTAGTTAAGGAGCTTCTACAATATAGAGGTGGTTTGTTTCCTTTCAGGCACCCAGTGCCTTTTGCTTTGCTCATTACCACTGCACTCAAACACCTGTCACCAAGGAATTCCTCCCCCGCACTGTTCCCACAAATAATTTATTATTATTATAAGCCTCTCAAGTGGACAGCATTGACCATTTGTCACTAATAATTAGTATTAAGACGTTAGCAACTCACTTTATTGTATAGTAATTTAGAAATTTATTATAATTATTTCATTAAAGCTTGCTGGCAAACATAGTGAGAGAGGGAACTGCAAACTTTTTCTGTAAAGAGCCAAATAGTAAATATCTGACATAAATACAAATTCCTGTCGCATATTCTCTTTGTTTTTGTTTTGTTTTGTTTTTTTATTTTAAAAAGGGCCACTATTGGGATTTGGGCCATGGTTTGCCAACCCCTGGTATAAGGTAAGGTACGACAGCCAATAATGTGCCTCCCTTCCAAATATCTAGTAAACATTCAGAGCAACTAACATTTACTGAAAGTTTACAGTATGCCAAGTATTGTGCTAAGTGTTTTGAGTGCATTATCTGATTCAATCCTCCCAGTCATGCCATACTATTAATTACTATTGTTATTTCTTTTATAGACAAATAAATTAAGACCTGGAGAGATTAAGTAACTCTCAACTATTCCACAAACAGTAGGATCAGAATCTAAACCCAGAAAGACTGACCTCTGATTTATTACACTACCTGCCTATGAAAAGCTTTCAGCTGATGTACCCAAGATCATATAGCTAATTAGTGGCATAGACCAGACTAGAACATTGACCTCCTGACGCAGTGATGATGTATTAGTCAAAGAAATCTGCATTTTAAAGGGAGATTTAACAATGTTTTAATGCAATGAATGAATATCTCTAATGATATAATATCAGGCACTGAAAAGAAAGGTATTTTGTAAGGGATATCAGACCGGGAGTGTCACAAAGCTAAAATTAGGAATCATTGCCCTGCTTTTTCAATAAAAGCACAAGTGAATCTTAACTACAGAACACAGAAACGTGAGAAATAAATTATCTTAAAAATCTAACAGATTCAATTCCTCTCAGAAAACACAAAAATAATATATAACAATATAAAATAGGAGGCCAGCAATAGAGTAGATCAGATAGGTGCTTAGGGGTAGGCTGAAGATGACAGGAGGAAATACGAGCAGAGAGAAATGTGCAATATCGAGATGGTATTCATCTGGTGATTGAGAGCAATTCAAGCAGGAAAGTAATGTTACAGAGATCCATGACAAGGAGTATAATGTGTGGTAGTGTCCCAGGAAGTAACCCAGAAATGTAGTAACATAACAACAAATGGGATCAATGAACTCTAATAGGTCCTCCTTTTATAATACCCTCCCTCCCCTCAAATAAAAAGAGCTCTCTTCATTTCTTCCTTGAGCAGAAATAGTGGAGTTAAAACAGGACAACAAAGATGTGGGAGGAGGTGGAGATGTATTCGTCAGAGAGAGAAAGGTCTGTGTAGATGGAGAGGAGTGTGATTATGTGACTCTCCCTGGAGGCCTAATGCTATCCCATTCTTTCTTGGATTAGGAGAAAGTATAAACTATTCAAATCACATTTCTCTGCTTGTGCCACATAAGTAAAGGGCATACAGACTGTTCTACAGAACAGCTTATAGCAAAAGCCTGTCACCGGGATAATGATAGCAAACACTTCCATAGTAGTTACTATGTGCCAGGTACTGTCTAAGACACTTTAAGTGAAATAAGTAATTTAGTCTTCACAATCACCCTGTGACAGGGAACTTCTATAATCCTTGTGTTTGATAAGGGGCCTGAAGCACAGAACGGTTAAATGACTTGTTTAAATTCACACAGCTCAAAGATAGTGAAGCTAGAATCCAAACCCAGTTAGACAGGTTCCACATAGTCCACATACTCTTAACCACTCTGTTATAAATAACTTCTTTAGCTCAATTGTGCCATCACAAGCAAGTGATTGGCATCAAACTGTCTTGCAGCAATAAAGGGCTCCAGGCACTGGGCTGGGGATCAAGATGATGATTGGAAAGAGCAACTAGAAATTGGAGAGAGTTTCTAGGAAAAACTGGGGTATCAGGGATGTTTTTCAGGAAGGAACTTGAGCATGAGAGGAATACAATGACTCAAAGAAAAAACTACTCATTACCATACCAATTTGAACATGTTAAACTAACAACCTAAGTTGTTCTAAAATTTGAGACCTAAACTAAATGTAATTATGATCTTAAATCCTGGTCTTTGTGACTACCTGCATTGATCTTTCAATATATAAGTACATATAATTTAAAAATTAAAGCAGGCACATTATAATTGAATTTTTAGTCATACTGCTATAGTAGGATAAATGCTGACATCAATCTAGCAGAAAGTTCTATGTTGGGCTTCAGACTACATTACATGAGTATGTGTTTTCAAAACTATTGATATAATATTCCTTGAACTAAATAATAAAATTAATATGTATTAAACATAGAGATGTTTGAGTATGGACTACAAAGGTAATCTTGGGATGTAGAATTTGCCAATTTGCCATTGTAACTCAGGATGCTGCACTATAGGGGTGCCAGAAAAAAAAGAGAGAGTGCAAGAAATTGGAAACTTATTTGAAAAAATAATGAAGGAAAACTTCCCTAGCTTGGTGAAGGAAATAGACATGCAAGTCCAGGAAGCACAGAGAGTCGCAAACAAGATGGATGCAAAAGAGGCTCATTCCAAGACACATCATAATTAAAATGCCAAAGGTTAAATACAAAAAGAGAATCTGAAAAGGAGCAAGAGAAAAGCAGATAGTTACCTACAAGGGAGCCCCCATAAGACCGTCAGCTCATTTCTCAAAGAAACTTCACAGGCCAGAAGGGAGTAGCACAAAATATTTAAAGTGGTAAAAAGCAAAGAACTTCAACCAAGATTATTCTAGCCAGCAAAGCTATAATTTATAATTGAAGGACAGATAAAGAGCTTCCCAGACAAGAAAAAGCTAAAGGAGTTTCATCACCACCAAACCAGTATTATATGAAATGTTAAAAGGTCTTCTTTAAGAAGAAGTTTAAAACATGAACAATAAAATGGCAATAAACAAATGTCTATCAACAATTGAATCTAAAAAACAAAATAAACAAACAGAACAAAAACAGAATCATAGATACAGAGAATGCTTTGATGGTTGCCTGATGGGTGGGTGTTGGGGGAGGTGGGTGAAAAAGTTGAAGGGATTAAGAAGCACAAATTGGTAGTTATGAAATAGTCATGGGAATGTAAGTACAGCATAGGAAACAGAGTAGCCAAAGAACACATATCCATGATCCACGGCCATGAACAACAGTGTGGGGATTGCCTGAGGGAATGGGGGAGGGGGTTGGGTGGAGGAGCACAAAGGGGGAAAAACTGGGACAACTGTATTAGCATAAACAATAACATAGGCCCTTGCTGGTGTGGCTCAGTAAACTGAGTGCCAGCCAGCAAACCAAAGGGTCACTAGTTCAATTTCCTTTCAGGGCACATGCTTAGATTGTGGGCCAGGTCCCCAGTAGGGGGCACGCAAGAGGCAAGCACACACTGATGTTTCTCTCCCTTTCTTTCTCCTTCCCTTCCTCTCTGAAAACAAATAAAATCTTAAAAAAAAATATATATATATATATATATAATTACAAAAACAATTCTCCATTGTAACTCACATAAGGGCACTAACAACAATGTAGGAACACTTAAACCAGATCCTCTTGAAATATAACCCTAGGAAATTGCCTAATTAATGTGTTCATTTTTTATGGGTAGATAAATAATATAAAAAAGGAACGTGAGCAAGAGATGCCCTGGAATACAAATATAATAATATTCTAGACCCAGCTCCTAAAACACAGACCATTGTCAAGCTGCACAAAAAGGCCAAAGACAGATACTGAGGATATATTGCAAATGGTCATTGCTTTCTGTATGATAACAATAGTGTTAGGACTCTATCAGTATTACTTTATTAGGATGTCCATATTGTATCAAGAAAAACCTGGACACAAAATTAAATTAAATTTGTTTTAAAAATAAGATCACTTCTGCCAAGATGGAGGCGTAGGTGGAAGCACTGCACCTTCTCACACAACCAAGTTTAAAAACAACAAAGTTTTAGCAACAAAAACGCAGCCAAACCACAGAAAATTGAACTACACGGAAATCTGACAACAACAAACCCTTCAGCCAAACCGGTAAGAGAGGCAGAGCCAGCAGCAGAGCGGGGTCAGGCAGGAAAGATCCACCAGACCAACTCGGGCGCCCGACCCAGGTGCGCCAGCAGCCGTGGGCAGATCCCAGGTGTGGAGAAGCGGGTGGACCCACTGAGGGCTGACCACAGTCACACATTCGCGCACAGATAAACCAGTGAAGGAGCTAGCAGTGAGATGGATCGCACAGGTCCCAGTGACGGGAAGTGGCAGGGGGAACCACCATTGTCCCTCTCTGACCCCGCCCCCACATATAGCATCACAACCCAGCCACTTGGTTGCCCCGCCCTGGTGAACACCTAAGGCTCAGCCCCTCATACATTACAGGTGCAAACAGACCAAAACATTATGGCTTAAGAACAGCTCAAATCCCCAGAGCCTATAATTCTAAGCAACCAAGAAATAGCCAAAGTTTCAGATGCACAGTTCAAAACATTGGTGATCAGGATGCTCACAGAACTGGTTCATTTTAGTCACAAGTTAGAGGAACGTATGAAGGCCAAACTAATTGAAATGAAGGGAAATACACAGGAAACCAATAGTAATGGAAAGGAAACTGGGACTCAAATCAAAGGAGTGGACCAGAAGGAGGAAAAAAATGACTAAACACAAAAGAATGAAGAAACAAAAATTCAAAAAAATGAGGAGAGGCTTAGGAACCTCCAGGACATCTTTAAATGTTCCAACATCCGAATTATAGGGGTACCAGAAGGGGAAGAGGAACAGTCACGAGTGGAAAACGTATTTGAACAAATAATAAAGGAGAATTTCCCCAATCTGGCAAAGGAAATAGACTTCCAGGAAATGCAGGAAGCTCAGAGAGTCCCAAAGACAGTGGACCCAAGGAGGAACACACCAAGGCACATCATAATTACATTAGCCAAGATTCAAATGAAGGAGAGAATCCTAGAAGCAGCAAGAGATAAGGGACAGTCACCTACAAAGCAGTTCCCATCAGACTGTCAGTGGATTTCTCAAAAGAGACCTTACAGGCAAGAAGGGGCTGGAAAGAAGTATTCCAAGTCATAAAAGACAAGGACCTACATCCAAGATTGCTCTATCCAGCAAAGCTTTCATTTAGAATGGAAGGGCACATAAAGTGCTTCTCAGATGAGATCAAATTCAAGGAGTTCATCATCACCAAGCCCTTATTATATGAAATGTTAAAGGGACTTACCTAAGAAAAAGAAGATTAAAAAGATGAACAGTGAAAGGACAGCAAAACTCACAGTTATTAACAAGCACACCTAAAACAAAAAGCAGACTAAGAGGACAGCTAGATCAGGAGCAGAACCATAGAAATGATGATCACATGGAGGGTTAGCAACAGGGGAGTGAAGAAGGAGAAGGGGGGAGAAGGTACAGAACATAAGTAGCATAGATGGTAGGTAGAAAATAGATAGGGGAGGGCAAGAATAGTATGGGAAATATAGAACCTAAAGAACTTGAGACACGTGGTCATAAACTAAAGGGGGGATGGTGGGGGAGGGGGTATGCAGGGTGGAGGGGAATGAAGGGGGGAAATAGAACAACTGTAATGGCATAATAAAATATATTTAAAAAATAAAAATAAAAATAAAAATAAAATTGTGTGGGTTCCTCCCCACCAAAAATACACACACACGCACACACACACATACACACACCATTAACTAGGAAATACACTAGTGTATCCATGATATAGAAAATATATTGATAACTCTGTATTATACTGTATTTTATTATATATAATACAGATTTTATTAAAATTAAGAAGGCATATATATGTGTATATATGTAATTAAAAACATATGTTCCCAGAGAAAAAAGTTCAAATTCTAAATGGTAAACAGTCTGGATGCAACTGGCAAACCTCAAGTTTAGCAACATACTGTTAATTAACTGGCAAAACCAGTATGATTTTTGAAACCACAGACATCACTACTGTTTGGCTTGGCAGATTCCTGAAATCTAAACCCACTGCTAATATTATTCAGGCCCTGCACCCTTGAACCTTGAAGACTGCTTCTTGCCACTGCAAACAGTCTGATTCATCCTCTTCAGGAGCACCAGAATAACTTACCAACATTCTATCTGAAACACAGAGAGGGAAAGAGAAGAGTTGTCTGGTTTCCTCAGATTTCCAATTCCAATTCTAGTCCATTGTGAGGCCCAGCTACTCTTTTTCCTCTTGAGTTCCAACAGAATATCTGTATTTTTTATTAATTTTTTCACTTCTTTTAAGCTGATTTTAGTTACTTGCAAAAAAGAACCTGACCAAAACAGGCAGCAGGCTTTAATTTGAAAGCCTGGAATGTCTAAGCAACCTAATTTTAAAGGAGAATAATATTTTTTTAGTACATTGAAATATTAAACCTCCTAATCAATGCTATTCATGAGAATCATCCATTTTGAATGAAAGATTCAGCCAAAATGCATTCAGAGAAAATACATGTCATTCATGTGGAAATAATCTTTCTCAATACGACAATGCCTGTGAAATTAAAAACTGCATTTAATTACATTTTTTGTGACCGTGGCTTGCAAACCTATTTTAGGCAACAGAATATTTTCTTCTAATGAAATCTTAGGTTCATGCCCAATGCAAAACATAGAGCTGCTCTGGCTGAAGCATGTGCACGTCTGGAAGGAGGCATGTGTACATGTGTGCACCTGCAGGCAGAAAATTCTGCCTGATGGACCACCTCTTCCCTGTCAGAAACCCCCTGAGGCAACATCCCAGACCGTTTGGCCTAGGTGAATCATAGCTTGAAAGTCACTGGGCTAGAAAAGGATAGTCACCATTTCACACTTTATACTGTCACAACCAAGACACCAAATCAGTCACATGCCTATTTACCTGTGAGTTTTAAAACTTTTTCCATCAACATAAATATCAATATCTGGGCAACAATGTTTCACGTAAAGTTTCAATAAGTCTTCTCCTAATTCAGATGCAGGTTCCAAGTCATAAGTATCTTCAAAAGAGAAAAAAGACCAAAAATTAGTTTCTTTAATATTAGAAATATCCTAGAAATGTGTATTATAATATTAACAAGAGGTTTTTCCACATGGTTACATTGACTAGCTACTGAAAAACAGCAAAACTGACCATAATATTTAAGTGGTAAATTAAAAATAAAGAACATTTGCCCTGACTAGTGTGGTTCAGTTCATTAGGTGTAATTCCACAAAGCAAAAACTCGCTGGTTCAATTCCCAGTCAGGGCACATGCCTGACTCGTGGGTTTGGTCCCCATTTGGGGGTGTCCAAGAGGCAACTCATGGATGTTTCTCTCTCACATCGATGTTTCTCTCTGCCTCTTTCTCCCTCCCTTCCCCACTCTCTAAAAATAAATAAAATCTTTTAAAAATAAAATAAAACATTTAAAAATCATGTATACTTTCTGCTTTGAAATAAATATTTCCATCTATATTTAAAAATGTATATACCTTTAAATACAGATATACATTTAAACAAAGGTAATGTTATCATAAAATTATACACCAAAATTGAAGCCGATGCATGAATGAATGTCTGACTTAGAATGTTAGAAAATTTTTCAATTTTGGTATTTTTCACTCTTAATCCCTTCCTATTCCTGGATTTATGGCTAGAATGATGTGTGAACCAATAGAAATTCAACTGAAATTAATGGAGTCTACAGAATACTATGAGTTTAGTATTATACACAGTATGGAGATGTACACAAAATAAATTATATTATAAACTACCTCTAGTTCAAAGGATTCACAATTTAGGTAGTGGGAAATAAAATATAAAACATGTATATATTCATATGTAGGTATACGTGTATGTGTGTACGAAAGGAAACATGAGGCAAGGGAAGCAGCTGAGCAGATTTAGGATTGGATAGTGTGAATAACTCTGTAGGGGAGTGGGGGGTTATGGGCTATAAAGGTGGTCTCTAGTTGTCTGGTACCTGGTCCTGGAATGATTAAGGCAGAGGAATATGAAGTCTGTACAGATAGTATCCAGCCATGTACTATGAAAAATTGAGACGTTTACTGAAGAAGATACACGCTACAAGAAACACTGTACATAGGACAATGATACCTCAGTCCCCTTCAAAGTAGGCACCTTGGGACCTCACACAGACCTCCTTTCAATCTCCATCAGCTGTCCTGTCATGTTTTCCTGAATGTCATAGATAGCCTGAAATCTCTCCTCTTCCAAAGGTGATTTTAGTTTTAGGACAAGCCAGAAGTCATAGGACACCAGATGTCGACTATGGGCAGGGCTGAATCACCTGGTGATTTGATGTTTTGACAAAAAACTCTGCACAAGTTGTGATGCATAAGTGGGTTACCTGTCGCGATGAATCTGCCAATCACCAGCTGGCCATAGCTGCAGACTTCTGAATCATACAAATAGTTTCCATGGAGGAATGTTCAATTTTAACACAAAATCTGATGCAGGTATGTTTCTCTACTCCCTCAGTCATTTTGAATGTGACAGCCACACAGTACACACGCCCATTCAATACTGTCTACCACCTCCACTGACTAGTTCAGTGAAGTTGTTATTGTTCACACATGTGCATTCCAGTCCACTCTCCTTGGCTGCCAGGTTACATCAATGTCATGCAAACCATTCTTATTATATTAACAATGGCTGGACTTTTTCTGGGCATAATGTATACATATGAAAAACACTACACTGTATATTATGGCTTTGGCAGTCCAAAACTTTCATCAGTACACCTCATAAGTACCAATCATGTGGGACAGATTCCTACTGACCAAATTTACAAATTAAGTATTTATAAACTAGAATGCCAATATTGGCTCTACTATGAAAGGAGATCCAGAATCTGACCCCTACTCAGTATCTCCACTGCTACCACCATAGTCAAAGCCACCATCACCACCTGCAACTCGATTTATTCAGTAACTTCCTAATACGTTTCCTACTCTTGACCCCAACGATCTACTTTTTAATCTTTTATTCATTGATTTAGAAAGGAGGAGACACACACACACACATATTAATTTGTTGTTTGACCTATTTATGTATTTACTGGTTGATTCTTGTACGTGCCCTAAAATAAAGGATCAAACCCACAACTTTGGTGGTATATCAGGACAATGCTCTAAACAACTGAGCTTCCTGGTCAGGCCCCCCCACAGTCTATTTTAAACAAAGCATTCAGAGGCATGCTTTAAAAGGTAATTTAGATCTTGGCCCATCCCTGTTCAAAACCATCTGGCTGTCTCCATTTCTTTTAAAGTAAAGCCAAAGTCTTACAGTGGCTTGCCAGGCTCCACAACATCTGACTCCTAATTATCTCCCTGACTTCACTGCCTACTCTTTTGCTTATTTACATACTGAACTCTTTCTCATTCCTCCAAATGGCAGGTTATATTTCCATGTTAGGATATTTTCACTGCCATTTCTTCTGCCTTGAACTCTCCTCTCCCAGATAATCACTTGGCTAACTTTCTTACTGAATTTATTTATTTATTTATTTATTTATTTATTTATTTATTTACGTACTTACTTATTTATTTAAATTTTATCGTTGTTCAACTACAGTTGTCTCCAATTTCCCTCTTATTGCCTTTAAGCTTGGTCTAAATGTCACATTTCCCTTTTTTTTTCTTTTAGAGTTACACAACCTATACATTCTTGTTTAAAAAATATTTTATTGATTATGCCATGTTCCCCCCTTCATTCCCCCTCCATCCTGCACACCCCCTCCCCCCATTCCCCTGCTTGAGTTCATGTCCATGTGTCACAAGTTCTTTAGATTCTATATTTCCCATACTTTTCTTGCCCTCCCCGTCTATTTTCTACCTACCATCTATGCTACTTATTTTCTGTACCTTTTCCCCCCTTCTCCTCCTCCCACTCCCCTGTTGCTAACCCTCCATGTGATCTCCATTTCTGTGGCTCTGCTCCTGATCTAGCTGTCCACTTAGTTTGCTTTTTGTTTTAGGTGTGCTTGTTAATAACTGTGAGTTTGCTGTCCTTTCACTGTTCATCTTTTTTATCTTCTTTTTCTTAGATAAGTCCCTTTAACATTTCATATAATAAGGGCTCGGTGATGATGAACTCCTTGAACTTGACCTTATCGGAAAAGCACTTTATCTGCCCTTCCATTCTAAATGAAAGCTTTGCTGGATAGAGCAATCTTGGATGTAGGTCTTTGGATTTCATGACTTGGAATACTTCTTTCCAGGCCCTGCTTGCCTGTAAAGTCTCTTTTGAGAAATCAGCTGACAGTATGATGGGGACTCCTTTGTAGGTGACTGTCCCCTTATGTCTTGCTGCTTCTAGAATTCTCTCCTTCATTTTAATCTTGGGTAATGTAATTATGATGTGCTTTGGTGTGTTCCTCCTTGGGTCCACTGTCTTTGGGATGTCTGAGCTTCCTGGATTTCCTGGAAGTCTATTGCCTTTGCCAGATTGGGAAAGTTCTCCTTTATTATTTGTTCAAATAACTTTTCCACTTGTTGCTCTTCCTCTTCTCCTTCTGGTACCCCTATAATTCAGACGTTGGAATGATTAAAGATGTCCTGGAGTTTCCTTAGCCTCTCATTTTTTGAATTCTTGTTTCTTCATTCTTCTCTGGTTGGCTGGTTGGTTGGTTGTTTCTTCCTTCTGGTTCACTCCATTGATTTGAGTCCCAGTGTTGTTTCCATCACTATTGGTTCCCTGTGCGTTTTCCTTCATTTCACTTAGTATGGTTTCCTTCATTTCACTTCATTTATTTATCTAATTTGCGGCTAAAATCAACCAGTTCTGTGAGCATCCTGATGACCAGTATTTTGAATTGTGCATCTGATAGGTTGGACATCTCTTGGTCTCTTAGAAGTATTGGCTCTGAGGCTTTGAGCTGTTCTTCTTCTTGAGCCATATGTCGTCTGTTCGTGCTTATTATGTATGAGGGGGAAAGCTTGGGTGTTCACGGGGGCGGGTCAACCCAGTCTCTGGGTTGTGACTGGGGACGTGGTCAGAGAAGGAGCAATGATGTTTGTTCCACTTTCTCTCCAATTTCAGTCCCCTTTTCTGCTTCCCAGAAGCAAATTGGGCCCTTCTGGTGCTGGTTCCCGGGTGGGTGGGCTTCTGTACGTTCTAGGCCCCTGTGGGTGTCTCCAATGAACTCTCCTGTGAGGCTGGGAGCCTCTCTCGGCACCTCAACCCCTGAAAGTTTATCCAACTGGTGCTTTTAGGCTTTATTTCTTAAGATTTTATTTATTTATCTTTAGAGGGGAAGGGGGGAAGGAGAGAGGGAGAGAAACATCAATGTATGGTTGCCTTTTGTGCATCTCCTGCTGGGGACTGGCCTGCAGGGAACGGGCCTGCAACCCAGGCATGTGCCCTGACTGGGAATCGAACCGCGACTGTGTGGTTCGCAGGCCTGCGCTCAATCCACTGAGCTACACCAGCCAGGGCTAGGCTTTATTTCTTATTGCTGGGGCCCTGGGTTTCGTGGCCTAACTCACTGCCCGTTTTTTTGCCTGGTTTATCTGCAAGCAAATGTGTGTCCACAGTCACCCAGCCACCCTGTGAGCCTTACTGTGTCTGCTTATTTCGTCCCCGCACCCACCCGGGTCACCAACCGTCGCCTTTTCCTGCAGGACCCCTCTCTGCTGGCCACCAACTTCACCCCTCTTACTGGTGTGGATAAATGGTTCCTTGTTGTTGGACTTCGGTACAGTTCAATTTTCTGTCTGTTTTGGTTGTGTTTTTGTTTCTAAATCTTTGTTGCCCTTAAATTTGGTACAGTATTTCCACCTATCCCTCCATCTTGGCCGGCAGTCCTAAATGTCACATTTCCAATGAGGCTAACTCTGACCACCCATCTATAATTACAACTCCCATCACTAGTGCTCTGTTGGGAAGAAAAAAATTACTCTTCCAGGTTATATCAGCTGGTCTAATAATTACATCAAGATGAGACAAATTAACAAGAGAAAAATAACCAAATTTAATTATATCCATACACATGGGAATACCACATACATGAGAGGTTCAGAGAAAGAAAGGTAAAATGAGTTTAAAACAACATTCTGAGCTAAGAAATGAGATAAAGTGCTTGGAGCTTCAGAGGAGAGAACAATAATTAAAGAGATGGTAAGAAGAGCACATGTTCAGGAATTAGATATTTGCCCTGCAACATACATAAGTCATAAAAAGTTCTTTCTGAAAACAACTCTTATTATGGGCAAGGCCCACAATTTAAACTGTTTAAGGGAGAGGTAAAAGCTTCTCTTTACTGCACAGTCTCAATTGCTCTCAGCTCAAAATAATCCACATGCCAGAGTGGCACATCTTGGGGATGGATCCCTGTTCTGAACACCTTCAACTTCCAACCCCCCTTTCTTTGTCCTGTTTTGTTACAGCATGTCACCTTCTAACGTCCTTACTGTGTTTACTGTCTATCTTTACCCCAACTTACCTTCTTTAATTAGAATGTAAGTTCAAAAAAAGTTGAAAATTTGTCATTGAAGTATCCCTCAGACCTAGAACAGTACCTGACACACAGTAGGTTCTCAATAAATATTTGTTGAGTAAATTATGTAGCAAATTCTACATAATGAAGATTTTTGAAGGAAAAAACATAAAAGTACAACCAGAAATAGGCAGGGGAAAAGGAAAGATCCTACTATTTCTATATATTCCTATAGAAAGATTAAAGCCCATAAATTAATGGGGTATACTCAAGAGAAATAGCCTTCATTTTTGATGATTCAAAGATTGGAGTCTGATTTTTGACACAAAGGAAAAATCTAGAAACTTTTCAAAAGAAAACGAAGTGCCCTGGCCAGATGTTTCAGCTGGATGAAGCAATGTCCCCATGTGCCAAGGTTACTGGTTCAATCCCTGGTCAGGGCACATTACAGGAGTCAACCAGTGAATGCTTGAGTGGGTGGAACAACAAAATCAATGTTTCTCTCTCTCGTTCTCTCTCTCCCTTCCTCTCTGTCTCTAAAATCAATAAACAGAAAAAAGAAAAAAGAACAAAAAGAAAACCAAGTTAATTTGATAGATTGTTATCTATTTCAAGTCCCATTATATATTTCAATGACCGACAGAATTTGAATATAATAAAAATATGTATTTGGTCTTTGTTCTCTGGTTCCTGGCACAGAGTTCCTAAAACTCTTGGCATTTTCTAAGTTATAGGAAAACCTTTTGTTATTCATAATAAGCCCCTTTCAACCACACCTGACTTTATGCTAATGAGGTGAGCTCTAGGTGACCACTAGATGACCCCTAGGTGAACTCATGATGGGGGCTGGTCACCAAAAAGACCAAACATGTGATTTCAAAGTGGGAACTCTCAGTCCTGACTGGTGTGCCTTACTGGGTTGGGCTTCATCCTGCAAATTGAAAGGATGCCAGTGTGATTCTCCGTCAGGACACATGCCTGGGTTGCAAGCCAGGTCCCCAGTTGAGGGTGTGCAAAAGGCAGCCAATCAATGTTTCTCTCTCTCTCTTTTTCTCCCTCCCTTCCCTTCTATCTAAAAATAAATACAATTTTTTAAAGTGGGAGCTTTCAGCCCCACTGTCCCCTCCACCCCCCACGCCCCTAGGGAGTGAAAAGGGACAAATCGAAGGTTAAGTTATAAAAACACTTAATGAGATTCAGAGAGCTAGTGGGTTGCTCAGCACATTGACATGCTGGAAGGGTGGCACACATGAAAAAGGCATGAACATTTGTTCTGTATACTGTCCCTTCCCACCCATACCTCATCCTATGCATCTTCCATTGGGCTGTTCCTGAGTTGTATATTTTAAAATAAATAAACTTAATGAAATGTTTTTATGACTTCTGTTAGTCCAGCAAAGCATTAAACCTTGAAGGGAAGTTGTGGGAAATCCTGTATTTGTAGTTGTTGGGCACAACTGTGGGTAGTGAATGTGTCATTCCAAAATATGTCACTTTGGCATAAGGAGCACTTTGAGTTCCAGGCAACTAGGAACCAGCAAATGCAAGAAAAGCTCTTTACTGCCCCCCACCCCAACTGCCTAAAAACAAAGTATAAATTTTCCCTCTGGTAAAAAAAAATTTACATTTATAAAGAAAAGTTCCATTTGTAAAGGTATCTCCTCACTGGGAAGAAACAATTCTCATCACTTGACTCATTACATAACAATACAACCCTTATTTACCATACATTTTCTTCTCTGACCTTTTCATAATTTGTTTCTACCACCCAGTAGCTCAAAACTCTTTTTTTTTTAGCCTAAAAGGATAGTAAACCTCAATCATCTGACTACCTCCTTAAATCTCATTTCCTTGTGAAACTCCTGAAGCAGAAGTAAGTACAAAATGAAAATCTTTTCCCCCCTCCAGTTAATCTCTCTTATCTCAGTTTAATTCTTAGGCCAGCCACAGAATTTTGGGGGTAAAGGGAACTTCTTCCTGTCCTACAGTAGCCGAATACTCCATTTGTGGCTTTTTAGGAACTGCCCTGCCTGGTTTCAGAGGCTGTAACCCCCCAGGGCTAAGGCTGAGTAAGAGACCTTGGGACCATAAGCCACTAAGGAGACAAAGCCTACCTTCCTGGCTGGGCACTGCCTCTGCCCCCTTTACTTCATCCTGCCTGGCCTCAGGTGGATGACTGGTTAGCCAATGACAGGTAAGATTCCTCAAGGGAGGGAAGACCTAAGATAGGCATGGTCATGAAAGGGCCCTCAGGGAAGGACTTGGGGGGGCTATAAAAAAAGGGGATGATGGACCCTTGCCCCTCAGCTTTGACATAGCCTGAGTCCTCATTCTGTCTGGGAGAAGTCTCCTAATTTCTTGGCTGCCTTACTTCCCCTGACTGGCTTAAACCTGAAACAGTGCTGGATGGTGGTACAGTCCTGGGTAGTATGAACAGTTCCCCAGAGAGATCAGGCCTAAAAAAGAATGCATAAAATCCTGTGAAACCTGCTTTGCTAAGAATGTCCTCAGTTTTCTGATGAGGGTCCAAGCATTAAATGAGTTTGTTTTCCAAAGTTTTATGGCCCTTTAGCTAACTGACCCTGTCTTAGAATAAGCCCTCATAATTCTTTATATGTTATCTATTGTTTGATCATTACTGCCTGACAATGATTGATGAAGACCTTCCTTGAGGTAATGCTCCCAGAAAGCAACAAAAGCCTGTCCAGGCAGGGGTCAGGGCCCTCTCTCACTCAGAGAGTGGCTGAGCCATCCCTTTTCATCACAGAACTTCTGCAATCCATGTGAATTTGTTCATTGCATCCAGAACATACAGACCCCGCTAGACGAAGTCTGCATCAGTGGCTAGCATCTGAAGTGGGGACAATCTTCTGTGACTAAGCCCTTAATCTGTGAGATCTGTGCTAACTCTGGATAGTTAGTATCAGAACTGGATTGTTGGGTACCTAGTTGGTATCAGAGAATTGGTTGGTAACCACACACATTTGGTGTCAAGAGTGGTACCAGGGAAAAAAGACACAGTTATAGAAATCCAAAAATCAATGTTCTTCAATTTGAAGTTACCAACCCACTCTATCCTTAACTTACTCTCTGCTTATACTCCTTCAACACAGTACCACCCAAACTCCTTGAAGTGGTTTGAGTAAGGTGACCACATGTCATGGTTAGCCTGAGACAGTCATAGTTCATTCCTGTTGCCCTGGAATAATTATCAACAGCAATAATAATTTTTCACCTCTTACTCTTTCAAAAGGGTCCCAGATTAGACAATAAAATATAAGGTCATCCTTTATTTAAGGCTGTTTTTTAAAAGATTTTATTTATTTATTTTTAGAGGGGGGGGAAGGGAGGGAAAAAAGGAGGGAGAGAAACATCAATGTCTGGTTGCCTCTCACACTGGAAACCTGGCCTGCAACCCAGGCATGTGCCCTGACTGGGAATTCAACCAGCAACCCTTTGGTTCACAGGCCCATGCTCAATCCACTGAGCTACACCAGCTGGGGCACAAACCATTTCTGATTTTCCAAATATGCTATATACTTGGATTTCTGTGACTCCAGAAGTGTTGTATCCTTTGCCTGGAACAGTTCCCAAAACTGCTTTTTCTTTTAGGACTCAATTCAGACATCACTCCCTCCACATAGTTTTCTCCAGAAGCCTGAGTCCAGGTAACATGTGCCCAACTTGTGTCCTTATCACACTCTGTACATAACCCACCTATCTCCTACTAAACTGCAGGATAGGAATGCTACCTGTTTTGTTCATTCATAAATCTTCAAAACCTAGCACAAAGTCAATACTCAATTAAATAATGTGATGAATAATTAGAATGGTATTCCAGGAACAAATAGCAAGTGCTAAAGCAAATGGTAACTAAATATAGTTCTTTGGAGGGCAAAGCCAAGTAACTGAGTAAGACAAGAGTTTATGGGGACCGAGAGGGTTTTGAAAAAAGGGTGGCATGAAATTCTAGACAGCAGCCAGGTCACAAAATCCCTTTATACCACAGGAAAGAATTTGAGATTTACATTAAGGCTATGGGTGACCACTAAAGAATTTTAATAAGGGACTTCCGCCAAGATGGAGACGTAGGTGGAGGAAACGCCTCGCCTCTGTGCACAACCAAATCTAAGAACAACTATTTTTAACAGTAGTCACAACCAAGCCACACGGAAAATCGACAATACGGAGTCCAAAGGACAACTAGATACTCAGCTGGACCAGTACGAGGAGCGAGGCCAGCAGCGGAGCAGGTTAGCAAGAAAAAATTCCCGGGGCGGTGCGCGGTGCGCGCAGGCAACCGAGGGCGTTGATCGTGAGCGAGCTGGCTGCCGGAGCGCACAGGGAAGAGGCGCGGTGGGTCGGTCCGTCGGTCGCGCGCATTTACGTGCGGAGAAACCAGTGAGAAGAGAAGCCAGCGCGGAGCAGCAGGCTCGCACAATTCCATCGGATAAACAAGCCCGAGGCGACCGCCATTGCTCCCTCTCTGACCACGCCCCCACACATAGCGTCACAAACCAGCGACCTGGGTCTCCCCGTCCTGGTAAACAACTAAGGCTTCTCTCCGCTCACTTAACAGCACGAATAGACCAAAAATGGCTCTAGGACAACTCAGAGCCCCAGAACCGATAGACCTAAGTGATGAAGAAATAGCCAGTCTTTCAGATGCACAGTTCAAAACACTGGTTATCAGGATCCTTACAGAACTGGTAGATTTTAGTCACAAATTAGAGAAACATATGGAAGCTAAACTAATTGAAATAAATGGTGATACAAAGGATGCCAATAGTAATGGAAAGAAAATTGGGACTCAAATCAAGGGAGTGGACCAGAAGGAAGAAAAAAATGATCAAAGAGAAAGGAATGAAGAAATAAGAATTCAGAAAAATGAGGAGAAGCTTAGGAACCTCCAGGACATCTTTAAACATTCCAACATCCGAATTATAGGGGTACCAGAAGGGGGAAAGGCACAGCCACCAGTGGAAAACTTATTTGAACAAATAATAAAGGAGAATTTCCCCAAGATGGCAAAGGAAATAGACTTCCAAGAAATCCAGGAAGCTCAGAGAGTCCCAAAGAAGTTGGACTCAAGAAGGAACACACCAAGGCACATCATAATTACATTAGCCAAGATTCAAATGAAGGAGAGAATCCTAGAAGCAGCAAGAGATAAGGGGACAGTCACCTACAAAGGAGTTTCCATCAGACTGTCAGCTGATTTCTCAAAAGAGACCTTACAGGCAAGAAAGGGCTGGAAAGAGGTATTCCAAGTCATGAAAACCAA
Source organism: Artibeus jamaicensis (assembly GCF_021234435.1). Lineage (NCBI taxonomy): Eukaryota > Metazoa > Chordata > Mammalia > Chiroptera > Phyllostomidae > Artibeus > Artibeus jamaicensis. The sequence continues at coordinate 36,770,023 of NW_026522025.1, read as the reverse complement.
AGATCTACAACCAAGATTGCTCTACCCAGCAAAACTTTCATTTAGAATGGAAGGACAGATAAAGTGCTTCTCAGATAAGACCAAATTCAAGGAGTTCATCAGCACCAAGCCCTTATTATATGAAATGTTAAAGGGACTTACCTAAGAAAAAGAAGATAAAAAAGATGAACAGTGAAAGAACAGCAAACTCACAGTTATTAAGAACAACACCTAAAACAAAAGCAAACTAAGAGGACAGCTAGATCAGGAGCAGAACCATAGAAATGAAGATCTCATGGAGGGTTAGTAACAGGGGAGTGGGAGGAGGGGAAGGGGGGAGAAGGTACAGAAAATAAGTAGCATAGACAGTAGATAGAAAATAGATAGGGGGGAGGGTAAGAATAGTAGGGGAAATACAGAATCTAAAGAATTTGAGACACGTGTTCATGAACTAAAGGGGGAAATGGTGGGGGAGGGGTATGCAGGGTGGAGGGGAATGGAGGGGGGAATAGAGCAAATGTAATGGCATAATCAATAAAAAAAAGTTAAAAAAAAAAGAATTTTAATAAGAAGAGCGTCATGATTAGACTTGCAATTAACAGATATTGTTCAATGATATTAATGGAAGGTGGCACAATGAGAGGCCTGGCAAGTGGCTGGCCATGCAAACTGTCAAGGAAAATAGCAAATTCCTGAAATAAAGAAATGGCAAGAGGGTATAAAAGAGACGTATTTAAGAATATTTAGGAGATAAATTAATATATATGGTCGTGAATAAAGAAAGTAAATGAGTAGAAAGACAGTGATAATGCACACTACTACAGTATGTTTAAGACAGGTTGAGAGGTAGGTAACTAAGTCAGTTTGGGAAAAATTAAATTTTGAGATATTTAAGATATACAGGGAGGAACAAAAGTAGGTTTACAGTTGTGAGTACCCAGAGGTTATTCTTATATTTATAGTTGCTAATTATTTTATTATTTTCCATACAAACAACTGTATGGAAAATAATAAAATTTTTCCCCACTCTGTGTTTAGACAGATATGCATATTCAGCAGTTAGGTGTAAAGCTCAAAAAAATTGGGAATATTAATTATTTAAAGGGCAGAAAGATGATGTGCTAGTAAAGGAGAAAGAGGAGTGGCCAAGATGGAAAACAAAGAGAGAACAATATCATTGAACACAGAAGTGTTAAGAAGGGCAGCACTGACAGTATGAAAGACTGCAAAGAAATGAATGAAATATGGACAAGTGTCTGTTAAACTGGTAAATTGGGTTTCCGTGGAGTGATGGAGAAAGTAGTGAAAAGGCAGGAGGTTGAGGGGTAAAAGAACTCTTTTCAGTTATACTTATAACTGGTTTGCCTGCTTTAATGGTTGCACTGGAGCCATGGCAGAGCTCTAGACTAAAGGCAGGAAAAATGGGTATCAAATACCAGTTCCGCCAACTGGTCTCTATGTATGGCCTTGGGAATGTCACTTACACTCTGAGTCCTATCTACAAAATCAGTCTGTAACCACTTACTCTTAGGATTATCTGAGACTAAAGGAGATAAAATATATGAATGGATTTATCTCAAGCCTAGAATAGACATACATTCATTCATTCACCATAACATAATTAGGTATGGTGAATGTATATCATAGGAACCTGACTGAGCTTAAATCACTCTGTTAGTATTATGGCACTTAACTTCAGTAACAAAATCCATTAGTTAACTGACACTTTCACATAAACACATTCAATTCTGCTGTAACACTTGTTTTGAAAACATAAATGTGGTCCAACACAATTGATAATATCAGAGAACAATCTGAGCTTAAGATGGAATTTGCATTTGCTTAGGTGCAAGTTCATCCATGAGAAACACTAGGTCAATGCAGAACTGAGCCATGTAAGAATATACAAAACACAGATAAACACCTAAGACATCAGACCCTTTTCATGAAGATGGTGCCCAAAGCAAAGAGGGAAGCACCTACCCCTCCCAAAGCTGATGCCAAGGTAAAGGCTTCGAAGGCAAAGAAAGCAGTGCTAAAAGGTGTCCACAGCCACACACAAAAAAAGATCTACACGTCAGCCACCCTTCCAGAAGCTTAAGACACCGTAGCTCTGAGGGCAGCCTCAATATCCTCAGAAGAGGGCCCCCAGGAAAAACAGGCTTGACCACTTGCCATCATCAAGTTCTTCCTGACTACAGAGTCAGCCATGAAGAACATAGAAGACAACAATATACTTGTGTTTATTGTGGATGTCAAGGCCAACAAGCACCAGATCAAACAGGCTATGAAGAAGCTGTATGACATTGATGGGGCCAAGTTCAACACCCTGATCAGGCCTGATGGGGAGAAGAAGGTGTATGTTTGACTGGCTCCAGACTGTGATGGTTTGGATGTTGCCAAAAAAAAGTGGAATCATCTAAAGTGCGTCCAGCTGGCTAATTCTAAATATAAAAATTTTATACTAAAAAATAAAAATAAAAAAAAAATAAACACCTAAAACATCTACTAGATACCTCAGTTCACCTCATGTTATGAGCCATACTCATCCATACATGGTTTTACAAATTTCCATCTTATTTTAGATGTATTTCAACCAATATTTGGGACATCATTTTGTATTAATATATTTGTGCTTCTGTATAGTCTGGCCTCTCAGAGAAATGCACTGGCAAATTTAGACAAAGGATTATTAAACAGTAAACATGCCTTGGAAGCTAGAGATAATGTGATACCCCAAAAAGATTTAGAGACTTCCCTTACCTCCAAACTGTAAGAGAATCACTAGGTTCTATTGCCCACTGCCAATAAGAACTGAGACTCCTAATGCCAGAGTCTTATGAAAAGGAAAGCAACTATTTATTCAAAAGTTATAAAGGTTTAGAATAGTGAGGGAATTCTGCCATTAAATCACAAAGTCCCTACAGAAACAAAAGAATAATCACACAGTCCTGCCTCTGCACAGGTGCAGTAAATGGGGGACCTCCTCCAGGGTACATCATGGGTTAGAATCACCCACATCTCCCTGGCTCCAAAGAGTAACAGGCACAGCTACTTAACATTACTAAAACATCGGCCAGTTTCTTTAGATATGCAAAGTAACTCTCAATGGCCCTGCTCTGCTTCCCACCCCCCACAGCCATGTTAGTAGGGGACTGTCCTATATTCCTGGGCACCCCAAGTTCTGAACACCTGTTACAAAAATCACTTATTTCCTTACATACCAGGGTAGTGAAGCTACTTTCCTCTCCCCTCACCAGAGAAAATTTATGTACCTTCCAAAGTGAAGTTTTGTGTGTCTGTGTGTCTGTCTGTCTCTGTCTCTCTCTCTTTTTAGGAGGATAGGCAAATCTGCCAGCAGCCTATAAAACTTTCCTAATTTCTGTGCTTCTCTTTGTGGTGTAATCCCACTGCATGTGAAAGATCCTCAACACATAGCCTTATGGGGGCTGGGGATTGGGAACCAGCACTAAGATGCTCTGTAAGTAAGTAATAAACAGTTTGTCTCTGATCCAGAGATCTCAAGTTTCCTGTTACAATATTTAATATATCTATATATCTATATGTTTATATCTTTAATATCTTTCTTCCATCAATTCACAATAACTCACAAGCTGCAACCCCACTGACACCCACTGCCACGAACAAACTAAAGGTCTTTTTCAAGGTTGAATGCCATATTTACTCTAGTATTTATAGACTTCTTCACCTTTTAACGTTTAAAACTAAGCTACTATTTTTGTTACGTTCCTATCTTTTTAAAATGTGCCATGACAAATTTTCAGTAATTTTTTGTGTGTCATAACAAAAAGTAATGGTGATTTTGTGTTGCATGGTGCTTTTTAAGAAATGCATATACTGTGTAACAGAACTGACTCTATAGTCTGGTAAAGCTTTTACTGGCATACATTAGAATAAGGATTATAACATGTGAAAACTTTAAAGAAGAATTGTAAATTATGTATATATTAATTCATAATAACTCCATCTCCAATTACTGGGAAATGCTAAGAGTTGACCATACTATTATTTTCATTTACCCACAAAATTTACTTTCATTTACTTATTATAAAAAGAACAGTAGAGCTGGTTTTTAAAGTCTGCTTTCTCTAATGTATCAGAATATACTTTCATGTCTATAAAATTTTATAAAAATCAACAAATAAAATGACTCACCACTGGATATAAAACTGTCCTCTCCATCGTTGGTGTCTGGTGTTTCATGCTTCAGAAGAGAACAATCAGGTGATGTTTTATCTAAGAACCCTGTAGGTGGTCTTCCATCATTGTCCGTATACTTTTGAAAATTGAAGTCATGTTCTCTTTGTGGTACCCCACTCTCTACTATCTTTTCCCTAAGAATTTCATTTTCATAATTTTTTATGTTTCTGTTTGATGAGTATACAATCCTAGAAGAAAATATAAAATATTAATAAAAATAATGGTGATTCTTATAAGCTAGTTTCCCATGTGCAGCCTTCATATACAACAATTACATAATTTCAAAACCATTTAAAATCTGGACCAACAGTAAAAAAGTCAACCTAAAATAGCGGAAACCTGAAAAAGTAGCCTATAAAATTTTTGAATGTTTAAAAGGAATATACAATGCCAACACATTAGATAAGCCAGATGATGTGGACAATTCCCAGAAAGGCACACATTACAAAATCTGACTTAAGGAGAAACAGAACACTGAATTAGTAATTGAAATATTCCACAAAGAAAGACCCAGGACAAAGTGACTTCATGGATGAATTCTACCAAATGTTTAAAGAATCAACACCAATCCATCACAAACTTCCAAAGAGAATAAAGCACTTCCCGACTTATTCTTTTTTTTTTATAATAAATTTTATTTAGTTACTTTTCAAGTACATTTTTTTATCCATTTCTCCCATCCCACCACCCCAACCTGTCTCCCCCCTCCCTCCAATTTCCCCTCCCCCAGTCCTCATCCCTGTGTCTTTCATACTTGTTCCTCAAAATCCCTCCCCCTTTTTCCCCTTAAATTCCCTTCCCTCTCCCCTCTGGTCGCTGCCCACTTGTTCTCTATTTCAGTGTCTTTGTTTTTATTCTGTTTGCTTGTTTGTTTTATTCTTTAGCTTCCTGTCAAAGGTGAGATCATATGGTATTTGTCTTTCAATGCCTGACCTATTTCACTCAGCATAATGCTTTCCAGTTCCATCCATGTTGTTGCAAAGGGTAGTAGCTCCTTCTTTCTCTCTGCTGCATAGAATTCCATTGTGTATATGCACCACAATTTTTTGACCCATTCGTTTACTGATGGGCACCTAGGTTGCTTCCAGCTCTTGGCTATTGTAAATTATGCTGCTATGAACATTGTGGTGCATAGGTTCTTTGATATTGATGTTTTAGGATTCTTGGGGTATAATCCCAGCAGTGGAATTGCTGGGTCAAAAGGCAGGTCCATTTTTATTTTTCTGAGAAAATTCCATACTGTTTTCCATAATGGTTGTACCAGTCTGCAATCCCACCAACAGTGAACTAAGGTCCCCTTTTCCCCCACAACCTCTCCAACATTTGTTGTTTGTTGCTTTGTTTATTATAGCCATCCTGACTGGTGTAAAGTGGTATCTCATTGTGGTTTTAATTTGCATCTCTCTGATAGCTAATGATATTGAGCATCTCTTCATGTGTCTCTGGATATTCTGTATGTCCTCTTTAGAGAAGTGTCTGTTCAAGTCCTTTTCCCATTTTTTAATTGGGTTCAATGTCTTCCTAGAGTGGAGTCATGTAAGTTCTTTGTATATTTTGGAGATTAAACCTTTGTCTGAGGTATCATTGGCAAATATGTTTTTCCATACAGTTGGTTGTCTTTTTAATTTAATACTGTTTTCTTTAGCCCTGCAGAAGCTTTTTATTTTGATGAGATCCCATTTGTTTATTCTTTCCTTTATATTCCTACTTCCCGACTTATTCTGTGAGGTCTACATTACCCTGATACAAAAGCAGATGCAGACATTGCAAGAAAAGAAAACCATAGACCAATATTCTTTACTAATACAAATGAAAATATTCTCAACAAAATCATAGCAAACTGAATCCAGCAACATATAAAAAGAATTATATGCCAAGACTAACTGGGGTTTATCTTAGGACATCAGGGGTAGTTCAACATATTAAAACCAATGTTATACATCATATTCTACAGTGTCAATATGTGTCCCACTTCCAAAATTCAAATGTTAAAACTTAATGCTCAGTGTGATGGTATTAGGAGGAGAGGTGATGAGGGCAGAGCCCTCATGAATGGGATTAGTGCCTTTATAAAAGAAGCTCCAGAGAGATCCCTTGCCTCTTTCCACCATGTGAGGGCACAGTGAGAAGTCAGCAGCCTGCAACCCAGAACAGGGCCTTCACCAAAACCCTACCATGCTGGCACTCTGATCTTAGGCTTCCAGCCTCCAGAACTGCAGAAGATAAATTTCTGTTGTTGATAGCCATCTAGTCCGTGTTTTTTTCTTATAGCAGCCTGAATGGACTGAGACACCATATCAATAGAACAAAACCTACATAATCATCTTAATAAACACAAAAAAATGCATTTGACAAAATCCAATATCATATCATGATAAAACACTAAATGAACTAGAAGGGAATATGCTCAATCTGATAAAGGGCATATTTTAAAAAATTATAGCTAACATCATACTTAATGGTGAAAGACTGAAAGTTTTCCTTCTAAGATCAGCAAGGATGTCCGCTCTCACCACTTCTACTCAATATTTCATTGGAGATTCTAGCTGAGGCAATTAGGGAAGAAAAAGAAATAAAAGGCATCTGGATTGAAAAGGAATACATAAAGCTATCTCTATTTACACATGACAAACCTGTATACAGAGGTTAAATTAATCTGGTCAATGACTTGATCATTCACGCCTCCATAAAAACCTTAAAGGATGGGGTCTACAGAGCCTCCAGGCTGGTGAACACATGAAGGTACTGGGAGGGTGGTATGCCCAGAGAGGGCATGGAAGCTCTGTGCCCTTCCCCACATACCTAACTCTGTTCATGTCTTCCATCTGGCTACTCCTGAGTTATATCCTTTTATAATAAAATGGTAATCTAAGTAAGTGAAATGTTTTCTTCAGTTGCATGAGCTGTTCTAGCAAATTAATTGAATATAAGGTAGGAATTGTGGGAACCTCCAAGTTACAGCTAGTTGGCCAGAAGCATAGCTAACAACCTGGGCCTGAGACTGGCCTCTGAAATGGGGAATGGGGAGTGGACTTGTGAGGATGAGCCTTGAACCTGTGGTATATGTTGTCAGAATTTAGTTAAATCTAAAGGACAGCTGGTGTCTGGAGAATCTCAGAACTGCTTGGTGTAGGGAAAACCCCCATACACATCTGGTGACCAGAAGTGTCAGAACTAAAGTTTTCTATGAGTAGAGTATTAAGAGTGGAAGAGACACACAGGAGAGTGTTCTTCCTTTACAGGTGTCCAGATAACCCAATGGGAAAACAATAGCCTCTTCAAAATAATGGTGCTGGGACAACTGGATATCCAAATGTAAAAGAATAAAGTTGGACCCCAGGTTCATACTATATACAAAAATTAACGTAGTCAAGGATCTAAATGTAAGAACTAAAAGTATAAAAGTATAAATCTTTATGACCCTGTATTAGGCAATAGTTCCTTAGACACAACATTAAAAGCACATGTAACGAAAGAAAAGGTAGATAAAATAGAAATTGTAGAAATTTAAATTTTTTATGCTTTTCAGGATTCCGCAAAAAAAGTTAAAAGACAACCCACAGGCCCTGGCTATTGTGGCTCAGTGGATTGAGTGCATGCTGCGAACCAAAGGATTGCCAGTTCAATTCTCAGTCAGCACACATGCCTGGGATGTGGGCCAGGTCCCCAGTAAGGGGCACATAAGAGGAAACCACATATTTATATTTCTGTCCTTCTCTCTCTCTTTCCCTTCCCCTCTCTCTAAAAAATAAATAAATAAATAACCAAACAAGCTTTAAAAATTAAAAAAAAGGCAACCCACAGAATGGGAGAAAACTTTTGCACATAATTTATCTGATAAGAGACTTGTATATAGAATATATAAGAAATTTTGAAAGTAAATATAAAGACAAAAAACCTAATTTTAAAATGGGCAATGCCTCAAAAGTTTACCATATGACCCAGTAATATAACATATGTTGACACAAAAACTTGCACATAATGTTCACAGAATTTTTCGTTACATTAGGTCAAAACTACCCAAATGTCTACCATGAATGGATAAACAAAATATGGTATATCCACATGTACAGAAGAGTTAATATAGCAGTTCCATTATTCTCTGTAAGACTAACAAGGTTAGCCCTTGGCTGGTATCTGAAAACATGATTTCGAGGGTATTCCTAGCATTTTCTAAAGGACAAGGATGGCTCATTATGCCTATAAATAATTGGCTTATACTAAACATCTCCTTTCCTTTGAGGAGTCTGGAATATGAGTATATGTTAGGCAAAGGATACATATGTAACCAACCCCCAATAAAAACCCTGGGTGCTGAGCCTTTAATGAGCTTCCCCGGTAGGCAACATTTCAGAAATGTCACAACTCACTGCTAGGGAAATTAAGCATGTCCTGTATGACTCCACTGGGAAAGGATCCTTGGAAGCTTGTGTCTGGTTTCCTATGGACTTCATGCCATGCGTCTTCTCTCTTTACTTTGTAATAAGTTATTGCCTAGAGTATGACCATATGCTCAGTCCTGTGAGCCCTCATGAAATTGTCAAACCTGAGATGGTCTTGGTGATATTCTCAGCCATAGGAAGGAGAGAGGTACTGATGAACCACCACAATATGGAGGAACCTTGAAAATATACCAAGTTTAAAAAGCCAAACATAAGAGGCCATATGATATATGATGCATATAAGTGTATATGAAATGCCCAGAACAGACAAAACCATAAAAACATAGATTAATGGTTATCAGGAATTAGAGGAGAAGAAAGCGTGGGAAGTGACTGCTCATGAGTATGATGTTTCTTTTTAGGATGATGAAAATATTCTGGAATTAGACAGTGATGATTGTTGCACAACACTGTGAATACAGTAGACCCTTGAATAGCCTAGGTTTAAATTAGTGTTTAAATTAGAATTTAAATGGACCTGTGTGGTTCAAACCTCCATTGTTCAAGGGTCAACTGTATTCTAAAACCACTGAATGATACATTTTAAAAGAGTGGATTTTATAATATGTGAATATCTCAATTTTTAAAAAGGAGAATGGAATTGAGTGTGATAGGATAACTCTTGAGATCTGATGTGAGAGGGACCAGAGCATTAGGGTATTAGCTGGTAGAGTATTAGCTAGAGGGGAAGTGGGGTAAGAAAGTTTTGTTCTTTTAGGTGAGGCTATGAATATGATGTTTATATGCTAATGGTAAGATCCAAGAGAAAAGAAACTTGTTTTTTTTGAAAAGTTAAAATTGCTAAAGCAATGTCTCTGAGTAATGAAAAGGAATAGGATGAGATCTAGTGGACAAGTGGAGGAATTAATTTTAAAAGTACTGACAGTTCATTAATAGTAACATGAGGAAAGACAAAGCATATGGTGCAGATGCAAGTGAGTAGATGTGGGAGAAATTTGTGCAAGTTCTCTGCCAATTGCCTTGATTTTCTCAATGAAGTAGAAAGCAAAATAATGAAGTGAGAATGAAGATAAGGGAAGAGCAGCTAAAAACTCAAGAAAGAGGAGGCATAAAATATTCTCCAGTGGGAAAGCAAGTGAAACTAAGGAAATATAACATGATTGAATATAATATGACCAACAGCATTAAATGCCTACTTGAGGTTCATGGTCATGATTTAAAGAAAGAATGATTAGCATGTGTTTCTCTCCTGTCTTCTTCCACTATATGGATGTAGGAATGGGACAGTCAAAGAGTTGCATTTAAGTTTAATAGGTTTAACATGCAAATAAGACAAATTCAGAGGGGACAAGGGAACAGAGGCTGTATGTAAAGGAAGTGATACAGTAACAGGAATTTGAGTAGAGTAAGGATGGAAATGAGAACATGAAAGGATAAGAAACAATAAAAATGTGGTCAGATTAATTGCAAGTCTGGGTGGAGTTGATGAATTATTAGAATTGAAGTTTTAAGAGAGTAAGGTAGAAAGACAGGAGGTAGAAGTCAAGAGAATAAGATGCTTGGAATCAGATTGTGCTGGGTTGCAGTTATTGATAATGACTTCATTTAGGATTTCACATGGTATTGAATGGTTGAGGTATAACTGAAAACAAGATGACCAGAAGACAGGAATTAAAGGAATCAGAGGCCATGACCATAAAAACACCACCTATGTGGCAAATACAATTAGCAAAATTTGTTACGAGACACTGACAATAGTCAGTTTCATTAAGTAATGAGGCTGACTAACCAGGGGGTCTCTACATGACTGGCTAGTGGTATAGACTTGTAAAGATGAGATTCAAAGACAGGGGGGTTAGGAAGAAGGGAGGGAAAAGGTTTGGAGACAGTAATAAAGTTCACAAGCATTTTGAAATGTACCTGGGAATTTGGTTTTATTGAGGTATGGTGATGTCAACAGATCAGGAGATGACTGACATTTAAAAAACATAGTTACAGTTCCCAAGAGGAGTGGGGCATATCACGCCAGGCAGGGTCAAATGGGGAAACAGGGTGGGTCTAGAGGCAGAATGAGAGAGGGCAAAGTGTGGGCAAAAGCCTTTACTGTGGTTTGGCTGGAAAGAACCATGAGGCAAGGGAAGCAGCTAAGCAGATTTAGGAGTGGATAGTTTGAATAAGTCTGTGTGGGGGAGTTGGGGGTTATGGGCTATAAAGGTGGTCTCTAGTTGTCTAGTACCTGGCCCTGGAATGATTAGGGCAGAGGAATGAAGTCTGTCCAGACAGTATGCAGCCATGTAATATGAAAAACAGACATTTATTGAAGAAGATACAAGAAACATTATACACAGGACAATGATACCTCAGTCCCCTTCAAAGTAGGCACCTTGGGACCTCACACAGTTCTCCAAATGCCATCATCTACCATGTCATACTTTCCTGAATCTCATCGATGGCCTGAAATCTCCCCCCTTTCAAAGGTGGTTTTAGTTTTAGGAAAAGCCAGAAGTCTCAGGGTGCCAAATCTGGGCTTTAGGGGGACTGAGTCACCTGGGTGATTTGATGTTTCACTGAAAAACTCTGCATGAGACATGATGCATGAGCAGGCACACTGTTGTGATGAAGCTACCAATCACCAGTTGCCCATAGCTGCAGTCTTCTGAATCATGCAAATCATCTAAATAGTTTTCATGGAAGAATGTTAAGCTTAATGCCACATTTGATGCAGATACATTGCTCTACTTGCTCAGTCATTTTGAATGTGATGGCCACATAGTACACACACTCATTGAATGATATCTACAACCCTTCACTAGTACAGTGACATCATCATTGCTCATGCATGTGCCTTCCAGTCCACTCTCCTTGGCTGCCAGGTTATATCATGTGGGGCAAACCATTCTCATCATATTAAAAATGGCTGGACTTTTTCTGGACAGACCCCATACTGCTTTCTGGAGTATAACAACCAGATAAAGGAAATGGGTGCCTGACTGAACTCTGGATTGCTTGGTTTACCTATCAAAGGCATGCTTACAGGACTTTGCTAACCCTGGGAGGAGCAATCTCTCCTCCATCAGGATCAGTAGGACCCCAAACGCCAAAGCACCAAGGATACAGAAAATAAAATAATATAGTTAAATATAATTAATACAACAATGTACCTATCCCACCCACTTCCAACTCTAATAGTATAAAGGACATGAGAGAGAAAATAGCTACCACCTAAGAAAACTGCAGGGGAAATGGAATTCTTTGTTTTGTGTTGCTCTGAATGTTTATCTGATTGACACTTTATCCTAGCACTTCCCAGTGATTGATGTTAAACTGAAAAATTCAGAGGTCTTCCTTCTTTTCTTTCCTTCATACACACATATGCACACATACATACACACACACTCTCACACAAGTACCACAGGGGAAGTCTTATTGGGAAATCAAAGATTTTTATGATCCTGGGTTGAATTTTAATCATGAGGTCATAAAGCAAGCACTACTTTGCACTGTCAATTATTTGATCCACATCTGAAGTCAGTGTATAAAAAACAACTTTTCAAAGACTATATTTCCAGTGTAACTGCAGTATACACCAAAGAACTCTAAAATAAGTAGCAACATAATAGAATATTTCAAAATCTTTATTGGTTATTTAAAGAGAAAAATGTACACTGAAGACATTTAAAAGAAATTTCACATAGTAAAATCTCAAAAATCTATTTTATCAGACTTTTTACTAAAAGATTTTAATCTCATATTTTACATTATAACCCTCTACTTATGCCTTATATTAATACAGACAAATTTCAATGCAAAGTGCTAAAAAAAGAGGAGGTACATTATGAACACTTTCTGTGTGCAAGGGAGTACATGAGATACTACTGGGGTTGTTCATATCAATGAGATGATCTAATCTCAAGGAGTTTACATAACCACAGATATACATGACTAAACAAACACAAAATAGACTGTGATTAAGTGCTTAAAAGAGAGACTGTTAAGTGCTACGAAGCACAAAGCCATTTATGCCAAACTCCTATTCTAAATACATATGAAAAAAACAGCCAAAAAGAAATCGGAAAACAAGAAAATGCACAGCCAGAAGGCAGATCTCTACCTTGTCAAGTCCAGTGCTTCCTCCACTCTACCATGCTGTCTCTCACTCAATTTTTGTTTCTATCAGTTTTATTTATTTTAACTGTATTATTATTATTTTATTATTAAGAAATCCACTTATATGATGGTCATGAAGCCCAGGCTGCGTTAACTGATGAGTTCTGGAGGTAGTGACTCTGGACTTTCTAGTTACAACCACTGTTTTTTCTATCTCAGCTGAAAGCCCGACTCAGGAAGCCTCAGTCCCTGCCCTCCCATTCCTGTAAGATGCCAAAGCCAACTATATATAGGAGACTTTTTTAGAGGAGAGAATGGCTGTCTTCCCAGAGGATGAATCCTCTACTTTGCTTTATAAGGTAGATAGCAACCCAAACCACAACAGGTTGGGACCTGCACAGACCTCAATTCCATTACTTTTAATGATGAAAATAAAAGATAACATTGATGCAATTTCTCCCTTTCTCTAATATATAAAAATCTGACCTATCCCAAGCATCTTCATAGGGCCAACTACTATGAATAACACTTATTAAAATGCAGTCAGTGCTTCCATATGCCAGGTCACTGTGCTAAGTGCTTTATGAGCATTATTTAACCTCACAACAACACTTTGAGGTAGATATTATTATGTCTATTTTTTCAGTTGAGGACACTAATGACAAGTGATTAGTTCAAGTTCACACAATTAGAAGTGGTGGACCTGGCTTGACTACAAACCTACTCTTACAATGCCACTATACTACCTACTAGGGGAAAAAAGTATACATTTAAAATAGATAAGTCTATGATGTATACTAGAAAATAACAATGATTTTCTAAATTGCTCATAAGTATCTGTTTAAGTTATATATGGCACCCTATTCTTACACATGGCGGGGGGGCAGGGATAAGCAATTTTCCATTTATGCGTATAGGAGCTTCAAAAAACAAACTCTGAAACAGATCATTCAAGCATAAAGATAGAGCATAAAATGAAGCAAAATAAGCTAAATCACACAAATATACTAAAAAGTTTTAAACGATTTTATTTTTATTTATTTTTAGAGGGAGGGGAAAGAAGGGAGAGAGGGAGAGAAACATTGATGCACAGGACTGACTGCCTCTCACACAATCCCAACCGGGGACCTGGCCTGCAACCCAGGCATGAACCCTGACCAGGAATCAAACCGGTGACCTTTCAGTTTGCAGGATGACACCCAATCCACTGAACCACACCAGTCAGGGCAAATATACTTACCCATACCATATTTTTTGGACCATTAAGATGCACGTAGGTTTTAGAGGAGGAAAATAGGGGAAAAAAAACTTGAAGCAAAAATTGTGGTAAAATATTTAATAACATAAATAACATAACATTTCACCAATATAAATACAAACAGAACTCAACAGCAGCATTAATAAGCATTATTCCTCCCAAATTTGGGGAGGAAAGTGCGTCTTACAGTCCAAAAAATATGGTAAAACTTAGTCACCCAAAAATAATTTTCCACACTAAAGTCAATATAATTTTGGTTATAAGCAAGAAGTATGTCAACAAATACTTAAATGCCTAGCATTTAAAAGATATAAACACAAGACATAAACACACAAAAATCCCACTAAGTTCTCATAAAAGTTACACTGGTAACTGGCACTGGCATTACAGACAGACATTCAGACCAATGGAATAGAACTGGGACCAGAAATAAACCCTAACATTTATGTGTCAGCTTGGGCTGTCATAACAAAATGTCACAGACTAGTGGCTTATACAACAGAAATTTATTACTCACAATTTTGAAGGCTGAAAGTCCAAGATCAAGGTGACACAAGGTTCTAGTGAGAACTCTCTTCATGGATTGTAGTTGGTCTCCTTGCTATGTCCTCAAGCAGCAGAGACAGAGCAAGCTCTCTGATATCTCTTCTTATAAGGGCACAATTCCCATCATGAGGGTCCCACCCTCATGACCTCATCTAAACCTAATTACCTCCCAAAGGCACAGTATAGTCTCTGAGTATCATCACATTGGAGGTTATGACTTTAACATATAAAGTTTGGAGTGAAACAATTCAGTCCATAGCAATGGGTAACTGATTTCCAACAATGACGTACAGGCAATCCAATGGGGAAAGAACAGTTCCTTCAAAAATGGTGCTGGAACAACTAGATATCACACACAAAAGAATAAAGTCGGATACCTTCTTTAGACTATATAAAAAATTAACTCATAATGGATTATAATCCTAAATGTAAGAGCTACGAGCATAAAACCACGGACATGTTGCCTTCTCTAGGCACCGAACGCTGTTGCTTGAGGGTGGTTTAGATCTCATACCCCAGAAACTGGTCCTTTTCTGGCTACCATATGATTCCATAAACCAGAAAGAAGGAAAGAAAGAAAAGAAGAACATAAAACCACAAAATTTTTAAAAGAAAATGTAAGAATAAATTTTTATGATCCTGGATTAGTGTTTCTTATCTACTGTATATACCATAAGCACACGTGACAAAATAATTAAATTAGGCTACATTAAAATCTAAAACTTTTGTGCTGAAAATAATATTATCAAGATAACCAAAAGACAGAGAAACATTTGTAAATCATAGGTCTGATAAGAGTCTACATATATAAAGAACTTATAACTTAATAAAGACAATCCAACTGAAAACTAGACAAAGGATGTGAACAGACAGTTGTCCAAAGAATATACACGAATGGCAAATAGGAACATGAAAATCAGCCATTAGGGAAATACAAATAAAAACCACAATGAGATACTACTTCATATTCACTAGGATGACTATTATTTTTTTAAAAGGCAGAAGATAATAACTAGTGTTATGGGGATATAATGAAACTAAAACCCTTATACACTGCTGATAGGAATTTAAAATGGTATAGCCTCTTTAGAAAAAGAGTATGGCAGTTCCTCCAAAAGTTAAATATAGAGTTACTATATGACCCAGCAATTCCACTCTTAGGTATAATATATCCAAGATATATAAAAACACAGGTTCACACAAAAATTTGCATCTGAATGTTCACAGCATCATGAATTATACAGCCCAAAAGTAGAAACAACATAAATGTCCATTAACTGATAAATTAATAAACAAAAAGTGGTAGAGCCATATAATGAAATATTATTTGGCAATAAAAAAAATGAAGTACTGATACATGCAACAACATGGACAAACCTTGAAAACATAATGCTTAGTAAAATGCCAGTCACGAAAGACCACAAACTGTATGATTCCATTTATGTGAGAAGTCCAGGAGAGGCAAACTCACCTACACAGATAATAGATCCATAACACCTAGGGCATGGGGTTGAGGGAATGGAGAGTGATAGATAATGGGTAGAAGGTTTCTTTCTGGGGTATTAAAAATGTTCTAAAATTAAATTATAATCATGGATACGCAACTGCAGAAAAACTAAAGCCATTGAATTGTACACATTAAATGGGTGAATTGAATTTATGATATGTGAATTTTTTTTCAATAAAGATGTTTTTGAAGTATCTTTCTAATTGATAGATAGGATGCTGCCCAATTCATGAATTACTTCATAAAGCCAATTAGATCTTCAAAAAATAATAGTAAAGATTTTTTAAAATTTGTAACTGATGAATTTGTAGCACTATACAATGGCATAATTGCCAGTATTGGCCCCGAAACTTAGTTCTTCATTTATTTATGTGGGGGGCTCAGAACAAGCCCCCCCAAGATTTGAACTAAGGGCAATTTTAACTTTAGGCTCAAGAGAAACTTCTGCCTCTCCCTTTAGCTACCTAGAAGAACTTAAATTAATTGAGGACTTGCCCATAAAAAATATTATCATCAAAAAAATTTTGACCCACCTATATGGCAGTGCAAACTTCAATTCAATAAATATCTGCTTTTCTTATAACCCTGTAATGACCCTTCGAGGCGATCAAGATGCATTACCTCATCCCTAGCTCAGAATGTCTTATCTACTGCAACCCCTCCTTTTTATCTCTGGACCTCTCATGTATGTGGGGTCTCTGACTCTCTCATGTACGTTGGGTTCCCATGTACGTGAAAGTAAATTTATTTTCTCTTGCCAATCTATCTTCTGCTGATTTGATTATCTGGCCAGCCAAAAGAACCAGAGGAGGGAAAGGGAAAATCTTCCCCTTCCTCAACCTTATAATTAATCACCCCCTAAATCAAAAATCACTAACCAGCCCTGGCTCATGTGGCTCTGTGGATTGAGTAATGGCCTGAGAACCAAAATGTTACTGGTTCAATTCCCAGTCAGGGCACATGCCTAGGTTGTGGGCCATGTCCCCAGTTGCAGGGGTATAAAAGGCAACCAATCAATGTATCTCTTGCACATAGATGTTTCTCTCTCTCTCTTTCTCCCTCCCTTCCCCTCCCTCTAAAAATAAAATCTTTAAGAAAAAATCGCTAACCAGTTTACACCTAGCCCTTCACACAGGGCCTCACCCAAAACAGGGCACAATAAATATCTACTGAGTAAGTGTATGTGAGAGATGGTAGAACAGAAAACCACTAAAGTATTATCAGAATGATACTAACTTCAATGTATTAGAGAAAGGGAAGAAATTATGGGATAGCAATATTTAAATTACCAAAATGAAATACAAATAAACACCTCAAAATTTACTAACCTAAAAAAACTTAGTTAACAATTTTTATGGTGCTTATTACATGGCAGGCATTTACAACTGAGGAAAGTCCAGGCACACAGGGGTTAAGTTTGAGGCACACAGCTACCAAATGGCAGACAGGGGAATTTGAACCTAGGCATTCTACAGTTCTTAAACACTAAGTTATTTAAGGCCTCTCTAAAATAACTTAAATAGGTTTTTAAAAAAGAGATAATTTTGAGGAAGTACACTAGAAAGTACTTCCCTCCTGAATACATTAGCAAATACTAGTGTCAAATAATTACACATTTATGCAGATAGCAGCAAAACATTAAAAGAGAATTCTACTCAATTAGAAACAAGAATTAACATAAATTAGTTTATCCCATTATTTAGTCAATGACAATTCTCTAACTTCACGAAATACAAGTTCAATGGAAGTTATTTTCAAAAACTTTGACCACACACAAGCCATGAGAATGAAAAGTTATGATCTCATATTTTTATAAATATACGTATTTACTTAATGCTTTATTAGTATCAACAATATAGAATTCGGTACAGCAACGGTTCTCAACAGGGGGCAATTTTACATGCCTCCTCCCTTCCCACTTCCACCCAGGGGTCTTCTGGCAAGGTCTGGATTCATTTTGGTGGTCACAACCTGGGGGTGAAGGGCTCTAGGAAGGATAGGGAGGGGAAGTGCTACTGGTATCTAATGGCTAAAGGCCAGGGATGCTGCTAAACATCCTAAAAGGCTCAGCACTGCCCTTACGACAAATTATCTAACCCCAATGTCAATAGTGCCACTGTTAAGAAATTCTGGCATACAGTAATTCATTCAGATTTACCAAAAGCACATTTTCATTTCTTCTGTCTCAGGCTCAATCTCAAATTAGTACTTAGCTTCTCCCAATACTAAGTCTCTAATACTTAGTATCTACTAAAACCAATTTAAGATCATTTGAATTTAAATGAATGAATTTTTCTTAGAAGTTTATAAAACATATAAAAATACATGAAATAAAAACATACATGTTTTTAAAATTACATATTAGACTTATATCTAAAAGAAAAAGACAGATAAAGCACTTACTGTAAAAACGTTCTAAATTCTGAAGCTTCAAAGTTCTCCACAGCAATAGGTTCATAATCTGTTAAATTATTTGATGTCTGTCCAATACTATGAAAATAGAAGTTAGGAACTCTTGCTAAAAGGACAGCTCTGTGCGCTTTGAATAAAGTACAACCTACGGAAAAAGTAACATCTGTATGGACTTCTTCCCTTAGAAGCCTGTCAGGAATAAAAAGAAACCCTAGTTTAATTAATGACTCTTATAAGTACATATTATACCCATTTTTATAAAATAAGTTTTAAAAATAATACCAACTAAAAAGTAGATAACATAAAATAAATGTTAACAAAAAATGAGTTAGTTTGTTCTCAGTTCATTCCAAAGAACAATATTTAATATTGGCTTAGAATCTAATTTTCTAAAAGTTATGAAAACAAAAGTAATTTCAATTGAAGAGTAAGACTACTTTTTAAAAAAAAATCTTTTTTATTCCATCCCATAATTAAATTTATCTTCCACTATTTGCTGACTTTCTATTTGAGGTTTATTTTGAAAAAATAATACAAAATAGTTATCTAGTGGTTAAAGGAATAGTTGACTACTGTGCAGAATCAATTTTTTTAAATCTTACTAAAATTGAAGCAGAAAAAGTAAACAGTCAACAACACCAACAACCCAGATGTAACAATAGACAATACAGATTAGAAACTGGTACACTTTGTTCTAACTATTGTTAAATACCAAGTCTGAAATGCAGGCTTGGCATCAAGAATGTGACATTTAAGCACTTTTCCATTCCCCTCACTCCAAACACAACTAACCATGTTCTAATCTATTATTAAAATGATTTGAAATCCATTGAAATCCCTTTACTAATGTTCAGACACTGTACATATGCCCACTGATTACATATATAATCAAGTGATGAAAGAACAAAAATCAGTATAACAGAAATTGTCATAATCTGTCTCTATGGTTAACTATATATATTTTCTATATATATTAAATACTTCATATTACTATAACATTATCATCAGCAAGGTATGTATTCTCAGAAGACTTGTATATTGCAGGATATAACTGGCAATCACACCATTCACTCTAGGAGGTACAAGTAATGGATAAAGCTATCCATTACAATGAAAGCTTAAAATGCTGCCATTGACACACTCCCCT
This sequence comes from Artibeus jamaicensis, assembly GCF_021234435.1. Classification (NCBI taxonomy): domain Eukaryota; kingdom Metazoa; phylum Chordata; class Mammalia; order Chiroptera; family Phyllostomidae; genus Artibeus; species Artibeus jamaicensis. The sequence continues at coordinate 36,750,443 of NW_026522025.1, read as the reverse complement.
AAGACCAAGTTAATGGCTCTTTCCTCTGATCTCATCACACTCATTACATTCCTCTACTACAGTACTTCTGTCAGTGCATCATCATTTTTATGTGTCTCTCTCCCTACTAAATGATGAACTCTCCAAAGGCAAAAACTGTGTATCTTCAGTATATATCAAGAGCTCAATATCTGCTTGTTAAATTTCATTATATTTTTTTTACTGAACAAAACAAATGCTTTAGAGCAAAGCTCTTAGAATCTTGGAAACAATGTACAAGCAGATGCATTTTAGTCAATATTTGCATCAATAAATTATTTTCATAAGTGATTTTTAAAGTTATGCAAAAATGTACTGGTCTTTCAAACATTAATAAAAACTCAAATTGTACAAATAATTTGTTCTTCCCTTCCACTCACCTTCTTCCCATCCCCCACTCTCTTCCCAATAAGGAAAATTGCAGCTGGTCTGTCTTGCTCATAATAGATGCTCATGAGTATTTGTTTAAAAAAAGTGTTAATGTGTTTAAAAATGGTTAATATGAAAATATAGTGCTTTTGTTTTATAAAACCACTTGTACCAATTACAAGTAACAATATCTGATTCAGACCTCTTAAACATTAAAGGAAGTTTCCTGGCTCATCTAAGAAAGGACAGGTTGGCACAAAGGCTTAATGATGTCAAGGCCCAGCTTTTATCCACATCATTTCTCCGCCAACAGCTACTGTATGAGCCTATCTAAAGCATTTTAGACTGCCGATTAAACCTAGTTATCACTAAAAATTTATAGAGCAAGTACTAAGCACTAGGGAGGTAGATGCCTAAGACATAATATCAGCCCTCATGGAGTGTACAGAATAAAAGTAGGGAGGCCAGGCCTGAAAATTGAAGAGCATGATATATTCAATAGCACAAATAAGTAAATTTTTTCAGAGACAGACATAAGAGAAGATCTTATAAAGGACATGAAAATCAAATGGGATTTTATTTTAAGATTGAATAAGAGTTGGTTGGTCAGGCAAGGAAAGCAAGATAGCAAGGTGTTCCAGACTCCGTATTTGTTGCAATGGTATATGTGAGGGTGGAACTACAAATGGGTCAGCAGAGTACTGAGGAGATGAGAACTGGAAGATGTAGGGATAATGAATAAAAGGCAAAGAGCTAAACTCTATTTTGCATTTGAAGAGGAATCACCGAATGGTTTGAAACACAAATTTATTTTTCAAAGTATGGCCTGTTAGTTGTGTAGAAGAGGAATTAGGGGACAATTGAGAATGAAAATTAGAAAACAACTATATAGCACAGATGAATGATGTAAATTAAAGGACATGACCCAAGAGAAGGTGAATAGTGACAGGGAATAGGGATGAAATTAAAATATATTTAGGCAATAAAACGGGCAATAGTTGGTGACTGGATGTAAAAGGTGAAAAGAAAGGAATATTTAGGATCTCTCCAATATTTAGTTTGGACAACTGGGTGCTGGTGATGCCACCAGCTTTTAAATCTATCTGCTCTTCCAAATACCCTCCTAAACTCTGGACATAGTTCCAATTGTCTCTTTGATGTGGCTTCCTGAACATTCACCATGCTCCTCTTCCCTTTCAAATATCCTAAGATTTGGCACCACCTTCTATGCTTTCCTTTCTTCTCTTTCCACATGTAATTGATCACCAAGCTCATCAGGTGCACATAAGAATCCCTTTCTCCTTTTCCATTCCCATCACCATTATGTATCTCTTGACTATTACAAAATCTCCTGGCTGGTTCCCTTGTTTACAATTTCTCTTTCCCCAATTCAAGACCTAAATATGTTGATCCTCTATTTAAAAAAACAAACAAACAAAAAAAAACACCCTAATAGGTACACCTGAAACTAATATAATACCAAGTGTCAAAAAAAACCCCACCAATGGCTTTTCACTGCCTCCAAAATACCTTCCAAACTCTTCACTGAAAAAAGGCCTCTATGATGTACTGTTAGCTTACCCATTCATCCTCACTACTGTCACTTTGACTGTCTACCATACCCACAATCCCCTCCCAAATTCACTTATTACTTATCTATGGCCCTTCTTTGTACCACATGACCTTGATGTTCTTAACCACATATGAGTGGGCAATAGACAGGGTCAAGGTTAGCCATCAGCCAATGTAAGAATTAAACAAGTAAACTCTGGCAGAAATGTTCTATAGTAAATAGCAACCAACTGATTGCACTCAAAGAATTGCAAAGCTAACCCAAGGTAGAGTAAGAAAAAGAAATGTGTATGAAGAGAAGAGAAGATGAAGGAACAAAGTAACCAGAAGATAAGTTTATGTAACAACTGTAGAGAAGGCAGGCTGGGATCAAATTCTGGTCACGTGACCATGTTGTTTAAGTCACTTTAACGTCTCCGGAACCAGATGTTAGCATTCTTACTCTGACTGCCCCACTACTTCTCCACTGCTGTTTCCTTATATGTTAAATGGGAATAACAACAACACTTACCTCATAGGGGAGTAAGTAGACCATTGCATGTCAGCCCAGGGTCTAGTAGGATGGCAATAAGTATTAGGTATTTTTACTACAGTTGCCCTGAATAATGGTTCATTTCTCAGTGAGGTCTTCCTGTACAGGTGCTGCCATATTCCCAGCAACTTTCCAATTCTATGTCAGATCTGGCTTTTTTTTATTTTGAAATTGCTTCCTGTTTTTCCTTACTTCTCCATATATCCTATTACCTCAGGTAACTTAGAGGTGTCTCTGGTCCCTACTGTTTGGAACAAAGAATCCAACACAACTTGCTTTCCCAAATTATATCAAGCTCTTTCAAATTTCAGTGCCTTTGTAAAAGCCATTCCCCTTGTTTAGACCCCTCTGACTTCTCCCTTCCTAACCTCTCTACCTAACCAATTTTAATCAACCCCAAGAGAAAATTCGAATGTGACCCAGTAAAGCCTTCCACAACCCACTGGGACCCAGAGTTTTAGTTTGGTTATAATCTCTCTCACTACAGTGTAAGCACAAACATCAAAGCGTGTCTTATTAATCTTTGATTCTTCAGGACCTCATTCAGAGCTAGGTATATGGTAGGTACTAGCTATTTCATTAATACTTGTAGAATAAAATGATGATATTGCTGTGCTTAAAGACTACTAGTATTTAAGGTGGCTGGGTGAGCGTATTACATTTTTTTTGAAGTTAAAAAGTGCTACACCTATTGTTCTTGTAATAAGAACTTGGGAGTTCAGGGTCCTAATCCTTAGTTGCCTGGATGAAGATAAATTGCCCACCTACTAAACTTTTAGCCTCATTTTGTTTACATAAATGAGATGTATTATCTTCCTTTTAAATCCAGGACACTCACAATACAGCCAGAAGAATAAACCCACTGAAGAGGAGCACTTCATCCTGAGATTCACCCTAGAAACAGAACAACTTGTCTCCTTTTTTCCATCTTTTACATTAAACCACCACTGGTGGAGATAAAAGAGCCTCTCTAGTAGGCCCAAATTAAAAGGAAATATTTTTACCTTATTAAGTTCCGTTTATAGCTGCTTGACCAACTGAGTCAGACTTATGGTCTGGGACCCAGGATATCTAAATTTTAACAAGCCCTCCAGGCGATTCTGATGCACACCACAGTTCAAGAATCAATGTTTGGGTGAAAATGGAAATACTTCTTGGGTGAAGCTAGGAAATACTTCTAAGCTTCATTTTCTTTATAAACTGAGATGACTTTAGCTGGATTCACCATAGCCTCGGGTAAACTTCACAACAATCCTCCATCTGCTTGCATCTTCACTGAGCTGGGAGTTGCTGGAGCTCCAGGGCGTTCTAGCTGCAGGTGGGAAGGCAACTCGCAATTGGAGGTATTTCTATGTAAGCATTTCTGGTAAATTATTTAAAGAGTTGAGAAGAGACCTCCAGAGCTCCAGTAATGTTTATGTTTTTCCTCATTCCAAATAAATATTCATTTTTTCTGCCTAGTTTTATCATTTTTCTTAACATTGCTTAAGCTTATAAAAACTTATGTTCGTTTCAGGACCTCGAAACCTGGAGGCAGCTGACCTTAGGGTTAAGTCTCTGACGATCCAAACCGAGTTAAGAGTAATTTGGCATAGACTGGTGCTGCCCGTAAATACCTATGGCACTGATTTTGTTTTTCTTTTTGAACCTAGTGCGTGCTCTCTGAGGTAGTAGGGGTTGGTTGTTCAGGGAGACAGAACCCACTTCACAGGGGGTACTGGCGAACCTCCCGCAGCGGCCTGGGGCGAGGAAACCGCGGTGGCGAAGGAGAGAGAGACGGAGAAGGAGCCGCGGCTTCAGAGGCGGAGGTGGGCGCCTCAGGAACTCAGCCAGAGTTCCCGCCTCCTCCTACCTGAGCAGATCCTGGCTGAGCTGCTCCGCCACCAACGCCTTCAGCCGGCGCCGCTCGCACTGCCCCTTCCTTTGCAACCCCTTACTGCCATCTCCAGGGGACCCCCAAAGTACCGCCGTGGCCGCGCTGCCCGCCCCACAGCGGGCCATGTGCCACCACAGCTCGGTGACGCCCGCGGGTTCCGCACAATCCCACTGCGCGCCTTAAAAAGAAATGGGCGTCTCCGACGGAACGCTCGGCCCCTGCGCCGGAATCCGCCCCCTAAGGGAAAAGGTTGACGCCTCCTGTCAACCTCCGTAGACCGCCCCCTGCGACGCCGAACTACTGTCCGGGAAAACCCGAGGCCCGGGCTGCGACGACGACACGTGACCCAGGACGGTTGTGCGCAGGCGTAGTAACTCTGTTTACAACGCGAGCCAGTGCCTCGCCCCTCCGTGCGCCTGGGGCAAACGGTCTCCGTGGGAGTAAACTATCCCTGGAGTTCCTTGGTGCCCTTGATCGTTGCTTTTGCGGGGTGCATCCATTTTAATAGGTGTTTTATTGAGAGCCAACTTTGTGCACCATGTGGGATGTCAGTGCTTTTTTCCCCCATTAAGAGATGGGTTCACAAGATCTGTCGAGCGGCGAGTCGCATTCCCTTAGTTACTGGCTTTGGGCAAGAAAAATTGGGGGAAGAACATAAGATCAGCAGAAGTCAGAACACTCCTGACTCCCATGAAAAGGCTGTATACCGCATCTGCAGTGGTGCAGTTATACACAAGACCTTTCCAGCAGCGAGTAGGGAAGTGGGAGGTTTGATGAGTTAAGAGAATTTTGAATATTTTGGCCTGAAGAAAATAGCTGGAGTGGAATAATTTAAAAGGTCTTTTGGTTTTTTCTTTAAAATTTTTTAATACTTCCTCCAAAGGAAGAAAGCTCATTCATTCTGTTTCCTGCAGAAGCTCCTTACAAGGTAACAAATGAAATACTAGTTGCTTGGAAGACATATGGACCTTGTACCATAAGATTGGTGAAGAAATTTCCATTTCTTCAAATGGCTACTTCTTCACCAATCTTATTCAGATACCTTAATTAAAATGTAACTGGATAGTTGATTCTTAATTATTGGTATAGGAAAGAGGAGTGTCAGAGGTAATAGTTAATACTTATCAAATGCTTATTAGGTGAGAAAACTGTTCTAGCTGTTTTGTATGTATTAATCAATCTTTACAACCACCATTTAGGGAGACACTTTTGAGCCGAAATTACACAAAAGTATGCACATTTAGATGATAAAAATGTAAAAAAACACAGAAAGTGAAAATATAAAAGTCAGGGGGGAGGTAGAAAAGGTTATAGGGGGTTAAATGGTGATAGAAAGAGACTTGGAGTGACACAATATACAGATGATGTATTTTAGAATTATACACCTTAAACCTATATAATTTTATTAAACAATGTCACCCCCAATAAATTCAATAAAAAATAAAGAATATGTTAAAAAAAGAAAATATAAGTCAGAGAAGTAGTTTAATTTTGGGAAGGAGGAGAAGGTTGTAATTATGAGAGGGAGTGGAAAATTTTTACATCTTGACCCAAGTGTTAGTTGCAAGAGTGTTCATCTTAATAAATATTATATTTATTATATTTTATACTTATATATAATAATTATTAGGTACACATTTGTTTGATCTGGTTTTATCTGTATTTGATTTACATTAACAAGGGTTTTAAGTGTTATGGGTTGAAGGATTAAATAAAGTTATGTCAAACATTTTGAGGTTAAAATCTAGAATATAATAGACCTGGCTCATGTGGCTCAGTAGATTGAGTCCTGGCCTACAAGCCAAAAGATTGCCTGTTCAATTCCAAGTCTGGGCACATACCTGGGTTGTGGTCCAGGTCCCCAGCTGGGGGTTGTGTGAGCGGCAACCTGTCTACATCTCTTGCACATCGGTGTTTTTCTCCCTTTCTTCCTCTTTCCTCTCCCTCTAAAAATAAATAAATAAAATCTTTAAAATATAATGAATGCCTTGGAATTCGGCTTTCAGTCAGATGGAGGTGGCTTTTCTGAGTGTCATACTAATCTGAAGTGGCTTCAGGGGTTATCTTTAGGAGTCAGCAACATGGCATAATATATCAAGACCAAAATCAGGAACTACCAGAGGCTTTGACAGCCTCTTCCACAGTCAGAACCATACCAGGAACTGTTGGCAGAACTACCTGGACTTCCACCTCTGTCAGAAGACAGTGTCCCTAAAGGGCGGGATGTCTTAGTGTGCAAGTCCCTCTGCCCCATATCCTGGGTGTTGGACTGGGATGACTGCCAGGCAGAAGGCAGTTTCCTGGGAAGATCTGAACTGGCTACATCCCACCTCTCCTCTGGGGGACCAGGGTACATCCCACCCTGGAATCCTGAATCATGGCTTAACTAGTACTAAATACTTGTGGGAACAGTGAAAAATCGAAAATAAAAAACATCCCTGATTTTTTTGTATAGCTCATTTTCTAATTAGAAGCAATTTTAAAGTTAAGCAGATGTTTGAGTAATAGTGCCATTGTTATAGTACCAAAGATATATCCTGGCAAGTAATTTTAAGTAAAACTTTCTTATCTACATGACTATTTTTCAGTACATCTTAAAAATCATTGTATTTGAATTACATGTATATACATTACTATCATGGGAATAACAAGCTAGGTGGATGCTATAGAGTGAATATTTGTGTTCTCCCAAAATTCATATATGGAAACCTAAACCCCCAGGTGATAGTATGGAGTTGCTAAGAGGTAATCAAGTCATGGGAGTGGACCCCCCCATGAATGGGGGTCTAACCCCTAATAAAGGGGGTTAACCCTTATGAAAGACACTTCAGAAAGGTCTCTCCCCAATTTTACTAGGTGAGGACACAGTGGGAAGATAACCATCTATGCTCCATGAAGCAGGCTTTCACCAGACACCAAATCTGCCAATACATTGATCTTGAACATCCCAGCCTCCAGAACCGTGAGAAATGAATGTTTAATCTACCCCATCTATGATGATTTAGCTATGACAGCCCAAGTGGATTGACACAGTGAGGATTATGAAATATCTCTTATTCATATCATCTCTTCAGGTGAGAACTACATGAAAATGATCTGAAAACAATATTTGACTTTTTTCTTTCCCTTTCCTTAAGCTTTCTTTTTTAAAAATATATTTTATTGATTATGCTATTACAGTTGTCCCATTTTCTCCCTTCTCCTTCCTTCACCCTGCACATCCTCTCCCACATACATTTTCCCCCTTTAGTTCATGTCCATGTGTCATAAGTTCTTGGCTTCTACATTTCCCATACCATTCTTACTCTCCCCCTATTTTCTATCTACCATCTATGCTACTTATTCTCTGTACCTTTTTCCCCTCTCTGCTCCTCCCACTCCCCTGCTGATAACCCTTCATGTGATCTCCATTCTCTGGTTCTGTTCCTGTTCTAGTCGTTTGCTTAGTTTGCTTTAGTTTTAGGTGTAGTTGTTATTAACTGTGAGTTTGCTGTCTTTTTACTGTTCATATTTTTTATCTTCTTTTTCTTAGATAAGTTCCTTTAACATTTCATATAATAAGAGCTTGTTGATGATGAACTCCTTGAATTTTACCTTATCTGAGAAGCACTTTATCTGCCCTTCCATTCTAAATGAAAGCTTTGCTGGATAGAGCAATCTGGGATGTAGGTCTTTGGATTTCATGACTTGGAATACCTCTTTCCAGCCCCTTCTTGCCTGTAAGGCCTCTTTTGAGAAATCAGCTGACAGTCTGATGGGAACTTCTTTGTAGCTGACTGTCCCCTTATCTGCTTCTAGAATTCTCTCCTTCATTTTAATCTTGGCTAATGTAATGATGATGTGCCTTGGTGTGTTCTTTCTTGGGTCCGGCTTCTTTGGGACTCTCTGAACTTCCTGGACTTCCTGGAAGTCTGTTTCCTTTGCCAGCTTGGGGAAGTTCTCCTCTATTATTTGCTCAAATAGGTTTTCCACTTGTTTCTCTTCCTCTTCCCCTTCTGGTACCCCTATAATGCGGATGTTGGAGTGTTTAAAGATGTCCTGGAGGTTCCTGAGCCTCTCCTCATTTTTCTGAGTTCTTGTTTCTTCATTCTTTCCAGTTTGCTTGTTTCTTTCTTTCTTCTGGTCTACTCCATTGATTTGAGTCCCAGTTTCCTTCCCATCACTATTGGTTCCATGTAAATTTTTCTTTATTTCACTTCATGTAGCCTTCATTTCTTCATCTAATTTGTAACCAAATTCAACCAGTTCTGTGAGCATCCTGAGCACCAGTGTTTTGAACTGTGCATCTGATAGGTTGGCTATCTCTTCATTGCTTAGTCCTATTTGATCTGTTCTTTCGTTTGGGCCATTTTTTTTGTCTTGTCATGCCTGTTATGTAGTGAAGGGTGGTGCATTAGGTGTTCACCTGGGCAGGGTATCCCATGTCACTGGGTTGTGGACACAGTATGTAGGAGAGGGGTCCGAGAGGGATTAGGGGTGCTTGCTCCGCTCTCTGCAGGATTTCAGTCACTTCCCCCACTTCCTGCAAGCAAATTTGGCCATTCTGTTATTGATTCCTGTGTGGGTGGGTTTGTGTATGTCCTGGGACCCTGTGGGTTTCTCCACTGAACTCTCCTGTGAGGCTGGGAGTTCCTCCCAGCACCGCACCCCCCACAGGTGTTTGCAGTTGGTGTTTTGAGGCTTTATTTCCCCAGACTGGGACCCTGGGTTCTGTGGTCTGTTTTGTTCTCCAGTTTTTCCTGGTTTATCTGCATGCAAATGTGGGACTAGATGCACCGTGCCCCTCTACAATCCACCACCTCACTGGGTCTGCCAATTACTGCTTTGCACACCCAGGGTCCTCCAGCTCTTCTTCTGCGAGCTCTCTCTGTCCCAGCTGCCTGACTCCGCCCCTTTTACTGGTCTGGATAAATGTGTCTACTTTAACTCCTTGGTTGTTGGACTTTCATACAGTTCAGTTTTCTGTCAGTATGGGTTGTTTTTTTGTTTTTAAATTGTTTTCCTTATTTTGGTTGTGCAAGGAGGTACAGTGTGTCTACATATGCCTCCATCTTGGCCGGAAGTCTCCTTAAGCTTTCTCCATCTACTCACCTTTCTCCCATTCATTTCGTTTGTCTTTCTACTTAAAATACCAGGAAGCTAATGAAATTTAAGTTTTAGGGCCCCCATTTGCACAGGGCCATTCCAAGTCTCTAGTAGTGTCCCTAGCAATGTTTCTGCTTGGGTATGTTTTTTGTACTTTTGCAAAAGTAAGAGATTTTGACCATAAATGATCAAGATTTTTTTCCCTGTAGTCAAGTGTCCCCTCATATCTGATGATGTTGAGTGACTAGAGGCATTTTGGGAATTTAGCCACAATGAAATTACAGTAGTTTACATTAGCAAGATGTATTTATTGATTTATAATAACTTCCACATCTAGATAAGTTGCTCCTCATCCAGGTTTAGAAATGCCTTCTAGGAATACTTCATTGATTCATCCCACATGGTGACATGAAGTGATAGAGCTCAAGGTCAAATCATTATGTGAAAACATTTTGTAGTGAAGGGTGCTGGAAATGTACAGGTAATGAAGAAGGCACATCTGGCCTGCGGGGTCTGTATGTTGTGGCTGCAATGAACGAATTCACATGGACTACAGAAGTCCTGTGGAGAAAAAGGGATGGCATGGCCACTCTCTAAGCAAGAGAGAGGGCCCTTATCCCTGCCTGGACAGGCTTTTATTGCTTTTCTGGTGACATTACATTGAGGATGATCCCCATTTGCTGTGCACAGTTTCCCTTTAGGTGATTACTTTTTACAGATAACAAAGGAAAGAATGTTGCTAGTTACTTCAAAGAGAAGGGTGTTGCAGATCAAGGGGAAGAGTGGTTGAACTGGTTACACTCCATACTTGGGAGGTTTAGCAAAGATTTTAGAAAATTACTTTAGAAATATGAGGTAAGCAGATGTTCCTCAATTTAGGGTGAGGGAGTTTTAGCAAAAGCAAGCCTCAAAGCACCGTAGGTATAATGCAGGCCTGGTTTCCTATGGGAAAGCTGATCCATGGGTTTGGCTTCCTGTGTGCTGACTCGCACCTGTGGTTTTCCAATATGGCTGGGCTACATTCACCACGTGAAGCGGATCAGTTCCCTATAGTATACAACAATAAGTAGAACCTTCAGTTCTCATTGGTGCCTAGTCAGAACAAAAGGAATATTCTCAGTAATGCAGAACATGGAGTTTTCCCATTCTTTGGGAATCATACAAAATAGAATTTGTTAGAATTACTGTATTTATAACCTGTTTGTGATATTAGCTTTCCAGAAATTGTACTCTGTTGTGATTTCTTTTCTCATTCTAAATAATTATTCTCATACCTAAGAAAATAATAAAGGGCAGCCATATGATATATAATTATTTCAGTGGTATTCCCATCACTGTATCATCCTCTTGTTTATTTTTATTCGATCTTGCAAAATAACATTTGGGCTACTCTAAGAAATAGGAAAGAGGCATTTATCCAGCAAATATTTTTAGAGAGAATAAAAAAGATAATTTAATATATTTATTTATTGCCAGTGGAGTTTTAAAACATTTTCTCTGCAAAAAGGAAGGAGAGGTGATGGACTGTAATGTTCTTCTGGCTGTACTTGTGCAAAATAAAGGCACTAACTAGAATGATGATGAGTGAACAAGGTTTATGACTAGAGCTGTTCTAGAGCTACCATTAAGTACACAGGTATAGAACAAACATTTCAAAAATTTATGCAGAACCAAAAAAGACCCTGAAGAGCATCAGCAATCTTGAGAAAGAAGAACAAAGTTGGAGGGATCACAATACCTGATATAAAACTAAACTACAAGCCTACTGTAATCAAAGCCATCTGGTACTGGCATAAGAACAGACATATAGATAAGTGGAACAGAATAGAGAGCCCAGAAATAAACCTGTGTCTCTACGGTCAATTAATATTTGACAAAGGGGGCAGGAACACAAAATGGAGTAAAAATGACCTCTTCAACAATGGTTTTGGGAGATCTGGACAGCTAAATGCAAAAAAATTAAACTTGACCACCAACTTATACCATCCACCAAAATAAACTAAAATGGATAAAAAATATAACTTGTGACACCATAAAAGTCCTAGAGGAGAACATAGGCAAGAAAATCTCAGATTTTTCATGCAGCAATATTTTCATTGATATGTCTCCTAGAGAAAGGGACATAAAGAAAACAATAAACAAATGGGCCCTGGTTGGTGTAGCTCAGTACATGGGTCTATAACCAAAGGATTGCAGGTTCAGTTCCCAGTCAGGGCACATGTGTGGTTTGTGGGCCAGGTCCCCAATAAGGGGTGTGTCAGAGGCAACCACACAATGATGTTTCTCTTCCCCTCTCCTTCCCTTCCTCTCTCTTAAAAACAAACAAACAAACAAACAAAAACAAATGGGACTTCATCAAATTAAAAAGCTTCTGCGTGGCTAAAGAAAACATCAACAAAATGAAAAGGGAACAAACCACATGAGAAAATATATTTGCCAGTGACACCTTGGACAAGGATTTGATCTCCAAAATATATAAAGAATTTACATGACTTCACACCAGGAAGACAAACAATCCAATGAAAAAATGGGCAAAGGACCTAAATACACACTTCTCCAGGGAGGACATACAGGGGGCCCAGACGTAAGAAAGCTTGTTCAACATTACTGGTCATCAGAGAGATGCAAATTAAAACCACAGTGAGATACCACTTCACACCAATCAGAATGGCCATCATAACCAAATGGAGAAACAACAAGTGCTGGCAAAGCTGTGGAAAAGAGGGAACCCTAGTAGTACACTGTTGGTCTGAATGCAGACTGGTGCAGCCACTGTGGAAAACAGTATAGAATTTCTCAGAAAACTAAGTATGGAACTGCCTTTTCACTCAGCAATTCCACTGCTGGGATTATATCCTATGAATACTGAAACACCAATTCAAAGAACCTACACACCCCAATGTCCATAGCAGCAAAATTTACAATAGCCAAGTGCAGGAAACAGCCTAAGTGCCCATAAGTAAGTGGGTAGATAAAAAAAAAACAACTATGATACATTTGCACAATGGAATACTACCCAGGAGAAAGGAGGAAGGGAACTCCTACCCTTTACAACAACATGGATGGAACTGGAGAGCATTATGCTAAGTGAAATAAGCCAGGCAGTGAAAGACAAATACCATATGATTTCACCTACAAGTGGAACCTAATCAACAAAACAAACAAGCAAGCAAAATATAACCAGAGACATGGAAATAAAGAATGGACAGTAACCAGAGGGGAGGGGAGAGGAAGATAACAGGACAAAGAAGGGGAAGGGTCATTAAGGAACATGGGTGGAGGACCCATGGACAGAGACAAGGTAAGGGGTGGAGGATTGAATGTGGGAGGTGAGGGTAGGTAGGGCGGGGGAGAGTAATGGGAGAAAATGGGGACAACTGTAAGTGCACAACAACAACAACAAAAAGTTACACTGAAATAGGCATATTGACCCAAGCAGGATGGTGTTTGCAGTGTGGAGAGCAACTCAGCACAGGGATCCCTGTGGCAGTTGCGTTGGCTCTCTTTCAAGAGCCAAAGGCCCCAGTCTCTCCTCACAGGACTCCTGATGACTTTTCTCTGCCAGAGTCCAGGATGCCCAGAAGTTGTGTTCCAGCACAGCAAAGTAGATTCCATTGAACTAACCATCATACTGATAATAATTTAAAAAGCTGAAGAAACAAGTAAAACATAAATAAAAATTTGAATGTCGCAGAGAGGAGCCAAATGAAATAGAAACTGGTGGCTATGATCCAAAAAAAGGAAGCCCACAGATGTTACAAATCAGAGTCCATGTGCCCAAAGGAGATGTCAACCCCATGCATGAAGCAGAGAAAAGGTAACAATGTATTTCATGTACGTGTCTCACGATAAACTTGTAGACTGACAGAGGGCGGACACACATGGACTTTACATAAGGGGAAGGAGACTGAAGAACAACTGGTGATGCTATTGTAAGGTACTTTTCATATGGAAAAAAGTACAAAATGGACTATAGAATTGAATAACTAACCTCACGTTATAGAGTTTTAAACAAACATATATTTCAAATGTCCATATACTGCTCATTTGCTCAGAGTAAAAACAAAGTTTGCAGTTCTCGTGTGTAACATTCCGTTGGCCATTGTGTCATTATTACTAAGAACATGTTTCCACCGTGTACATTTGTTAGACTGTCAGTTACTGTCAACAATCCACAGTGGTAGAGAATCAAAACAATCTAGTTAAAAATAACTTTCATGAGAAAAAAATACTTATCTAGAATCAATGAGCATTAGTTAGCTATTCTGGATATATGAGAAGGGCAGAGAGCTGACTGTTGGGAGGGCTGTGAAGACGGCAATGGTTGTTGAAGGTGTCAGGCTGACTCCTGACCCTTTTTCTGTGTCTGAGTGTGGCATTGTTCCAACTCTTGGTCACCAGCCTTCTCTTCAGACATGCATTTACTGCTTCTCATTGCCACACATGACATTTACCTATATTTCTTAGATTCCAAAGTACATATTTTCTCACATTTTACATATCTAAAAAAATTAGATATGTAAAAACAAAGACACCTGTATTTCTTAGATTCTAAAGTATACATTTTCTCACATTTTACATATCTAAAAAATTATTACATATATTTTAAAACAGGTATCAACAGTTGTTTTATAATAGATGTGCACATTTAAGGATCTCTTCTTTTCCCTAATCTTACACTTCTTAGTATCTTAAATTTTTTAAAAATGACATATTTACTATTATTGCTGCTAAAGGGGTAATTGTATCTAACATAAGTTTTACTGCTCAAAAAGAAAAAGAAAAAAGTAGGTACTATAAAATCTAATATATTTATATAGTCCTCAAGCACATTTTAAATATCATAATTAAGTGTCCAAGCCACTAGAGTAAAAACTACTTTGTTTTTCCTCAAATAAATATTTTTGTTTCATATTTTCTACCTGGAAGATACTTACACCATTTTCAGGGCTAACTTTAACATTTAAATACAGTGATTAAACTTGTACTTGTGGTAATACGCGTATAGTATAGGTTGCCTGGAGGTCTAAGTATGACTTAAATAATTTGCCATATTCTGCATGCTTCAAGGCAAATTTCTTAAAGTTCTTGTATGAAATGTACTCTGAGTTCCGTCTAGCTATTTCCTTAAGGAGTCTGGAAACATGAAAATCTGACACTCCCAAAGCTTCCGAAGTACAGCAGAGAACTAACTCCTGTTCTGTTGTGAAACCATCCTCAAGATCAAAAAGCATAAAAGACATCTGCAGAGTCTTTTCAGTGTCGGCAGCATTGTATAGGACAGTCAGTACCTAACACGTAGTCTCTGAAATTTACGTGTTGCTGTCACCAGTATTCCTGTCAAAAAGGACAAAAGATTGTCTCAAGTGTTCTGGAATTAGCAGTTTTAAATAATTTGAAAATTCTTCAATTCTTGTCTTCTTTTGTGACAACTGCGATTGCAGCATATTCATCCAAATGATGATGGATATTATCCCAATCTAACTTCAATTTCTGGCTAATTTTTGTAAATTACACCAAACCAGCTTTCATGGGTAGTTGAAAGTTACCTGTAGTAATCATCGATCTGCAGTCTTCAGAAGTGTGGTGTGTCACAGGCACCCCCAGGGCATTTGCCATGTTGATCCTCACTGTATTGGCAAAAAGGATGTTTTGTTTTTTTTTCCCTTGGTCATTTAGGATGTAAACAGGCATAAACTCTACTTCTTCCCTAGTGAAGAGTTAACTCAGGGTCAGCATACATGGCTGGAAGCCTGTAAACCTCTGCCAGGTTTTAGTCAGCGTGTCCAAGGTATTTGGGTACCTGAGCAGTACTGATTGCATGGGAACACCTAGAGAAAAGGCCCTCAGTCTAATAGTGACCAGATATGTGCAATGGTACACCCTCCTTCTAGGATCTGTGGCCACTTCATTTTGGATGTCACTAGCTTCAGGATTTCACCCCAGGTAGTCTTTCTGGAGTTGCGGTCCTCTCTAGTTATAAGCACTGGCTGTGGCGATAGCACAAATTTCCCAGCTATGGGATCTGTGCACTTTGACTTGTAGACCGTCGAGAGTAACCCTGACCCAACTCATGTGACAATGTTAGAGGAAATTGACAGTTATTTTAAAACATAGCACAGCACCCAGGAAATGGCTGTTTTTTTCCCCTTTGTTTCTTGCTTGTCCCTGCGTGCCAGAGATAATGATTGCTAGAGATAACATTTGTGTGCTAGAGACAACATTGTGTCTCTGTGTGCTACAGATAACATTTCACTTCTATAAGCTGCTTCTTGCTTTCCCACCAGAAGTAATGGTCTAAGTGACAGACCATCCCTCACCCTATATAAGCAATTGCTCCCCATTGATCGGGGCCCAGAATTTGGAGACTGCCTCCTCTGGGTCTGCACACGTAAATAAAGGAACCACTTTGCTTCCTCCAGTGTTTGGCCTGAGTTCTTCTCATAACAATAGCACCAAAGAAAGTGAAGTGTGGTTCAGTACAAAGATAGGGGCCTTGTCTCCAGCTGCCCCTTCACTTTAACCAGGAACCATGCTACAAAGAAAATCACCTGAAACAAAAATCTGATGGCTGGTTTCACCAATTTTCTTCTCCAACTCTTGGTAGGCTTGGCTGGGTGAGCAGAACAGCCTACGGTGGACAGCATGACCACAGGCCAGGGGGTGGTGATGCAGGCAGGACATGCCCACAGGCACCGGCATGGTGCCCATGAAGATGATGCAGGCCCAGTGCCATGCACTGATGTGCTTCTGCTGCACCACGGGGTTGGTCATGGTGCAAGAGGTGAAGGAGGACTCCCATACCTCCAACTCTCAGTTTGGGGACCACTGGGCCATGAGGCTGACTCTTCAGCAATCTCAAGACACAGGTAGCTGGGATAGGGGGTCAGCCCTCAGAGCCCACTCCTTCCAAGTGGTGCTCTTTCTATTCACACATAATTAGAACTTAGAGGCAGTTGGGTATTAATAAGAAATGATGTATTACCCTTAAAAGCTGAAAAATTAAAAATGGTAAATGTTACAGCAGGAGAATTAGAATCGTACCAATACACTCTTTGTTGCTTTTTGTAAACATCTTTTGATATATATGCTTAATAACTTATTTTCATATAGCAATTTCTGGCATTTATATTGAGCATATAGTATATAGCTACTAGGGTGATGTGGACACCGGCCCGCAGTGTCTGAGTCATTATGGATGAAATGAGACATTCACACAGGAGGAGAAGGGCGGGCATGGCTTTTATCTCAAGGGGAGCAAAAGCCTAGGTTTTTGCCATGACCAGCCTTTATTGGGTTTCTCTACACATTACATGAGGGTCCTCATTTACTATGCACAGGTTGCTTTTGATGGTTACCCTTTACAGAAAACAAAGGAGCCAATGCTGCTAATCACATCACAGAAGAGGGATATTTGCAAACGAAAAGGGCTAAAGTGATTGAACGTGTTACACTCTTCCTTGGAAGGTTTAGCATGGATTTTAGGAAGTTACTTTGCAGTAAATGTTTGCCACTGGGGGCTGGGCCCACGCCATGCAGAATGGTCTCCTACACTAGGGATATATTAAATATATGAATATTTATGACAATTTTTAAATTTAAATGCCACTATTATTACAGTTCACTTCCTGTGAGATGCTTTGGCAGCTGGTAAATCAAATTCATTTTCTCTCTCTACGAATTGATTTCTACAGAGACAGTAATATCCCTTTACGCTAAGAGGTTTAACTGATGGCACTCTCCAGCCTTTGTATCTGTTACAGTCATCCACACCCACTGAGAATTAGAATACATCTGTTATCATACGCCAGAATCAGCCGTGGCACGATTGATTCACATACTTAACATTAGTCCACATGAACCGGTCAGCATTCTAAACTGATGTAAGTAACAACAAAAAACCTTAGTATCACCTTTGTCAGCAATAGTTTTTCATTAAAATGAGTCAGGATTAGTTCATCAGTTCATTGTGTCAACATACACAGTCAACAAACTCTGTCTCTTCCTTTTATTGCTGTCCTTTGGAAATGATCAAGAGGGACGCATAATTAAAGCTGTGTGAACCCGGCTCTCCTCTGTACTTTGTAGCATTTGCAACTCTGACAGTGCTATATGGAATATTCCTGTGTTTGCTAATTGTTCATTTAAATTCTTTTTCTCAGAATTAAAAGTCAAATTGAAGGTTTCTGAGAGATGTTTCTATTTCTTGCAGTACACTAGGTTAGCAATAAATAGGAATAGCAGTGAGCACTCCAGAACCAGTTAAACAGACATAATTGCAGTGTAAAGATTATGGGCTTTACACCTGATGCATCTAGGTCAGATCCTGGTTCCAACACGCAACACTGGGCACTGGCCAACCTCATTTTCACATCTGTAAACTGGTGATACTCCCCACCTTGCAATGTTGTTATGAGGCAAAGTATAATGCATATAGAAAATTTGGCTTTTATTAGTAAATATAAGCTGCTGCGATGCAATGATAAGAATTCTTAGGGACATTCCCCTTTCTTCTGTCCCTGGAAGAACTATATCAGTGAAAGAAACATTGCTTCCACCAAAGAAACACAATTGTAGTTTCTAAGGAGTCACAATCTGGCAATGTTATTGGTGTATCCCTTGCCAAGAAGAGCAGCCCAAGAGAATGAGTAGCCCCTTGAGCTGGTATTGTTCTTAATTCTGTAACTCGTTCCACTCTTATTCCTGTATTCATTACTATTCTTAAACCCTGTTTAACTGCATTCTGTGTATACTTAAGGGAAAGTTCTATATGACTGTGTCATCTTTTTTATAGTTCTCCCACAGTGCTTAGCAGTGCATCAGATACATTATTTATTTATTAAGCAAATATTTGAGTTCCTACAATGAGCCAGTCTCTTTTTCTAGGTGCTGGATATAAGTCAGTTAATAAAACAATAAAAGGTCTCTGCCTGTGGAGCTTAGATGGTAGGGCACAGGGGACGTACGGTATTCAATTCTTGTTGCCCTGAGTAGGACAAAAGGACGTTTGGATCCTTTTCCTAAATCTCTTACCAACTTAGCTGGAGAATTGAGGCAAGTAATCTAATAATGGATATGCTTCCCTACTTTGCATTGTTTAAAAAAATATGTATATATGAGAATCTTCACATCTCTTGTTAATCTTCCCAGTATAAGTAGTTCTTATGGCGTGTTTTAAGAGTGCATATTCATCTAGTCATATCTGGCTTCAAACCAATTAATATACTATATAGTCAAGAGATTTGAAAATAGAATTTTTAATGGTTAAAAATAGTTAAAGGAACTTTTAACCAAGAAAATGAAAATTTATACCATTGTAGGTTTGCCTTTCAATATGGCTAATCTTTAATATGCATATGTAAAAGGCACTATATGTTAATAAGGTAAAGAATGCAAGAAACTAAAACCGAGTCTTTCCCCAACTTCCTTTCTGTACAAGTGTATACATTGTAAGGAGGGTGCTTTTATGTGTGAAATACAATAGAAGAAAATCAACATTATGTTACAAATTCATACACATTCTCAGATTTTTTTCAGTAACATTTGCCAGGATACTTATTTATAATAAAGTATGTTAAAACATTTTTTCCTAGTGCAGCTTAAAGAAGTTGATGAACAATTTTAAAAAATCACTTAGAAGTTTGATTACTGACCTCTCACAGAAGATATAGAAAAGTCAATATTTTTTTCTTGTTTCTTCTTTTAGAAATGTCCAGATCAATTTGTTCACTATGTCAGGTTGTTCTTGTTGAAGCCAATGGCTGGCTTCTGACAAAATAACTAGGCTGAAATAGTTTTTAACGTAAGTCTTTGTGACTTCAGCCATCTCAACCTCCATGTATGCGTCTTCCTCTCCCCACAGCAGTAGTGTTGGAGTGGTCACCATGGGACGTTTGAGAGGCAGGCAGCTGTAAAAACAAAACATGTGGGCTTGAGATTCATTTTGAAAGTTAAAACATTTTTTTCATAATGTTTACTTAAGCCACACGTTCTTAAAGGGGGCAATATCGCCACCAAAAGAACATGGGTTCTGTGAGAGTGAAAAAACATCTTAGTCTCTCTCTATATAAACTATAGATATATATGTATTACATAAGCAAATATTACAATTTCATGGAGTGGGGGCAAGTTGGGGAAATGTCTACAAAGGCTCCTTAGAGAGGTAATGGTGAAAAAATGATTGAGAAATACTGCTTTAGGCAACTGATCTACACAATAAAATATTTAAAAAGCTATTCAAGAACGAGCCCAATAAAATTTTTAATCGGAAGAGGCTAGCAAAATTTATGAGACCTATAAATATGAAATTCGATGAGAAATAATTTGCCTTAAAAGTTTACTAGAATTTCTCAATGATGTGATGAAAGAGCTTTAAAAAGTGTTATTGTTTAAATATACTTTAAATTGTTTCTTAGATAACCTAATGTATTTTGTGTGAAAATTGGAACTGGAAAGTCAGAAAATATATGTGGACTGAGACTTAATACTACATAACACTATATTTTGCAAGAAGAATCTTTTTAAAACAAAGTTTTATTGTATATTTTCTTAGTACAGAAAAGTATAAAAATATCATGCATAATTCCATCACTAAAAGAGAATTTTTGTCATTTTCTATGCATATATTTAAAGCCATATGATAAAAACAATGCAATAAATACACATGATATACATATGCAAATTACATATTAAATTGTAACTTTAAAACATTCTCACTTCATAAAGTTTTAAAAAATAACTGTAATATGGCATAATAATTCATAAACAACTTGATTCTTCTCTTATAATTGAATATTTAGATCACCCTGTTGTTTTAAGTGATAATATCATGAGCATTCTGTGGACAAATCTTTGTTGGCATTTCAGATCATTTCTTTGGGTAGCCCTGAAAGAGGAATTCCTGAAGGAATGAGCATACATATTTTTAAAGCTTTGACATCTTCTGGTACACTATTTTTCAAAACGGTGGGATGGTATTAATTACACTCCTATTGATAAGAAAAGAATGAACATCTAAGTAGACATTCTCCAGCACTGACTCACATGTTCACTACTGATCAAAAGGTTTGACTTGTGGCTACTTGGGGTTGCTAGATGCTGCTGGAATGTGCAAGGACACCACATACGTCCACCAAGGACTTACCTTTTGCCTCCCCTGCTAGTGGTCATCATTTGGTTGTAATGCTCCTAAAAATTCTTTATGAATGGCTAAACTGATAAAAAATATACTCTATACTTAATTATTGATACATGAATTACTATAAAAACTTGCAAGCCACTTAAATTCTAGAGCTCATAAAATGTTCAACAATAAAACATTTTTAACAATTGTCTGCACATTTAACAATATCTGAGCATGTTATAATTGAATCAGTAAGATGAGAGTTTAAAAAGGGTATTAGTTAAAAAACAAAAAGAAACATAAATTCTTTACCAGGTCAAATTGAAATTAAAAGGGAGGAGTTTCCAGAAAACTAAAAGTAAAACATATTCTCTGGTCCTGCAATTTCAGATTGCTAAATTTCCCATGAAATATAAGTTATATGTAAAACAATGTATGTATAGTTTGGTGGCTACAGTTAACACTAGTTATTGCATATTTGAAAGTTGCTAGGAGAGAAAGTCTTAAAAGTTTTCATCACAAGAAAACTAAATTTTATAATTGTGTATGGTGATTAATGTTAACTACTTATTGTGGTAATCATTTTGCAATATATAGAAATATCAAATCATTTTGTTATATACCAAAAACTAATATAATGTTATATGTCAGTTATACTTCAATAAAAATAAGTAATAACATAAAACAGAGTAAAACATTAAATATTTTAATAGAGTAGTTTTTAATATGTTAAACTAAAGAACATATTGGGAAACATGATAAAAATTTCTAACAATGATTGATCTTAGTAAGCATAAAAACAATTTGAAAGACCTACAAAACTGTAACAAGTAGTAAAAATTATTGCTATATATTGTTAATCATTTATCCTGTAAAAATGTATTTTAACATATTTCTTTCAAGTTAGTCTAAATTTAACATGTTACTCCTCCAAAGTCTGAGTAATCAGATGATTTGTCAGTATTGAGGCAGTATTTTCCAGAGTGTTATATACTCCATCATTATTTTCATATGTGGAAATATTTAATTATCTTGATTAAAAAGAAAATATAGAAATAATAACACCCACCATTCAGCCCGAGAAATCAAACACTGAAAATATAATTACATCTTTCTGCTTACCTTTCCTTAGGCTAACCATTTCTTTCCTTCATCTCATCCTAAGGCAGTGGTTCTCAAAGCATGGTCACCAGACTAACACGAACAGCATCAACTGTGACCTTGTCAGAAATGCCAGTTCTTGGGCCCCATTCCAGATCACTGAATCAAAAACTTTAAGGGTGGGATCAAGCCATGCATGATTTAACACACCCTCCAGGAGATCCTGATACTAGCTGGAGTGAGGAACCATTGCCTTAGTAGTAATGACTACGTTGAATTTGGTCCTTAACAATCCCCATGAATGTTTTTAAACTTATCTGTATCAGGATATCTGTACCCCATTCCTCTGGTTCCTTAAGGAGAGATTTTCCATAAACCCTCCTGGATCTTTGCCCTACCCTTGATTGGTGAGGGACAGTTGCTGGTTTGGGGTTCTGGGCTAGATGGCTCTATCAAATAATATGTCCTTCCTCAGAGCAAGAGATTTAATTTCTTTCTCCTTCCCTTTCTACCTGATTGGTTGGAGGCAGTGACCTGAGAGGCAGGGGAAGTCTAGTTTGTTGGGCAAACTTTCCTACAGGCAAACTGCTCTAAAGTCTATACTGGCAGTAGGGAGTTAGCAAGACCTTTTCAGCTCTCATATTAAGCCATAGCCTTCAACCTATCCTCGGTCAGTAACGAAGGTGATATTTTGGTTTTCATCTATTGACTCATTTGATTTCTCAACTAGTTCAGAAACTGGGCAGGAAAAGAAGGTGCTATTTGTCAGATTCCCCAAATACAGTACATATGTTTCTGTAAACAATATGTAGCAGTGTTTTGCATTTTTAAAACTTTGTTAACTAGTATATTGCATATATCCTTCCACAACTTGCTTTTGTCTCCCGGTGTTATATTTTTAAGATTTATCCATTGATGATACATGTAGTTCTTCATTTTCACTCTTGTGTGAAATTCCATCATACTATTGTACCACAGTTGATCCATTCTCCAGTGAATGGGCATTTAAAATTTTCTAATTATTTTGATAATTCAAATAATATTGAACTCATTCCTGTACATGACCACTTGTATACATGTGGAAGAGTTCCCTTACAGTATATCCCAGTAACAGAACTGCTTCCTCAGAGAGTATGCACATCTTCAGCCTTACTTGGTGTTGTAAAGTTGTTTTCCAAACTGATTGTATGCTCCATAAGCAGCATATAAGAGTTCACTTTGGTCCACATCATTGCCAACATTTGTTTTCAAAAGTTTAATTTTCTTCCCAGTCAAATGAGTGCGAAACACTCTTTGTTTACCTGATGTGGTGGAGACTGCTCCCCCAAACTTCTTCCCTTCCACTACAGTGATAGAAAATCCAATTTTTAGCTGGACAAAGGACCACCCAGAATAAAGACTGACAATGTTCCCCAGGCTTCTTGCAGCAAAGTGAGGATACATGGTTTATAAGAAGTAATCTGTACAATTTCTAACTTGTGCTCAATTGCTCCCCCTCACTTTTCCCACTCTCTACTAACTAAAATACAGATGTGGTGGTAAACCATCTTGGACCACACAGACAAGGGCAATACCTGGGAATGGCAGAATAACAAGATAAAAATTGCCTAATCTCTGCCACGGAGTGACGTAACAACTTTGATAATTTCATGGAGTACAGCCACCATAACAGCCCAACTTTCACTTGCTAGAGAAATAAATTTCCCTTTTTTTAATGCCACTATTACTTTAGCTCTCTATCACAAGCAGTGAAAACTATGTTCTATATCTACTAGTACAGTTGAGCATCTTTTGTGTTACTGTTAGATTCCTCTTCTGTGAATTACCTTTTATTGTCTTTTACCCTTTTTTTGATTGGGCTTCCTTTGTCTTACTGCTTGGAGGCATTCCTTATAAACTGTAGATATTATTAATTCATCATTTATTATATATTTCAAATAACTTCTCCCTGTCTGAGGCTGCTTCATCATTTTATGATATCTTTTCATATGCAGATCTTTTTTAATTTTAATGTGGTCATCACTCTCCATAATTTGAGCTGTCTGTGACTTATTAAAGAAATCTTTACTACTTGAGGTCATGAATGTTTTCTCTTGATATTGTCTTTCTGAAAAAATTTACTTACTGATTT
Source organism: Artibeus jamaicensis (assembly GCF_021234435.1). Classification (NCBI taxonomy): domain Eukaryota; kingdom Metazoa; phylum Chordata; class Mammalia; order Chiroptera; family Phyllostomidae; genus Artibeus; species Artibeus jamaicensis. The sequence goes on along the minus strand of NW_026522025.1, from coordinate 36,726,637 downwards.
TTTAGAGAGAGGAAGGAGGGGAGAGAGAAGCACTGATTTGTTGTTTCACTTATTCATACATTCATTGGTTGATTCTTTTGTGTGTCCTGAAGGGGGATCAAACCTGCAACCTTGGTGTATTGGGACGACACTCTAATCAACTGAGGCACTCAGACAGGGCTCTGATATTATCTTCTAAACATTCAAAATTTTGCCTATCATATTCAGTTATTTTAATTTGGTAAATGGGATCTAATTCATTTTAATCTATATGGATATGCAGTTATTTCAACAAAATGTATTGAATCCTTTCGCCACTGGCTTAAAATTCTCTCTGTTACACCAAATTTCCATATACGTGGTTCCATTTTGGGGGGCTCTTCTGTTTCACTAGTCAATTTGTCTTTCTCCAAGTCAACACCTCATTATAAGTCTTAATATCTAATAGGGTTAGTCATTCTACTATTTTCTTTAAAATTATGTTGGATATTTTCAGTCTTATGCATTCCCATACAATCAGCTTATCAAGCTTCATGACAAACTATAGTTTTGAACAAAATGCATTAAATTTATAGATTTGGGAGAAATCAAGAACTTTATGACATTGAAGTTTTTCACTCATGAACGTGACAAACTGGGGCTAATCTTCAGTAGTTTACACCAGGAAGTCTGTATCATATTAAAGTCTGTTAAAATATTAAAATAATTCTCTACTTGTTAGTAAACACCCATTGCTCTGAGCCTGTGCTCTTAACTGCTTCTAATAAATTTTGATAATCCACAGAGGTTAACTTTTTTTAGTCATTCCTATGGACATAATATTTTTGTTGTTATATAAGGGTGTCTGTTTTTAAAATATATTTTCTAACTGTTGTTGGTTTATGAAATCATAATTTTTATATATTAAACTTATGTACATAAACTTTGCTAAACTATTTTTGTTTTAATATTTTTTTCTGTTGATTGTTTTTCTAGATATATAACCACATTATCTATGAAATATCATGGTTTTGTTTCTTCCTTTCTCAATACTTACAGTTTTTCAGTTGCTTTTTTTTTTCTTGTCCTATGTGCTGGCTGAGATTTCCAATACTGTGGTGAACAGAAGCAGGTATAGCAGCCAAGACTTGATAGCAGCCAACTCTATCATTACCATATCCTCCCATGTATAGTGTGCACCCATATTTTTGGCCCAAACTATCAGGAAAAAATCTTTGGTTTTAAATTTTTAATTCAATGTTTTATTTATTTATATTTAGAAACAAAACTGATTATCATATTCCAGGGTATTATTTTGCATATGGATATCATTATTGTTTTCTAGAATTATGTTTTTAATGCATAAGCACAAATAAAAGAATTAAAAACACTTGTATAGATATCATTACTACTACCCATGTATAACGTGCATCCTTATTTTTCCCTCAAGAATTTGTGCAAAAAAGTGCACATTTTACACAGCAAAATACAGGTAGTCTTTATTTTTAAAGGGAATGCTTTTAGTGTGTTTCATCACACAGTAGGATATTTGCTACAGGTGTGTGGTGCACAGAAGTTCCCTTCTGCATTGTTGTCTGCATAATGGAACCACAAGATGATTAACAGAAAGAGACTAATAAATACAGAGATGATCAAGTTTAATGGCAAGGGAAAAGGAAACTTACAGAGATGGTTTTATAAAGCAGGAGATATGTTTTTCTCTCAGAAAGAGGTAGGACTTCCCAGATCCCCCAGTTTCCCATTGAAATACAGCTATGGACAATGCCCTAAAGTATTTCGCCCTTTTAATGGAGGTTTTTTTTTTTTTTAAATCTCCATTTGTCCTCTTGTTTTTGACTCCTAGAATAACTTTTTAATGTTTCTACCAGCTCTCCAGGAGCAAATAAGCAGTGCAAAACACCTTCAATACCTCATTTTTTTTCTTGAACAAATGAGTAAAACTAAGGTCAATTTCCCAGAAATAACCCTTCAGGAGATTCAAGTTTAACTGGCCTATCTGAGGTCCACTCTTAAAATCTCTATTTCTAGATTTCTAAGTTGTTGCATGAGTGTGTGCTATACTTTATCAAATACTTTTCTATATTTAGATGATCATATTTTCCACTCATTAAATCTGTTAATGTGGTGACTTGAATTAACCCATTAATTTATAATGTGGTGAATTAAATTAATGGCTATTTAGTGCTAAATTTGGCTTAATACATGCTGAATTCAGTTTGAATTTATAGACCTGTATTTATAATTTAATTTGAGCAATAATTTTCCTGTTTTATACAATCCTTGTTTTGGTATAAAAGTTATACCAGTCTTATAAAACCAAAGGCTATACTTTCTTTTTACAATGTTTGAAAGACTCCTTTTAAGAATAGACTTTTCTGTGGTAGAATTTACCTGTTAAAAGGTCAAGGCCTATCTGTGTGGCTGTGTATTTGTATGTGTATGTGTTTTTCTAGACAAATGGCTTTAAATTAATAAACCAATTTCTTTTTTAATGTATTTTATTGATTGTTATTACAGTTGTCCCATTTCCTCCCTTCATTCCCCTCCACCCTGCACACCCCTCCCCCACATTTCCCCACTTTAGTTATGTCCATGTGTCGTAAGGTCTTTAGCTTCTACATTTCCCACACTACTCTTGCCCTCCCCCTGTCTATTTTCTCCCCATTGTCTATGCTACTTATTCTCTGTACCTTCTCCCCCTCTCTCCTCCTCCCACTCCCCTGTTGCTAACCCTCCATGTGATCTCCATTTCTGTGGCTCTGCTCCTGATCTAGCTGTCCACTTAGTTTGCTTTTTGTTTTAGGCATGGTTGTTAATAACTGTGAGTTTGCTGTCCTTTCACTGTTCATCTTTTTTATCTTTTTCTTAGATAAGTCCCTTTAACATTTCATATAATAAGGGCTTGGTGATGATGAACTCCTTGAATTTGATCTTATCTGAGAAGCACTTTATCTGCCCTTCCATTCTAAATGAAAGCTTTGCTGGATAGATCAATCTTGGTTGTAGGTCTTTGGATTTCATGACTTGGAATACTTCTTTCCAGCCCCTTCTTGCCTGTGAGGTCTCTTTTGAGAAATCAGCTGATAGTCTGATGGGAACTTCTTTGTAGCTGACTGTCTCCTTACCTCTTGCTGCTTCTAGGATTCTCTCCTTCATTGTAATCTTGGCTAATGTAATGATGATGTGCCTTGGTGTATTCCTCTTTGCCAACTTTTTTGGGACTCTCTGAACTTCCTGGAAGTCTATTTCCTTTGGCAGCTTGGGGAAGTTCTCCTTCATTATTTGTTCAAATAGGTTTTCCACTTGTTTCTCTTCCTCTTCCTCTTCTGGTACCCCTATAATTTGGATGTTGGAATGTTTAAAGATGTCCTGGAGGTTCCTAAGCCTCTCATCATTTTTTTGAATTCTCGTTTTTTCATTCTTTTCTGTTTGGTGGTTTCTTTCTTCCTTCTGGTCTACTCCATTGATTTGAGTCCCAGTTTTCTTCCCATCACTATTGGTTCCCTCTGCATTTTCCTTCATTTCACTTAGTGTAGCCTTTATTTTTTCCTCTAATTTGTTACCAAAATCAATCAGTTCTGTGAGCATCCTGATCACCAGTGTATGGAACTGTGCATCTGATAGGTTGGCTATCCCTTGGTTGCTTAAAAGTATTGGCTTTGGGGCTTTGATTTGTTCTCCCATTTGAGCCATTTTTGGTCAGGTCGTGCCTGTTATGTATGGTGGGCGGAGTCTTAGGTGTTCACCAGGGTGGGGCAACCCAAGTTGGCTGGATTGTGATGCTGTATTGGGGGGTGGGGTCGGAGAGGGAGCAGTGGCGTTTTCTCCATTCTCTCTTGGATTTTGGTCCCCTTTGCCACTTCCCACAAGCAAATTGGGCCCTTCTGGTGCTGATTCGTGGGTGGGTGGGCTTTTGTACATTCTAGGCCCCCATGGGTTTCTCTAACAAACTCTCCTGTGAGGCTGGGCATCTCTCCCGGCACCTCAACCCCTACAAGTGTTTTCAATCAGAGCTTTTAGGCTTTATTTTCCAGTGTTGGGGCCCTGGGTTGCACAGTCTGTCTCGCTCCCCATTTTCTCCTCATTTATCTGTGCGCAAGTGTGTGTCCATGGTCAGCCAGCTGCTTTGCATGCCTCACTGGGTCTGCCCATTGCCACCCCACACCCGGAGTCTGCCAGCCACTGCCTGCATGCCCAGGACCGCCAACCACCTTTTCCTGTTGCGACACCTCTCCACCAGCTGCCGACTCTGCTCCTCTTACTGGTCTAGATGAATGGCTGTCAGACTTCCCTACATTTCTATTTTCTGTCAGATCTGGTTGTTTTTTGTTTCTAAATTTTTGTTGCCCTTAATTTTGGTTGTGTGAGGAGGCACAGTGTGTCTACCTACACCTCCATCTTGGCCAGAAGTGTATGTAAATATTTCTGGTAAACAATTGGTAAAGAAACCAATTTCTTTAATGGCTGTGTCCATTTAGGTTTTCTAACTTTTCTTGAGTCACTTTTGGGTGTTATGTTTTTCTTAAGAACAGCTCATTTTATCAAAGTTCTCAAATTTCTTAACCCTAATTTTATATAGTAATGTCTGGTATGTTTGTAGTTATGCTAAGTTTATATCTCCTAATATTGTTTATTTGTGCCATTTTTTTTTACTAATATTGCCAAAAATTTATCTGTGTTAATAGTATTCAAAGAACCTGTTTTTGGTTTCTTTGATTTTCCTCTACTGTATTTTAATTTTTAATTGTACTAATTTCTGCTTTGTATCAAATTTAAATAATTTCTTTCTAATTTATGTTGTTTATATGTTGCTTTTCTATCTTCTTGAATTAGACTCTTAGCTCACTAATTCCAGAATGTAATCTGTATGATATTGATCCTTTATTATTGGTTAAGATTTGCTTTGTGGTCCAGTACTTAATTAATCTTTGTAAATATTTGTATGTCTTTAAATATGTTGAATATGTTCCAATTGTTGGATACAGGACTCTAGAATTGTTCATCAGATCAAAGGTCTGATTGAGTTGTTCAACTTTTCTATATCCTTATTACCTTTTTTCTATTTGATTAATTCAGTGAGAGGTAGATTTAAGTATCCGATAGTCATTGTGGATTTTTATTTTCCTTGTAGGTCTATCAGTTTTTGCTTTATTATTTGATGCTTTGTTATATGTTTTCACTTATTCATCTTTTTTGCAGGCTAGGTCCTGTTGCTAGTCCAATTCCTAGTTCATTTTGGTTCCTTAGCTTCCAATTCTGAAAATTCTTTGATGAGGCTATAATCCTGGGGAGCCTTAGTGTGATAAATAAGGATGTTTTTCACATCTGAATATACTGTAATATACTTTATTTGTAATTGTTATATATTGTAGAATCCTGTTTTAAATGATGTATTTGATCTTGATTACCCTGCATAAAGAATGGTTGGAGCGAATCAGTTGAACTTGGAGAAAGTCTGATATTACCTTCACCTAGCTAGATTTAACTTATAACCATCTCCAGCAAATCTAGGCAAAAACTGTCTTTGCTTTTATATAAAATTGTGAGTTTTGACCTTCACAGGCCTGCTTTTCTCCCCTTCTCCATGCTAATTAACAGTATTCTAGAGCTTACTCTTGGGAATGCAGGTCCTCCTAATGAACAAATTGTCAGTAAAAGAACCTTAGCAAGATGAAAATTATTTCCCTCCTTCCTGGGAGCTGCTTAGTACTATTTTGCATTGCAAAGCTAGCTCTGGTAAAGGGATAAACTGAGAATGTTTTAAAACTATCATTCCTGTTTCCTATCCAAATTGAGACTTACATAAAAATGTGTCATTCTATTTTCTCTCATACTTGTCTTCACAAATGTTATTTGTAAAAAACAACAACAAAAAAACAGAACATGGACAAAGTCTGTTGAACACTGACAGACTCAGACAGTGTTCAGTGTTCTGAACTGTCCAAGTTCAGACACTGTTGCTATAGCCTATATAATGTCACTGTCTATAGATACAGACATAGATATAGATATAGATATAGATATATAGATACAGATATAGATATAGACATAGACACAGACATAGATATATAGATACAGATATAGATATAGACATAGATATATATAGACACAGACATAGACACAGATATAGATACAGATACAGATGTAGATACAGACATAGATATACAAGTCTTGTTGTTTGTCAAAAAAAGAAAATTTGGATTTTCCTTTTCTCCCCTTATATAATCTCATGACTCCCCTTGGGTTCTATATTCAAAGAGTTTGAAAGATTTTGTTTTATTTAAAATAGCAAGTGCTATTTTTTTCCATACACTTACTTTCAACTTTGTGTACCCTTATGCTTTAATTGTGACTAAATACAAATGCTATTTTCTGTTTGTTTGGGGTTTTTTTTTTTTGCTATTTTCTGTTTTTTAATTGGCAAATTTAATACATTAATATTTATTAAGCATACTGATACATTGAAATCATTATTGTCATCTAATTTGTGCTTTCTATTTAACCCACTTTAATTCCTTCTTCTCCTTTCTTGCTTTTTTAATTGATAGTTTTCTTGTCCCCTTCTACTAGTTTGAAAATAATATATGCTATTTCTATTATTTTATTTTGTTAGAAAAAATTATTAGTATATATATGGTATATATGAATGACTTCTAATTATCTATGTACCTATAATTCTATCTTTCATGTCAAATATAACCTTTCTTTTATATTTTTCACTTCGCATCTCTCTAAGGTACATTTAAAGTAATTTTTTTGGAAAATCTGTCTTCCAACTCATAATTCCATTTAGTTTGTCTGATCTGCTATTTAACTCACCTATGGAATTTTAGATTTAAATAACTGTATCTTTCATTTCTAGAAGTTCTTTTGATCCTTTTTCAGATCTTTTTGGTTTGTCTTGATACTATCTTATTTTTTCTAATATTTTTATTCTCTCATGTATTTAATAATTCAAACATGCTTTATAGTCTCTGTTAGTTCTATTATTTGAAATTTGTAGGAGTCTGCTGCAATTAGATTCTGACTCATTAATGGTGTGCCAGTATCTTGGGTAATTTGGATTATGAACTAATCATCTCCAGGGAACTTTTTCTCTGGGAACAGGAGGAGTCTAAGTTGAGATGTATCTTCCAAAAAGGCTTTCTGCTTGCTTGTTTGTTTCTGCCAGGCTTCCTACAGAACATTACTAACCTAAGACTATTTGTAAAATATATTTTTCCCCAAGAATTCTAATATTCTGGAGGTAGCATAAATTCAATCTCCTAAATCTTTTTTAAGGCAGGCTGTAGTTCCCAATTTCCAAGGGATATTCTTTTTCTCCTATCTTGAGTCCAAACCCATACAGACAAGCCTCTATGACTTACTTTTCACTCTATACTTTTTCCCTTGATAATACCTTCTGAAATGAAAGCTTGAGTTGTGTCTGTCAGTGATTCTAAGATTTTACATATCTCAGATTCTGTCCTGAGTTCCAGACCCTAGCAACCAACAACCTACTTGAATATCTAAGGTACCACCTCAAATTCAACTAGTTTTTTTAAAAAAAATATTTTATTATGTTATTACAGTTGTCCCATTTCCCCCCTTTATTCCCCTCCACCCTGCACACCCTCTCCCTTCCACATTCCCCCCTTTAGTTCATGTCCTCATAAGTTCTTTACCTTCTGCATTTCCCATACTATTCTTGCCGTACCCCTATTTTCTCCCCACTGTCTATACTTATTCTCTGTACCTTCTCCCCCTCTGTCCTCCTCCCACTCCCCTGTTGCTAACCTTCCAAGTGATTTCCATTTCTGTGGCTCCTGATCTAGCAGTCCACTTAGTTTGCTTTTGTTTTAGGCATGGTTGTTAATAACTATGAGTTTGCTGTCCTTTCACTGTTTATATTTTTATCTTCTTTTTCTTAGATAAGTCCCTTTAACATTTCATATAATAAGGGCTTTTTCATATAATGAGTGATGATGAACTCCTTGGATTTGACCTTATCTGAGAAGCACTTTATCTGCCCTTCCATTCTAAATGAAAGATTTGCTGGATAGAGCAATCTGGGATGTAGCTCTTTGGATTTCATGACTTGGAATACTTCTTTCCAGCCCCTTCTTGCCTGTGAGATCTCTTTTGAGAAATCAGCTGACAGTCTGATGGGAACTCCTTTGTAGGTGACTGTCCCCTTATCTCTTGCTGCTTCTAGGATTCTCTCCTTCATTGTAATCTTGGCTAATGTAATGATGATGTGCCTTGGTGTATTCCTCTTTGCCAACTTTTTTGGGACTCTCTGAACTTCCTGGACTTCCTGGAAGTCTATTACCTTTGTCAGCTTGGGGAAGTTCTCCTTCATTATTTGTTCAAATAGGTTTTCCACTTGTTTCTCTCCCTCTTCCCCTTCTGGTACCCCTATAATTCGGATGTTGGAATGTTTAAAGATGTCCTGGAGGTTCCTAAGCCTCTCCTCCCTTTTCTGAATTCTTGTTTTTTCATTCTTTTCTGTTTGGTGGTTTCTTTCTTCCTTCTGGTCCACTCCATTGATTTGAGTCCCAGTTTTCTTCCCATCACTATTGGTTCCCTCTGCATTTTCTTTCATTTCACTTAGTGTAGCCTTTATTTTTTCTCTAATTTGTTACCAAAATCAATCAGTTCTGTGAGCATCCTGATCACCAGTGTATGGAACTGTGCATCTGATAGGTTGGCTATCCCTTGGTTGCTTAAAAGTATTGGCTTTGGGGCTTTGATTTGTTCTTCCATTTGGGCCATTTTTGGTCAGGTTGTGCCTGTTATGTATGATGGGCGGAGCCTTAGGTGTTCACCAGGGTGGGGCAACCCAAGTTGGCTGGATTGTGATGCTGTATATGGGGGCGGGGTCCGAGAGGGAAAAAAATGGCACTTTGCTCTGTCTTCTGTTGCACCTCAGTCCATTCCTTGCTTCCCCCAAGCAAACTGGGCCTTTCTGATGCTGATTCCTTTGTGGGTGGGCTTGTGTACATTCTAGGACCCTGTGGGTTTCTCCAACAAATTTTCTTCTGAGGGTGGGAGTCTCTTCCTGTGCCTCAACCCCCACAAGTGTTTTCAATGGGTGTTTTGAGGCTTTATTTCTCGGTGCTAGGACCCTGGGTTCCGCAATCTGTCTCACTCCCCAGTTACCTGCGCATAATAGTGGGACCGCTGCCCTGTCAGCCAGCCAGCTTGTGCACAGTGCCCCTCTTCTCAATCATCACCTTGTGGGGTCTGCCTGTTGCTACCCCACACCCGGGGTTTGCCAGCCACTGCCTGGGTGCCCAGGGTGTTCCTTGGGGTGCCTTGCACACCCAGGGTACCTTGTGTGACCAGTGTCACTGATTCCTATGCTGTGACCCCTCACCACTCACCTGCCCAACTCCGCCCTGCCTACCAGTCTGGATGAATGTGTCTATTTTAACTCCTTGGTTGCTAAACTTCCATACAGTTCAATTTTCTTTCAATTTTAGTTGTTACTTTGTTTCTAAATTGTTATTGTCCTTATTTTGGTTGTTCGGGGAGGCACAGTGTCTCTGCCTATGCCTCCATCTTGGCCAGAAATCAAATTCAACTAGTTTGAAACCAATAAAATTCATGACCTTCCCCCCAATGTAGTTCCCTTCTAGTGTTCTTTATTTCAGTGAATGGTGTGACTACTCATAGAGTTGTTTGTTCCAGAAATCAGGAGCCATTCTTGACATCTGTTTTCTCATTGCCTGACCCAACCTATCATCAACGCCTATCAATTTTACCTCTTAAATATCTCTTAAATCTACCCACTCTTCCCATCTTCACTGCTTTCAGACTAGTTTAAGCTGCCATCATCTTTACCGTGCTGGTTTCCCACATTCATTCCTCCAGTATATTCTCCACAATGAGTGAATTTAATCAAATACCAATTGAATTGTTTCTTTTTGCTGCTAGAAACTTTCATTCACTGGCTTTACATTCATGGCTCTTAAGTCTTTAATATGGTCTACTGGGCTTTGTGAGACCAAAGGTGCCTTCCTCTCAGAGCTGGACTTGTGCTATTCTCTTCTTCCCACTCTCACTTTCTATACTCCAACCACACTGGCTCTCATTGTGTTACTTAAAACCACAGCCATCTGTCTTCCCACACAGCTCTGGCACAAGCTGTTTCCTTTTTCTGGAATGTCAATTCCCCTACCTCGAACTTGGTCTAGTCAACACTTAATTCATCCTTAATGTTTTTGTTCAAACATTATTTCTTCAGTTTTCATCTCTTCTTTCAAAGTCTTTATGTTAGTTCATAACTGTATATTCATTACTGTGAATGTTTGCTTAGTGTCTGTTTTCCCCCACTGTTTTATGAGATCAGAGACCTTGTCTAGTTCTGTTCAGCACTATACCATGAGTTCTGGCATGGCCATAACACAAAGAGTGCCTAGTAAGTATTTCTTGAATGAATAAATGATCATTAAAAGTATCCTTAAAATATACATCTATTCAAATAATCTCAAAGGAGAGATGAAGGGAACAGAATTATGGACAAAACTAATGACAACTATATTGGGATCCATTATATTATTCTCTCTACTTTTCCATATGTTTGAAATTTTCTATAAAAAGATTATTCAACTTACTAAATCAAAATACTTAATTTGAGTTTGATAAGTTTGAATTTAATATTAAAAATACAGTATTGTCTCTTTAGGAAATGTGTTGAAAACTACCCTGCCTGGTTTCAGAAACTATAACTCCCCAGGGCTAAGACTGAGTAAAAACACCGTGGGACCATAAGCCACTAAGGAGACAAAGCTTATCTTCTTTGCAGGGGTGCCTGCCACCTCTGCCTACTTTACTTCACCCTGCTTTGCCCCAGGGGGATGACTGGTTAGCCAATGATGGGTAAAATTCCTGAAGGGAGGGATGACCTTCATTACAGGCTCGGTAATGAACGGGCCCTCGGGGAAGGGCTTGGGGGTTACAGAAAAAGAAAGTGATGGACCCTCGCCCCTCAGCTTTGACACAGCCTGAGTTTTCATTCTGTCTACAAGAAGCCTCCTAATCTCTTGGCTGCCTTACTTCCCCTGCCTGACTTAAGCCTGAAAGCCTTTGGATTTCATTACTTGGAATACTTCTTTTCAGTCCCTTCTTTCCTGTGAGGTCTCTTTTGAGGAATCAGCTGACAGTCTGATGGGAACTCCTTTGTAGGTGACTGTCCCCTATCTCTTGCTGCTTCTAGAATTCTTTTAAAAATTCAATGCTGGAGGTGGGTGCAGCCTTGTGCTGGAAAGGGCAGGTTCCCTAGGGTAATCGGGCCTAAGAAAGAATGCATAAAATCTTATGAAACCTACTTTGCTAATAGTAGCAAAGCATGGAGTTTGTTCCCCAAAGTTTTATGGCCCCTTAACTATCTAACCCTGTTTCAGAATAAGCCTTCAGAGTTCTTTGAATATTATCTATTGTTTGATCATTTCTTCCTGACAATGACTGATGAGCTTTATGTAAAAACCCTCTACTCCTATGCAAATTAAACCAAATAAGATCCCATTGAAGAACAGGTTCATGGACCTTCTACTTTGAGAGATTGGTCACCTTTCCTCCCTAGCAGATCATGTCTTGGTAGACTTCTTCTCATTCGTGGCAGCTGGAGGGACCTGTGGGCAGAGCCCTCCCACAGAAATAAATATTTTATTTAACTATGAAGAAATTATACTGACCTGAAGATATTTCGGTAATGGTTAATTGGACCATTTAATGCTCCAGGCTGAGAAAATACATAAATATGAGCTTCAAGATCCTCTGTTGTTAATTGAAATCCTTTTCTTCCAATGCCAGAGCTATCACTGGTCAACATGTGTTTCAAAGCCTAATATAAGTGAAAGAGAATAATTAAAACTTGTTTGTTACCTAATGATACACTAAATCTTTGGCTTTTAAAAAAGGATGATGGTCAATGTGCATTGACAACTCCTCATTCCTGCTCAAAAGAGGTTGGACACCTTGTTTACAAACACATTTTATAGATTTCCGCTTTACTGGCTTTACTTCTCATGTTCCCTTCTAATACCCCATGCACAGTTCACCTTTATGAAAAGTGTCCTGTCTTTTTGGTGCCCATTCACACTCTACAAGGCCAACCTCAACTACTATCCCAACCCCCAAGTCTTCTTCAACACTCCAGCTAATAGTGGTTCACCCGTTTACTGACAAGTTCTCCCCACAAAGTTGTGTTAACTTTTTTTGATAACCACACAGAGTAAAAAACACATTTTACATCCTGATCCAGGTCATACTTTTACATATATATATTTCTGAAACAAAGTTTTAAAGAAGTATTTCTTACCCTTATTATACTGTGCACTGCTATTTTCAATCCAATTCTGTTCTACCTTATTTTTAAAAATTCAAACTGCAAGTCACTAAATTGATTTCATGACTCACTAATGGCTTCCCCACCCACAACTTGAAAGACACTGCTCTATACCAGCATTTCTCAAAGTATGGATCTAAACCACCTGCATCAGAATTCTTGGGATTCTTGTTCAAAATGCAGATCCCTTAACCCAAAACACACTTACAAAAATATGAAATGACATATATACGAGGGGATTAACTGTAATACTGTTTGTAGTAAAAAAAGACTGCAAACAAATCAAATGTCCATCAGTGGGAGATTAGTTGAATGAACTATGGTTTAACCACACAGTGGTGTATTATGTGTTCTTAGTACTTCAAAAAAAAGTTAAAGATAATCTATATGCTGAAATGAAGTGATCTCCAGAAAATATTAAGAGGGGAAAAAAAACAACAGTGGGAAACAGTGTTTATAGGATGTTTCCTTTTGTGTAATAAGAGGGAGATAAATATATATTTTAATATGTAAATGATATATTAGAATTAATTTAACACAGTATATTATTGATTATAAATTAGTAAACCAATTAATATATTATGTTGACAATATATAAAAATACATATTAAAGAGTTTATTTTTAGAGAGGAGAAGAGAGGGAGAAAGAGAGGAAGAGAAACATCAATGTGTGGTTGCCTCTGGAGTGCCCCCTACTGGGGACCTGACTCACAAACCAGGTGTTTGCCCTAGACTGATAATCAAATCCAATGAGCCACACCAACCAAGGCATTTGCTTATATTTTACAAAGAAAAAATAAAAAGATGAAATAACTAATTAAAATGTTTTTTTTGTGGGACAGGGAAGAAATAGAGAAGACAGAGGAAACATATGTAAGTGGACCTCTCTGATGTACCTTGTTTTAGAGTTTTGACTTGAAACCATATCAATGTTTCATATAAAATCATAGAAGTTACGTAAAAACACTGAAGTCATAAATTTGCTTTGGAAATATGAGTAAGAACTCATGATTATGTGTCCAAATTTGATCCAATGGAAAGATCTAGAAGCAATGAAAACCCAGTAAAATAATAATCACCTGGACACCCAGAGTGTGGCCTCTAAATACCATTTCCTACTAAAAGAAGCCAAAGTTCCTTTGCTAAATGATGTGGGGCAGAAAATAAAAGATAAACCTAGGTCATTAAAGAAGCAAGCTATCACTGACAAAAGGGCTTTTGTCGAAAGGACACAAGAGTCAACCTGAAAAGGTTTCCACTTTCCTAATATGGGATAATTTGGGCACCAAAAAGAATAATGACTGTAATTGATGGGTACATATTAAATTTTTTTTTAAGTCATGAGCTCACAATGATATGAAAAAAAGTCGTCATTTCTAAGGTACCAACTCATTACTCTGGGAAGTTGTTTAATAGAAGAAAAGAAGCATTTGTCCTAACATTCTTGTGTGAACTGTATTTCAGAATAACCAAATAGTGCATGGGCAAAATTCTTCTTTATAGAAGAATTCCAGTCAATAAAAGCAGAAAGAATGACACAATTTGAAAATCACCATTTTGCACACCCTAATGAAATAATAGGCCTAGCCAATGATAATGAAATGGTGCTAAAATTATTTGGTAAAAGGTTGTTAGGAGATTTTTAGACAGGCATGCTTACTTTGTTTTAGGGTTTTGTTTACTACCCAGGGCCTCCACTTCGGCTGCTGTCCAACTCTCTGCCCTGGCATTCATATTCCCTTATCTCCCCATGGAATTTTCTCTAAAGAGAGGTATGCCTAGGGGAACAGGCTCTCAAAACAACTGAACGACAGCCAGGCACTCAAATATATAAACACAGATTTGAAAAGTAAGTAAACCTATAGATGAGGCCTTAGAAGCATTTATTAAGTTTTAGTATTTGTCTATTTTTCTTTGTTAAGTATGGACTTTAATTTAAAATAGTTCCTTTTTTGCATAGGAGGAAATGCCTAACACAGTACATAGCATGTAACACATATACATTAAATAAGTTTAAAGCAAACAAAAAAACCATAGTGGATCAGTTCTTTTATTAGTGCTTCAGTCTATCTTTATTTTTAACTTCCTAATTTTGTCTTCTCTTGGGGCACTGGTTTTTTTTTTTTTAATTGAGATATAATTGACTTACAACATTAGTATTAGTTTCAGGAATTTAGCATAATGATTTGGTATTGTATATATTGCAAAATGATCACCACAATAAGTACTAGTTAACATCCATCAACTCTGTTTGACTTACCTTGAAATCATTTACTGAGAATATAAATTCTGGGAACCACGGTATTTGGAAGAAGTAATAATAGCTGGATTTGAACAGCTGAGCCGGGTGTCGTAAAATGTATTCTGAAATTAAAATGCCATGTTAGACCTTATCCAAGGAGTATAAATTACTTACTATTGAAAGAACTTTTTAAAGGAAATTTCACCTTTGAGATAATCCCATGAAAGAATCTATAAATAGGATTTCTGTGTATTTCTCTTTGGAACAATTTCTATGTTCTTATAGTTTATTATGGGTATTTCTGGTATTAAGAAAATTTATAGCACTTTAAATAAAAAGAAAGTTCCACTTTATAAAATCTTGAGTAGAAAGGAACAGGAAACCCAAACACACTGCTGTCCTTTAAGATCCGACTAGTGACCTAACACTTTTCCTAGGGATACATAGGGAGATAACATTCTATTGTTCAAAAGGTTTTCCTTATTGGTTGATTTGAATACCTTATGTATTTGACTTCAACAGAAAACAAAGTGTTTTTTGTACATTTACTCGTGTATCCAGAGAATTCATTCATTCAATTAATATTTGAATATCTACTGTGTTTGAGGAAGTTTGGCTGTGAACAAGGCAAAAGATGTTCTCATTAACTTATAAATGAGTAATGAATACTTAAAAGATCATCTTGATAGCAATAATGCCATAAAGGAAACAAAACAAGGAAATCCAAGTAAGAGTGATGGCTGGGTGATATGAAGGGACAAGTTTTTTTTTTAATTTTTAATTTTATTTTTTTCTAATATATTTTATTAATTATGCCATTACAGTTGTTTTATTCCCCCCTTCATTCCCCTCCACCATGCACACCCCTCCCCCACCATTCCCCCCCTTTAGTTTATGACCACGTGTCTCAAGTTCTCTTTAGATTCTATATTTCCCATACTTTTCTTGTCCTCCCCCCTATCTATTTTCTACCTACCATCTATGCTACTTATTTTCTGTACCTTCTCCCCTCTTCTCCTTCTCCCACTCCCCTGTTGCTAACCCTCCATGTGATCTTCATTTCTATGGTTCTGCTGCTGATCTAGCTGTCCTCTTAGTGTGCTTTTGTTTTAGGTGTGGTTGTTAATAACTGTGAGTTTGCTGTCCTGTCACTGTCCATATTTTTTATCTTCTTCTTCTTAGGTAAGTCCCTTTAACATTTCATGTAATAAGGGCTTGGTGATGATGAACTTCTTGAGAAGGGACAAGTATTTAACAGACGTTGTCAGAATAGGCTTCTCTAGGCTGAGCCCTGAATGGTAAGAAAATATCAGCCATGCAAAGATCTAAGAAGAGCATGTTGGAACAGAAATTCCTGGGCCTGGCACACTCAAGAAGCAGAAAGAGGCTAATGTGGCTGGTGTACAGTGAATGAGAAGGGGAAGTGGCATGAAGTGAGTCAGAAAGAAAAGCAGAAGCTTGGTCAGATAGGGCCAAATGATGAGGATTTAAAGTGCCTTGGGAAGACACTCAAGTTTTAAACTGAAAAGTAATGAAATCATACATATTAAATGTGCATATTCTCAGGTAAGTGGAACATTGTCATCATTGGGTAATCATTGGTGACATCATTGTCACCATGTTGAACCGACTAGAGTTGAACCTATTGTTGATAAAATAGTTTCAGAAATATTCCAAGTATGCTTTTGCTGAAATGACCAATTACAGTTTGTCCAAAATAGCATTTACTCTGTGGTCCTGATCAATTGAGCAAGCATGTAGCATGACTTCTGTTGACTAATGGAACTGAGAAAAACATGATGTCTCTCAGTGTGATATTTGAATCCTAAGCATCCATCCTATTGCCTCAACAGAGATAGGGCAGATGGATATGTATCTAAAATTCAACTCTTACACTTACAATATTTAGGCAATCATGGTCCCTTTCTCCCTTAATTGCTCAATTTTGAGGAAGAAACAGAAAAATGTTGTATTGACAATTTTTTAAGATTTTATTTATTTATTTTTAGACAGAGAAAGGGAGGGAGAAAGAGAGACAGAGGAACATCAATGTGTGGTTGCCTCTTGTGTGGCCCCCACTGGGGACCTGGCCCCCAACCCAGGCATGTGCCCTGACTGGGAATTGAACCTGCACTCAATCCACTCAGCCAGGGCTGCTTTGAATTTTTTTTCCCCAGAGGCTGCTGTGGGTTGTAACAGTACCTGAACCCCAGAAAACATGACAAGGCTAGTTGAAGAGGACAAAATTATAATTTATGCCAAAACCAAACAAAAATGTTCCTGCCCATTGTTCACAGGCTTTTAGTTACTTTTAAGATTTTATGAATTCCCTTTGTAGAAGAGGTTCTCAAAGTATAGTCCATATACCCCTCCCCCCCGGGGATCCTGAAGACATTTTTAAGGAATGTATATTGTCAAAACTATTTCATAAGAAACAATAAGACATTGTTAGCTTTTCTCATTTGTTCAACATTTGCACTGATGGTACAAAAGCAATGGTAGATAAAACCATTAGATGCCTGGGCACAAATTAAGGCAGCAACACGAAACAATACTGGTAGTCACCATACTCTTCACTGGCACACACTTGAACTAAACAAATACATACATCAAACTAAATGCCAGTTTCACTTAATAATGTCCTTGATGAGACAGCAAAAATTATTTTTAATCTATTTCAACCTTTGAGTGCACGTCTTTTTACATTACAATGAAATAGAAAGTACACATAAAGCAGTCGTGTTGCAGACCCAAAGACAATGGTTGTCTTGAGGAAAAGCACTTCTGCAACTATTTTGAGTTGATAAGTTGAACTGCCTACATTTTTGAAATGGAAAACTACTTTTAGTTGAAAGGATGACTAACAAACTATCACCAGTCAGACCTGGATATCTGGCAGATAGACTCTTGAAAATGAACAAAGCAAGGGAAATAGAACTTCCAGCCAAGATGGAAGTGTAGGTAGATATCCTTCATTTCCTCACACAACCAAAAAAAGGATAACAACCGATTTAAAAACAAAAAAATACCCAGAACTGCCAGAAAATCAAATATCTGGAAATCCAACAATCAAAGTGTTAAAGAACAAACATTCATCAGACTGGTAGGAGGGGTGGATATGCACAGTCAGGGTGCAGAGGACATGCAGCAAGGTGGCGGATGGTGGACCAGGTGAGTCAGGAGGCAGCTGGTGGATTGAATGGTCCCACATTCTCACGTAGATAAAACAGGAGAAGCAACAGTGGACAGACCATGCAACCCAGAGATTCACCTCTGAGAAATAAAGCCTCAAAACCTCTGGCTGTAAATACCTATGGGTGTTGTGGTGGCAGGAGAAAGTGCTAGTCTCATAGGAGAGTCCATTGGAGGGGTTCTTGGGGTCTTAGAATGTACACAATCCTACATACCCAGGAATCAGCATCAGGGCAGCACCTGGAAGGGTGCAAATCACTTGTGGGACATGTGAGAAGTGACTGAAAGCTGAGCGAGAGCAGAGCAAGCAGCATTTTTCCCTCTCTGACTCCTCTCCCACATATTGCACCAAAATGCAGCAAAGTAGGTGGCCCTGCCCTGGTGAGTACCAAAGTCTCTGACCCTTACAATGTAACAGGTGCTCCAAGACAAAAGAAATATGGTCCAAATTAAAGAACAGATTCAAACTCCAGAAAGAGAACTAAGCAACAAGTAGCTAGCCAACCTATCAGATGCAGAGTTCAAAACACTGGTAATCAGGATGCTCACAGAATTAATCAACTACAGCTGCAAAATAAAGGAAGAAGTAAAGGCTATACAAAGTGAAATAAAGCAAAATATCCAGGGAACCAAGAGTGTAGAGAGGGACTGGGATTCAAATCAAAGATCTGAACAAGAAGGAAGAAATAAACATTCAACTGGAACAGAATGAAGGAACAAGACTTCAAAAAATGAGGAGAGGCCTAGGAACCTGAGGGACAACTTTAAGTGTTCCAACATCCAAATCACAGGTGTGCCAGAAGTAGAAAAGGAAGAGCAAGAAATTGAAAACTTATTTGGAAAAATAATGAAAGAAAATGTCTCCAATTTGGCAAAGGAAATAGACATACATGTCCAGAAAGCTCAGAGTCCCAAACAAGATGAACCCAAAGAGGAACACAGCAAGACACATCATAATTAAATTGTCAAATATTAAAGACAAGGAGAGAATCTTAAAGACAAAATGAGAGAGTTACCTACAAATGAGTTCCCATAAGACTACAAGCTGATTTCTAAAAAGAAAGCTTTGAGGAAAGAAGGGGCTAGAAGGGAGTATTCAAAGTCATGAAAAGCAAGCCCTACATCCAGGATTACTCTATCCAGCAAAGTTATCATTTAGAATGAAAGGGCAGACAAAGTGCTTCCTAGATAAGGTCAAGTTCAAGGAGTTCATCATTTCCAAGCCCGTATATATGAAATGTTAAAGGGACTTATCTAAGAAAAAGAAGATCAAAACTATGAACCGTAAAATGACAACAAACTCACAACTATCAACAACTGAACCTAAAAAAAAACCACAAAAAACAAAAATCAAAATCAAACTAAGCAAACAACTACAATAGGAACAGTATCACAAAAAATGGAGATCACATGGAGGGTTATCAGTTGGGAGGTGGACAGGGGAGAATAGGGAAAAGATACAGGGAATAAGAAGCATAATTGGTAGGTACAAAATAGGCAGGGGAAGGTTAAGAACAGTATAGGAAATGGAGACGCCAAAGAACTTACATGTATGACCCATGGACATGAACTAAGTGGGGAGAATGCTGGAAGGAATGGGAGTACCAGGTGGATGGGAATAAAGGAGACAAAAATAATGGCACAACTATAATAGCATAATCACTAAAATATACTTTAAAAAATGACAATGAACAAACCAAGGCTTTCACTTGAGGGAAAACAATCGACAGTATTTGTTGCCAATAATTAAATCAAGCTTTCAACTGATAATTAGATTTTAGAAACTTGTATCTGCTACTGTAAGCTTGATGCCTTTGGAAAACAACGGCTTTAAAAAAAATTAAATTGGGATGAGATTAATGAATGTGATTCTTTGATATCATATAATAAAACGGGTCAAATTATGGAGGGTCTACATAATTCAATCAGTATCTTCCAATGCCTGCTTATGAAAAATCATACATGGGTAGAAAAATCCATTCAAAGTGCTAGAAAGACCACTGGATTTTAACAAAACAGAGTGCAAAAAGTTCATTAATATAATATCAGATTTCACATTGTTACTAACCTTTAAGAAACCACCAATTTGAGTTTGATGTAGTATTAAAGAAGAAAATGCACAGTTATCTGAAAAGGCTATGAAAAGACTCCTCCCTTTTCTAATTACAAATCTTTGTGAGACAGATTTCTTCATATACTTCTATTTAAACAACATATTGCAACAGATTGAATGCAGAAGCAGATATGAAAATTCAGCTGACTGCTGTTAAATAAAAAATTAAACAGGTTTGCACATATGTAAGAAAATGCCACTATTTTCACTAAAATGTTGTTTTGAAAGATGTGTCTAGTTTTCATTAAAATGTGTTAACATGTACTGGAGTTATTATTTTCTTATAAATTAATACACATATTTTTTAAATTTGCATTTTAACTTTCCAATATAGTGGATATTTATAGCTGTAACTCATATAAACAAAAGATCAATGGGTCTATAATAATTTTTAAGATATAAAGGAGTTCAGAGAGTAAAAATCTGAAACCTACTACTTTTAAAAATGCTGCCATTATTTGATAGCCAAAGCTGTCAGACCAGAGGAAAATTTATTTCTAGACAGTCAAAATCCATTGCCATCAAAGTAATGTTACTACATTTCCCCCCTTTATCCCTCTCCAAGTTAGCAGCAAAATGTTTTCTAAAAATAAATAAAATTATGCAAGCAAACATGAAGTGACCGTTTCTTAGACTCTTTAAATATTAAGTGTTTAAGCACACTTTCATGTGTATTATATTTTAATAATTTAATTAAGTATTAAATTAATTTAAAAAGTATTATGTTAATCAAATTTTGCTGTTTTTAATCCAAAGTGTCAGGGACAATAGTGAATTGTCATATTGGCAAAGATGCTTTAATAAAAACTTAAACTCACCTGTAAATACATTTGGATGAGGGAAGTTAATAACAATAAGCTTCACCACCATTTCCGGATAACAGATGGCAAACAGCCAAGCAATCATGCCGCCCCAGTCATGGCCAATAAGAACACATTTGCTATAGCCTGTAATCAAGAAATAAATGCTGGCATTGAAAAGAAACAGGTGGGTGCATCATGGATTCACATAAAATAGGTACACTTCTGAAGCTAATCTTTCCACTCTTCTACCCTAATTATGCGGTTTGTGCTGATACTCAGTTTGGTATTACTAAAACTCGTATATCCAAATCACCTAGGTAGCTTTTTAGAAAATTCAGATGCCCAGGCTCTACTCTAGACCTGCAAATTCAGAATCTGTCCCAGGAATGAATATATACTCACACATATACACACTTCTGAAATAGTTAGGAAACCGTGATTAAGACTATGTATAATTGGGTCATAAGCAAGAGTTAATCTGAGTTGCTTTTGAATGCTGGAAAATTTTTAGTAAAATCATAAATGCTTTATATATGTCCACCTGGTAAATCTTTATTTCAAAAACCATCTATTTTTTCCTAACATCACAGATTCAATGTTACAATTCAACACAGAGAAATATCAGTAATTTTTAAAATTCTCGTCCAAGGACATTTTTTTCACTGCTTTTAGAGAGAGGAATGAAGAGAGAGAGAGAGAGAGAAACCTCAATGTGAGAGAAAACATCTGCTAGTTTTTTCCCCTATAAGTCCCCTGACCAGGGGTTGAACCCAAAATCTAGGTATGTGCCCTGAATGAGTATCGAACCTGTATGTTTTTGGTTTATGGCATGACACTCCAAGTAACTGAGCCACACTGGCCAGGAATAAAACATCACTAATTTGGAACTGTAAAGTCAAACTGACTTAGTGGAAAGTCTTAATTACAGTGCCAATTATAAACAAGTTTCATTTCATGTAATCAGTATGGTAATTTAAGTTAGGTTAAAATATTGATTAGTAGTGATTCCTACAGGATTTCCTTTGTATGAATAGATAAGATTAATTTGTAATTTATTTCTACAGTACTTAAAATTAATTTTTTCAAGTATTTTTCACGGTCATCCCACCACTACACACACATACACAGAAACATCTACTTTATATATTAATTTGCCTAGAAAATTGCATGGTGATAAATTTAAGCCAGGTCTGGCTGAATTACCACAAAATATGAATGAAAAATGGCTATTGGAAATTAGTATCACTGAGTCTATTTTATTGTAATCAGACGAAATGACAACCCTGCACTGACACCCCCAGACTCATCCATTTTTTTCTCCTCTAAGAATATTGACCTGATGTATGCTTTCATTAGATTGTTATAGAAAGGGACTTTAATTTGATTTCATGGATTTCTCACTGGCTCCATTACATACCAGTGGTACGGCTGGGTTTTGGTCAGAAGGGATGTAGTGAATTAGACTGTTGTTAAAAAAACATTTACTCTCCCCCTCTCCCCACTGCCATATAAGAAGTATACTTTGCTGCCCCTTTGATATTAGCCTGGACCATGTGATTTGCTTTGCTCTTGCAATGGGTATATGACTGGATCGTGGGCTCAGCCATATGGCTTGCTTTGGCCAGTGTGCTGCTAGTAGAGACCTTAAACATGTGTGCAGCTGAGCTCACTGTCTTGCCATTTCTGCCACTGCCAGGAAAAGAGCTTTCCTCAGGTAGCTATAGCTACCTTCCACTCTAGCTTGGGTTCTAACCCAGCTCACAGTGGGAAGCCAGTCCCAGCTGGAACTACAGGTCAGCCTGAGGAAGAAACTCAGAAGTGTCCAGCCTACAGTTGATCTGTAGATTCATGAGCATAAGAATAAATGCGTATGGCTGTATGCCATTGAGTATGGGGTAGTTTGTTATCTAAGATTACTGTGGCACTAACTGATCAATACAAGAAAGATAATGCAAATGCTGTTGCACTTAGTAACATTTTTAAATAACTATTTAGTTGTGTGTTCTGAAGACAAATTTTCTGAGTATAAGACTCAAATTCCCAATAATTAGTTCTGAAATTAGTAAATAGTAATATTTGGTCTATTTAAAAACAACAAATTTTCAAAGTCATTCTTGGCTGGTGGACTGAACAATTATTCTGGATGTATTATTTTAAATGTCCTGTATTTATTACTGTTTTGGTCTATGTTCCCGAAACCATGGTGACAGGATCCAGATAGTAACTCAGGTAGGTGAAAAATGCATCCTCTCAAAAAATGAGGTTATCCGATCACAATGTCTTGAATGTTAGTCCTTTAAAAATAATTAATATTGTTTTTTAATGTAACCTACCTAAAGAGTCTAAAATGTCCCTTATATCTGTAATTAGATAGTCCAGTTTATAATTCTCTCGATGAATGGGAGCATCTGTTTCTCCATAGCCTCTCAAATCCAGTGCTACAACTCGGTATTCAGTTTTAAATTCCCTTAGCTGATGACGCCATGAATACCTGCAGGACATAGGAAACATTAAAAATACCACAGTAACCAATACAAATAGTAATATTACAGATATTCTAGTGGAAAACTATAAGCAACTCCCTGTTTTGAGAAAGGATGTAGAGCTGAGCATGAGCAGAAAAGAACTGTTTGAGAAGAGAGCACTGACATTCCTTATTAAAATTATTATTATTATTTTTTTACCAGCACCAGTGGGATGTAACAAAGGGCCAGTATTTACAAAAACTACAAAATATCAGATGCTAAAATCAATATTTATTTTATGTATTTAATGAATCAATTTTCTAAGCTTTTCTGAAATAATTTGTGTAGCTATGAAGGAATCTATATCTATAAACGCTTCTGTATTGCAGAACCATTTGATTCTCTGAAAAAAATTTGAGATGAAAACTTATTTCTCTGAAAAAGTAGATTTGACTCATCCTACTCCACTGTCAAAGAGGGCTCATTGTTTTTTTAGTAATAACATTTTGCTTATGAATGAAAAAAAATCTGTAGATTACAGAAAGATTATGACTTAAACAATCCAGTAAAACAAATGGTTAAGACAAACCCCTTCTTGCTAAAACAAAATTCTCTTGTGGGAAGATCCTATACTATGAATACAAGCAAGTGTGAATAGTAAAAACACGAAACAACCAAAATGGCACTGGCGCTGACCAATTAAAATGTTCATATTGCGATTCATCTCCACTCTGAGCTGACTTCTCTGGGCACGTTTCCCCCAGCTCCTCACTTCATATATCATTCGGTTTTCTGTGACTCTTACAAGTGACTCTTACAAACTGTAAGGGCATGTAGAACACATGGTGCAGCAGCTATTCTGTAGTAGTTCATCAACTATTGGTTTAGAAAATGGAAGATAAGAAGGCACAACTGTAACCACTATAATGAGGATAATGCAAAGTCGGCAAGAGATACCCAGGAGGCAAAATATACACAATGAAAAAATTAAAAGAGGTTGAAAAGGCCAAACTACATTCCAGATTCCCCCCAATTCAAGGCACTTTGTGACTCTGAAAGGGTGGTTTAAACTGTCTTCAAGCTACATAGAAAGTGAATTTTGTAAAAAGGGAGCAGAAACAGGGGGTCATGATTTCTGGAAAACAAAACAAAACAAAAACCAAAACATCTCTACAGTCTTAGCAAGGAAAGAATCCAAGTCCCAAGGAGACCAGTGCTGAAGGGCACTTTTCTTCCTTGAACCTCAGTCCAGAGGTAGAGAGTAATGAGGAGCAAGATGCGGTTTTAGCAACCAAGGAGCATACACTCTGATTCTTGGCTGGTAAAAGAGGACACAAAAAAAGGTTGCTTCAAAGGAAGCCATCTGTCAGCAGGAATCATTCAGGGTGAGAACCAAGGAAGGCACACAAGAATTTTTCTGTATCTAAGAGAAAAAAAAAAAACCTGCAATAAACTTCACTTAATTTTTGGAGGAAAAAATGGCCATATAGCTCTAGCTGAGCCCTGGAGGCCTTTGCTGGGCCAGGCTTTCACTTTGTGCTTGATCATGGAATGGCAAATTTAATTTAGATACAGAGATTCATAAGATTTTCTTCTTCAAATGAGCAAAGTGATTTTGGATAACAAAGAAAAAAAAGATAGATTTTTCAAACTGATTTATTATGTTACGGAACTCAAAATATGTTGGGAGCTACCCTGCCTGGTTTCAGAAGCTGTAACCCCCCATGGCTAAGGCTGAGTAAGAGACCTTAGGACCATAAGCCACTAAGGAGACAAAGCTTATCTTCCTGGTAGGGGTGCAGCCTCTACACCCTGTTTGGCCCTAGGGGGATGACTGGTCAGCCAATGACAGGTAAGATTCCTCAAGGGAAGGAAGACCTAAAACAGGCATGGTTGTGAAGGGTCCCTCAGGGAAGGTCTTGGGGGGCTGTAGAAAAAGGGGGCAATGGACTTTCACTCCTCAACTTTGACACAGCCTGAGTCCTCATACTGTCTGCACGAAATCTCCTAATCTCTTGGCTGCCTTACTCCCCCTGCCTGACTTAACCCTGAAACAATGCTGGAGGTAGGTGCGGCCCTGTGCTGGAAAGGGCAGGTTCCCTAGGGCAATCAGGCCTAAGACAGAATGCATAAAATCCTGTGAAACCTGCTTTGTAAAGAATGTCCTCAGTTTTCTCCCATCCAAGTACTAACCAGGCCCAACTCTGCTTAGCTTCTGAGATCAGACGAGATCGGGCTCGTTCAGGGTGGTATGGCCCTAGACAAGAATGTCCTCAGTTTTCTGATAAGGGTCCAAGCATAAATGAGTTTGTTTCCCAAAGTTTTATGGCCCTTAGCTAACTGACCCTGACTCAAAATAAGCCCTCAGAGTTCTTTGAATGTTATCTATTGTTTGATCCTGACAATGATGAATGAAGACCTTCCCTGACGTAATGCTCCCAGAAAAGCAACAAAAACCTGTCCGGGCAAGGGCTGGGCACTCTCTCACTCAGAGAGTGGCCATATCATCCCTTTTCTCCACAGGAATTCTACAGTCTATGTGAATTTGTTTATCTCATCCATAACATCGTGGACACTGCTGGTCGGAGTCCGCATCAAAAATATGCTTTAAAAATTTGCATGCACATCTGTTCATGAATACATGGTGTAAAATAATCTGACATAAGCCAAATGGGCAGTTATTGTCTGAAAAGATTTTCAGAGTGCAAAAGGCAAGTGAACAGTGATCTGAGATTACAAACCAACAGTAAGTTGGGACTACAATGTGAAATGACACAGAGCAAAAATATCAATGAAACAAATTACCCACTTTACAGCAACAGACATTATCAGGAAGGGTGTCAGACACAGATCTGGAATTAAGACTGGATCCAGAATATTTCGTATATTACCAGGATATCTATGAGTTATGAAAATCTGTAAATCATTACCAATTAAAATGGATTTGAATATGTTAATACAGTGTCTTTCTTAGCTAGGCCATAGCAATATTGCTAATCTTCCCTCTGGGTTGTAACAAACAAATGAAACACTTTGTTTCCTTAAAGATGCTCATCTGTCAACCTATGATATTATTTTCTCATTAGCCTTACTTAAAATTTTGAATTGATTTTTTTTTATGTCTTTGTCATTGAAGCCTAACTCTTCCCTGTATATAATCCATCATGCCCAATCAATAAAGTTCTGGAGATTTAACCTCTTAAATATTTATTTAATCACTTTTTCTGTCCATCTCTGCATCATTGTCTTAATTCAGGACTCCATTAATGCAGCAACCTATTGATTAGTCTGTGTCCATTCCCTTCAGTTCTGCTTTCTACGAAACCAAAGTGATGTAGCAAAACCACAAACTCTTGCATGTAATTTCCTGCTTAAAATACTTTCTAAATACTTTATTACTCATATTGTGAACCCAACCTCTCTCTGGCAGACAAAACTTTCAAGATTTGACTACTACCCAGTCTTTCAGCCTGATTACTTCACACTCTTAGTCATTCACTACATGTATAATAAAAGAGTTGCATCTGTATCATTCTCACAGTGTGCCTGACACAATGGTAAGTGCTTCACATATAGTAATGTTGATCTTCAAAACAATACTATGAAGCAGGTATTATTATCATCCCCACTTTAGAGCTGAGGAAACAGGTTAATTAATGTACCAAAGGTCACAGAATTAGCAAGTAGCAGAGAGCAAGATTCAAATCCTGCTGCTTCTGGGGCACTAAGCTACTAGTACTAAATAAACACAGCACTGGTTTTTTGTTTTTTTGGGTTTTTTTTTTTTTTTGCTTTTATGGAGTCAGGGGATGTATTTTATATCCCCTGACTGTTTAATAACTACCAATCTGTACTTCTTTTTTTTTTAAGATTTTATTTACTTATCTTTAGAGGGGAAGGGAAGGAAAGAGGGAGAGAAACATCAATGTATGGTTGCCTTCCGTGCGTCCACTACTGGGAACTGGCCTGCAGGGAACCAGCCTGCAACCCAGGCATGTGCCCTGACTGGGAATCGAATGGTGATCCTCTGGTTCCCAGGCCTGTGCTCAATCCATTGAGCTACACCAGCCAGGGCCCAGTCTGTACTTCTTAATCCCTGAACCTCTTACCTAGCACCTACCCCCATAAAAATATGCATTGTTTTAATATTTTAAATATCTGTGTCTCATTCAGAATTCATTTAATTAGAGATTTCAAGGTAGAAGTTTGATTGAAAATAATGTGTATAATCTCAAAATATTTTACATTTAAAATTGTATTAGATATTATGCAAACATAATACCTACATATTCAATACCATAGTAATAATTTAAATTGCCTTACAAATAACTTTAACATTGTCATTATCATTATCAATGAGTAGAGTCAAACAATACCTTAAGAAATAGGACAATTGTTATTTTAATAAACTGCAAAAGAATAATTTTTAAATATAATCTTCCTGGAGTTTATAAATTAGGTATATTTGATATTTGATTTATACTTTAAACTGAAAAGGAAATCACATTTCTGCTAGAATGATGGACATGTCATTCATATGATTAATACAAAAACAAACCCTTTGATACAAAAATGAGACATATTACAAAATCAGTGACTTCTGAAAATATTATAAATAAACAAAACAAGCTATTTTCATCCATTTTTTTTTTCAGGTAGATTTTGGCAATAACAGAGAACTCTAAAAAAGCAACCTCAGAAATTCAAGATGGCAGAAGAGTAAGTCGAAGCTACACTCACTTCTTCCCAGGACCCATCTGGAATTACCACTAAATTATAGAGAAATCATCCTGAATAACCTACTAAACACTAGCTTGAGAGAAGTCTTATAACTAAGGACAGACAGAAGAAGCCACATCACCAAATGGTAAGGGACTGTGGAGGAGGCACGAGAGGGCTGGCTGGGCTCCCACAGGCATCAACTGAAGTGCTAGAGGGATATTTCAGAGGCCAGGGGTTCCTCCTGAGAAGTGCGGGGTCTAAATCCCAAGTGAGGCTCCTAGCCCACAGCAGCAAAGCTGGAAAGGAGCCCAGAAACATCCAGCTGTGGAAAGTAGTAGGGTTTCTGCCTGCCAGGGAAAGATGCTGGAGACACAGAGAGCCTCTTAAATGGCCAACACACAAAATTTGGTTTGCAGCCACTTACCCTGGGCTCTGGCAGAGGGAGGGCAGAGTGGATTAGAGATGTTTGAGGGGTCTGGGGTTGGTGGCTCTAAGAAGAGACCTGAAGAAACAGACACCAGGATCCCTGTGCTGAGCCATTCCCCATACTGCAGAAGCCATCTTCCTCAGGTAGAGTATTACTGAGGGGAAGCAGTAGTTCCACCAGCAGGAATTACTCTGTCCCACCCTGTGAAGCTTAAGCAGGGCTCCTGATTGCAGCTTAAGGCTATTTCATTGATTAGTTTAATAACTAAGGTGTAAAATACAAAGAAGCAGCCAAAAAGTCAAGACAAAGAAACAACCCCAAATAAAAGGACAAGAGAATACTCCAAAAGAACTAGATGAGAGGGAGGCAGGCAATTTATCATATAGAGATTTTAGAGTAATGATTATAAAGATACTCAACAATATGAAAAAAGATATAGAAGCCATAAAAAAGGGACTTCCACCAAGATGGAGGCATAGATGGAAACACTTTGCTTCCTCACACAAACAAATCTAAAAACAATAAAGTTTTGACAACAATAAATGCAACCAAACCACAGAAAATCGAATAATACGGAGTCCGAAAACAACGACCTGCTCAGCTAAACCGGTGAGAGGGGGTTAAGCCAGCAGCGGAGTGGGTCGGGCAAAAAAGATCCCCCGGCCCGGGCAGCATGCAGGAAGCCAAGGGTGCGGATCCCAGGTGCAGAGTAGCTACAGGTGGACCCAGGGAAGGTGTGGCACGGCTGGCTGCCTGCGGTCGTGCATTTGCGCACAGATAAACCAGTAAAGAGACGAGCATTGAGACAGATCGAGCAGGCCCTGGCCCAGGGTGGCGGGCTCGCACATTTGCACTCAGATAAACAGGTGGGAGCGAGCGGCGAGGTGAACTGGGCCACCGGAGAGGACCGCCATTACTCCCTCTCTGACCCCGCCCCCACATACAGTGTCACAAACCAGGGACCTGGGTGGCCCCACCCTGGTGAACACCTAAGGCATCTCTCCTCATACGTAACAGGCACAAAGAGATCAAAACAGGGCTCAAGAACAACTCAAGAGCCCCAGAGCCAATAAATCTAAGCAATGAAGTAATAGCCAAACTTTTAAATGCACAGTTCAAAACACTGGTGATCAGGATGCTCACAGAACTGGTTGATTTTAGTCACAAATTAGAGGAACATATGAAGGCTAAACTAACTGAAATGAATGGAAATGGACAGGAAACCAATAGTAATGGAAAGGAAACTGGGACTCAAATCAAGGGAGTAGACCAGAAGGAAGGAAAAAAGGACCAAACAGAAAAATATGAAGAAACAAGAATTCAAAAAAAGGAGAAGAGGCTTAGGAACCTCCAGGACATCTTTAAACGCTCCAATATCCGAATTATAGGGGTACCAGAAGGGGAAGAGGAACAGTCACGAGTGGAAACCTTATTTGAACAAATAATGAAAGAGAACTTCCCCATTCTGGCAAAGGAAATAGACTTCCAGGAAATCCAGGAAGCTCAGAGAGTCCCAAAGAAGTTGGACCCAAGAAGGAACACACCAAGGCACATCATAATTACATTAGCCAAGATTCAAATGAAGGAGAGAATCCTAGAAGCAGCAAGAGATAAGGGGACAGTCACCTACAAAGGAGTCCCCATCAGACTGTCAGCGGATTTCTCAAAAGAGACCTTACAGGCAAGAAGGGTCTGGAAAGAGGTATTTCAAGTCATGAAAACCAAAGACCTACAACCAAGATTGCTCTATCCAGCAAAACTTTCATTTAGAATGGAAGGACAGATAAGGTGCTTCTCAAGATAAGATCAAATTCAAGGAGTTCATCATCACCAAGTCCTTATTATATGAAATGTTAAAGGGACTTATCTAAGAAAAAGAAGATAAAAAAGATGAAATGAAAGGACAGCAAACTCACAGTTATTAACAACCACACCTAAAACAAAAGCAAATTAAGAGGACAGCTAGATCAGGAGTGAACCATAGAAATGAAGATCACATGGAGGGTTAGCAACAGAGGAGTGGGAGGAGGAGAAGGGGGGAGAAGGTACAGAAAATAAGTAGCATAGACCATAGATAGAAAATAGATAGGGGGAGGGTAAGAATAGTAGGGGAAATATAGAATCTAAAGAACTTGAGACACGTGGTCATGAACTAAAGGGGGGGGGAATGGTGGGGGAGGGGTGTGGAGGGGAATGAAGGGGGGGAATAGAACAACTGTAATGGCATAATCAATAAAATAAAAAATATATTTTAAAAAAAGAAACCATAAAAAAGGACCAGTCAGAAATAAAGAATGTCGTATCTGAAGTAAATAATACACTGGAAGGAATAAACAGTAGGTCAGAGGAAGCAGAGGATTGAATCAGTGATTTGGAAGACAAGGTAGAAAAAAACACATAGGTGGAGCAGCAAAACAAAAAAAGAATTTAGAAAATTGAGAGATTAAGGAACATTTTGAACAACACAAAGTATAACAATATCTGCATCATGAGAATATGAGATGGAGAAGAGAGCAAGCAAGGAATTGAGAACCTATCTGACGAAATAATGACTAAAACTTCCCTAATCTGGTGAAAGAAAAAGACATACAAATCCAGGACTCTCAAAGAGTACCAAACAAGTTGGACCCAAAGAGGCCTACACTGGGATACATCATAATTAAAATGACAAGGCTTAAAGACAAGGAGAGAATCCTAAAAGCCACAGGAGAAAAGCAGGTAGTTACATACAAGGGTGCATCAATTAGACTGTCAGCTGATTACTCAACAGAAACATTTTAGGCCAGAAGGGAATGCCATGAAATATCCAAGGTGATGAAAAGCAAGGACTTACAACCAAGGCTACTTTACACAGCAAGGATATCATTTAAAATTGAAGGAGAAATAAGGAGCTTCCCAGACAAGAAAAAGCTAAAGAAGTTTGTTAACACCAAACAAGTACTGCAACAAATGTTAAAGAGCTTCCTTTAAAAAGGAGAAAAAAAGAAAGAAAGAAACAGAGGAAAATAATCTAAACATAAAATGGCCCTAAATATGTATCTATCAATTTAAAGGTAAGTGGCTTAAATGCTTCAACCAAAAGACACAGGGTAGCTGAATGGATAAAAAAACAAGACCCATATCTGTGGTGCCTCCAAAAGACACATCTCAGATACAAAAATACACACAGACTAAAAGTAAAGGGATGGAAAGGATAATTTATGCAACTGGAAAGCAAAAGAGAGCTGGGGTGGCTTATATAGAATAAAATAGATATTACTTATGTAGAATAAAATAGACTTTAAAAAGAAGGCTATAGTAAGAGACAAAGGACACTACATAATCCAAGAAGAAGATATAACCCTATTAAACATTTATGCATCCAACATAGGAGCACCTAAATATGCAAAGTAAATCTTGATGGACACAAAGGGTAACAGCGACAATACTTTGGGATTTTAACATGCTGTTGACTTCAATGAATAGATCTTCCAAACAGAAAATCAATAAGACAGAGGCCTTAAATGACATACTAGATCAAATGGATTTAAATGATGTCTTCTGAGCATTTCACCGGAAAGGAACAGAATATACATACTTTTCAAGTGTTAGGACACAAAACAACTCTCAATAAATTTAAGAAGATTGAATCATATCACACATCTTCTCTGACCATAATACTATGAAACTAGAAATCAGTCACAAGATGAATACTGACAAACACACAAAGACATGGAAGCTAAATAACATGTAATTACACTATGAATGGGTCAACAATGAGATCAATGAAGAAATCAAGAGGTACCTAGAAACACATGAAAATGAGGACAATACAATGCAAAATCGGTGGGACACTGGGAAAGTCATCCTATGGAGAAAATCACAGCATTATGGGCCTATCTCAAAAAATAAGAAAAGCTCAAATAAATAGTCTAACTTTACACTTAAAGGAACTTGAAAAAGAACAACAAACAAAGCCCAAAGTGAGTAGAAGGAAGTAAATAATGGAGATAAGAGCAGAAATAAATGGAATTGAGTCTAAAAAAATGATTAAAGAAGATCAACGAATCCGAGAGCTGGTTCTTTGAAAAGATAAACAAGATTGACAAACCTTTAACCAGACTCAACAAAAGAAAAAGAGAAAGGACTCAGAGAAATAAAATCAGAAATGAAAGAGGAGAAGTAACAACTGACACCAAAGAAATACAAAGGATTATAATAAAATATTATAAACAACTATATGCCAACAAACTATACAACCTAGACGAAATGGATAAGTTTCTAGGAACATACAGCCTTCCAAAACTAAATGAGCAAAAATCTAAACAGACATATTACACCTAGTAAAATTGAAGCAGTAATTAAAAAAAAAATTCCAAGAAACAAAAGTCCTGGACCAGATGGCTTCGCAGTGCAATTTTACCAAACATTCCAAGAACTAACACCTCTATTTCTCAAACTATTTCATAAAATTCAAAAGGAGGGAAGGCTCCCAAACTCATTTTGTAAGGCCATTATTATTCTAATTCCAAAGCCATAAAAAACACTACAAAGAAAGAAAATTATCAGCCAATATCCTTGATGAACTTAGATGCTAAAATCCTCAACAAAATATTAGCAAACTGAAGAGAGCATGCATCCAAAGGATCATACACCATGATCAAGTGTTATTTATTCTGGGAATGCAAGGTTGGCATGACATTTGCAAATCAATAAATGTGATTCACCACATAAACAAAAGGAAGAATATAAACCACATGATCATATCAATAGATGCACAAAAAGCATTTCATAAAATCCAGCACCCATTTATGATAAAAATTCTAAAAAAAGTGGGATTAGTGGGAACATACCTAAATATAACAAAGGCCATATATGACAAACTTGCTGCCAATATCATACTCAATGGACAAAAGCTACAAGCATTTCCTTGAAGTTCAGGAACAAGACAGGGAACATATTGTAGTACTAGAAGTCCTAGCCACAGCAATCAGACAAGAAGAAATATAAGGCATCCCAATTGGAAAGGAAGAAGTAAAACTGTCATTATTTGGTAATGACATGATACTATATATAGAGAACTCCAAAGATTCCAACCAAGAAACTACTAGAACTGATAAATGAATGCAGCAAAGTAGCAGGGTACAAAATTAATATCCAGAAATCAGTTGCATTTTTATATGCCAACAATAAAGTAACAGAAAGGGAAATTAAAAAAAACAATCCTATTGATAACTGCTACAAAAAGAATAAAAAAAAACCTAGGAATAAACCTAACAAAGGATGTAAAAGACCTGTACTTGGAAAATTATGACACTTAAGAAAAAAACTGAAGAAGATACAAGTGGAAGCACACATCATGTTCATGCTTAGGAAGAATTAACATCATTAAAATGTCCATTCTACCCAAAAAAATTTATAGATTCAATGCAATTCCTATCAAGACTCTAATGATGTATTTAGCAGAACTAGAACAAATATTTCAAATGTATATATGGAACCACAAAAGTCCCTGCAGAGCAATAGTGATCCTGGAAATAAAAACAAAGTTGGAAGAATCACATTATCTTATATCAAACTATAATCTAAGGCCACAATAATCAAAACAACATGGTACTGGCATAAAACAGACACATAGATCAATAGAACAGAATAGAGGGCCCAAAAATAAGCCCATACCTTTATAGTCAGTTAGTATTAGACAGAGAAAGCAAGTACATACAATGGGCTAAAGACAGTTTATTCAATAAATAGTATTGGGAAAATTGAACAGATAATATGAAGAAAAATGAAACTAGACCATCTTCTTACACCATACACAAAATTCAAAATGGACCAAAGACTTAATTGTTAGACCCAAAACCATAAAAATCATAGATGAAAACAAAAGCCTCAAAATCTTGGACATTACTGATAGCAATATTTTTTCTGATAAATATTTTTTTATCAGAAAATGTTTTGGGGAAAGAAAAAATATTTTTCTTTGGCAAGGGAAAGGAAAGAAAAGAAAAGAATAAAGAAATGGGACAAGATCAAATAAAAAATGTTTTGCACAGTAAAGAATATCATCATCAAAATAAAAAGACAACCCACAGAATGGGAGAACATATTTGCTCACATATCTGATAAGGGGTTAATATAAACAATTTGTAAAGAACTTACAAAACTCAACACCAAAAAAATAAACAATCCAATTAAAAAATGTGCAAAAGACCTGCATAGACACTTCTCCAAAGAGGATATACTCCAGAGAAGCCAGTAGACATATAATAACATGCTCAATGTCACTAATTATCAGAGAAATGTAAATTAAAACCACAATGAGATGTCTCACACCTGTCAGAATGGCTATCATCAATAAATCAACAAACAGGTGCTGATGAGGATGTGGGGAAAGGGAAACTGTTTTTGCACTGTTGGTGGGAGTGCAGGCTGGTGGAGCCATTGTGGAAAGCAGTATGGAGAAACCTCAAAAATGGATCTGCGTTTTGACCCAGTTATCCCACTTTGTGGAATATATCAGAAGGAACCCAAAAAACTAATTCAAAAGAATGTAAGTATCCCTATGTTCACTGCAGTGTTATTTACAATGGCCAAGATATGAAAGCAGCCCAAGTATCCATCAGCAGATGAGTGAATAAAACAACTATGGGACATTTACACAATGGAAAACTACTCAACATAAAAAAGAAGAAAGTTTTACCTTTGCAACAGTATGGATAGACCTGGAGAACATTATGTTAAGTGAAATAAGCCAGTCAGAGAAAGGCAAATACCATATGATTTCACTCATATGTGGAATGTAATGAACAAACTGAACTAACAAGGAAGATAGGAACAGACTCATAGATGGAGAGCAGGATGACAGCTAGTGAGGTGGGGGCAGTTAGGGGGTGGAGGGATTGAGGAAAAAGGACTCACAGACATGGGACAACAGTGTAGTGATTGCAGGGTGTATAACGTGACTAAATGGTAATGGAAAAAATACAATAAAAATTATTTTTTTAAAAAGCAACCTCTTTCCTAGATATTATTCGGTGTAAGAAGGCTTTCTGGCTTCCCAGGCTAGCCATTTTCAGATGCAGAATATCCCTTTCCCCTTCACTGGCGATCAGCCTCTGTGCTCAGCTGTTTGAAGAGCCCTCATTTGCCTTAGCACTTGAATAATGATGAATGCATTCCATACAGCTGGTGATGAACATGACTCAAAGAAATTGCCTGCATCAGCTCAGAATATTTTAAAAGCCATGCAAATATAGGTGGAGAGAGAGTGGAAAAAAAAGTCATCTTTTAACAGCCTTATTTTGGGTTAATTTAGGTAAAGGACTCACAGATGTGTATCTTGTTTGATCTTTCCTTTAGATTTTAAAAAAAGAAGACACAGGATTTTACTGTTCCTGTGTAATATCTAATAATATACATTGAATGCCACCAATTTTCAATGGCTGTTCTTAGGTCAGGACAACAAATTCAGATAATGCTTTTCTATTTAAAAAGCACTTTTACACACATTGCCAATTTATGATTACTTTGCTTTTATTATGTCAAATAGTTTGATGTACTTGATCTACAAATAAGATTTTTATTTCTTCTGTATTTAGGTCAAATAATTTAATAGAGGAATAATATTTACACGTATAATGTACATTGAAATTGGTTTGAGGAAACTCCATACTGCTTTCCACAGTAGCTGCATCAATCTGCGTTCCTACCAACAGCACAGATGAGGGTTCCTTTTCTTCCACATCCTCACCAACACTTGTTTGTTGATTTACTGATGACAGCCATTCTGACAGGTGTGATGTAATAATAGTTCATTGTGACTTTAATTTGCATTTGGTTGACGATTAATAACATTGAGCATCTTTTCAAGTGTCTCTTGGCCATCTGTATGTCCTCTTTGGAGAACTGTCTATTTGGAGAATTGTCTCTTCGGGTCCTTTGCCCATTTTATAATTGGATTGTTTGGTTTTTGGTATTTAGTTTATAAGTTCATTATAAATTTTGGATATCAACCCCTGATTAGATGTATAATTGGCAAATGTGTTCTCCCATTCTGTGGGTTGTGTTTTCATTTTGTTGATGGTTTCCTTTGCTGCGAAAAAATGTTTTAGTTGATGTAGTCCCATTTTTAAAATTTTTTCTTTTGTTTCCCTTTGCCTGAGGAGATATATTGTAAAAAAAAATTGCTATGATCAATGTCCAAGATTTTGATGCCTGTATTTTCTTTTAGGATTTTTATGGTTTTGAGTCTTACATTTAAGTCTTTAATGAATTTTGAGTTTCTTCTTACGTGTGGTGTAAGAAATTGGTCTAATTTTATTTTATTATTGTATGTATCTGTTTCCCAGCACTATTTACTGTCTATCTTTACCCTATTGTATGTTTTTACCTCCTTTGTCAAATATTAATTTGACCATAAAGGCATGTTTTTTTTTTTTCTGGGCTCTCTGTTCTGTTCCATTAATCTATATGTTATTATACCAGTATCATGCTCTTCTGATTACTGTGGCCTTGTAGTACAGTTTGATATCAGGTGTATGATTCCTTTAATTTTGTTCTTCTCTCTTGACTATCTGAGGTCTTTTGTGTCTCCACATAAATTTTTTGGAATATTTGTCTAGTTCTGCAAACTATGTCATTAGAATCTTGATAGGCATTGCATTGAATCTATAGATTGCTTTGGGTAATATGGACATTTTAACGATGTTAATTCATCCTATCCACTTCTCAGGATATCTCCAAAAAATATGAAACACTGATTTGAAAGAATATATGTACCCCTGTGTTCATTGCAGCATTATATACAATAGCCAAGATTTAGAAGCAGCCCAAGTGCCCAACAGTAGTTAAGTGGCTAAAAAAGCTATGGCACATTTACTTAATGGAATACTACTTGGCTTTAAAAAAGTATGAAATTTTACCTTTTGCAACAGCATGTATGGACATGGAAAATATTGTACTAAGTAAAATAAGCCAGTCAGAGAAAGACAAATATACAATTTCACTTACATGTGGAATCTAATGAACAAAATAAGCTAACAAAATAGAAACAGACTCACAGATACAGAGAACGCACAGATAGCTGTCAGAGGTCTGGAGTGTTAAGGGGCTGAGTGAAAGAACTGAAGGGACTACCAGAAACAAAACAAACAAAACTCATAGACACAGACAACAGTACACTGATTACCAGAAGGAAAAGAGTTGGGAGGAGGTAGAAGAGGATAAAGCAGGGATGAACGGTGATGGAAGGAGACTTGACTTTGGGTGTTGAACACATAATACAATATACAGATAATACATTATAGAATTGTATACTATAAACCTATATAATTTTACTAACAAATGTCACCTGATAGATTCAATAAAAATTTTTAAAACTAAATTTGTTGTAAACTCCACTTTGAGTTGACTTTTTCCTGAATGGAGTTCTGAATAAAATTGACTAGACTCCATAATGGATAATAGCAGCAATTTGTTTGGAAGGAAAGACAGAGTAAGCCTGGTCATAGAGGTCTTAGCTGGGTATGACATAGTCAAAGGGTTTTCATTACCAGCAATCTCCATGTAGTTGCTTTTGGAATCTCTCTGAACAATTAGGTAGTTTTCAAATTAATGGTCAGCAAAGTTCAGTGAATTCAATATGGTCTATTTGAGTAACTGACTTATCAAGGATTCATTATGTTGTTTTAAATCATAGCAAGGCTCTGGTGGAGTAACAAATGGTGGTTTTGGTGACTAGAAGGGACTCATTCCTATGATCTGCTACTATTTCCGAATCTATGTTCTTCAGAGTGAAAGCATCTCTAGGAGTTTTTCAAAATTAAACCATTCCTCACAATGACCAGGTCCCTTTTGGACACATCCAAGACTTGAATTTGCTGGAGCAAATGGGACCGAATGATAATGCAAGAACCAGTGCTGGGCCCTTCCTAGACTTCAGTGTTGGTTCCACTGAAAGTTTTAGGACAAGTACAAAAATCAACAGACATTTTCATTTTGTAAAAGTGCTCTCTCTCATAAAGACTAAATAATGGGACAACATTGTAAAAAAAGGTACAAAAGTATAATATCTTAAAATATGAACAGCATCCACTGTTCCTGTACTGAATGAATATCATTGCTGTTCTCTGGAACTCCTCAAGACAATTACCAAGTGGTTGTAGGTTTGTTTCATCTTCATGTAGATTGTTTCACATGTAAAGAAGTAAAGTTCCAGGAGGAAAGAGATGACAGACAAGTATTGGGGTTGGTATGAGGTAGAAAGAGAGAACAATCTTTAAAAATTTTTCTTTCTGAGACTTCTGCCAAGATGGAGGCATAGGTGGATGTGCCGTGCCTTCTCCCACAACCAAGATTAGAGAAAACTAAATATTAGCAACAGAAAACACAGCCAGAACATGGAAAATTGAACTTTTCGGAAGTCCGTTAACAACAAATTCTTCAGCCTGACAGGTAAAGGGGCGAAACCAGCGGCTGGCGGAGCAGGGTTGCACAGGAGGTCTCAGTCAGACACACTCAGGCCCGCGGAATCCAGGCGCAGGGTCGGACCTAGTGAGCGACCCAGCGAGCAACCAGGCGAGCGACCGCGGGGGAGACAGCCGGGCCCGGGGCTGCGTGTTGACTGAGGTCGCGCATTTGTGCGAGGGTGGACAGGCGAGGAAGTGGGCGGTTGGACCGGACCGGCAGGTCCCCACGGCAGTGGAGGGCGCCGCCATTTCCCTGCTCTGACCCCACCTCCACATACAGCGTCATAACCCAGCGACTCTGAGTGGCCCGGCCCAGGTGAACCACCTACGGCACTGCTCCTCCGCACCCAGCTGTGAGAAGCAGCAGAGGGGGTCGCCATTTCCCCGCTCTGGCCACGCCCCCACATACAGCGTCACAACCCAGCAACCTGGGAATCCAAGCCGCCGGCTTCTCACACTTAAAGGGCCGGAACAGACCAAGAATGGCGCAGGAGGATCTCAGAGCCCCAGAAATAAATCTAAGCGATAAAGAAATAGCAAAACTCACAGACGCACAGTTTAAAAAATTGGTGATTAGGATCCTCACAGAACTGGTTGATTATACGGACAAATTAGACAAATATATGAAGGCGAAACTCATTGAAATGAATGGAATTGCACAGGACACCAATAGCCATGAAAAGGAAACTGGGACTCAAATCAATGGAGTGGACCAGAAGAAAGCAAATAATGGCCAAACAGAAAAGAGTCAAGAAGCAAGAATTCAAAGAAATGAGGAGAGTCTTAGGAACCTCCAGGACATCTTTAAACGCTCCAACATCCGAATTATAGGGGTACCAGAAGGGGGAAAGGCACAGCCACCAGTGGAAAACTTATTTGAACAAATAATAAAGGAGAATTTCCCCAATCTGGCAAAGGAAATAGACTTCCAGGAAATCCAGGAAGCTCAGAGAGTACCAAAGAAGTTGGACCCAAGAAGAAACACACCAAGGCACATCGTAATTACATTAGCCAAGATTAAAATGAAGGAGAGAATCCTAGAAGCAGCAAGAGCTAAGGGGACAGTCACCTACAAAGGAGTCCCCATCAGACTGTCAGCGGATTTCTCAAAAGAGACCTTACAGGCAAGAAGGGGCTGGAAAGAGGTATTCCAAGTCATGAAATCTAAAGACCTACAACCAAGATTGCTCTATCCAGCAAAACTTTCATTTAAAATGGAAGGACAGATAAGGTGCTTCTCAGATAAGATCAAATTCAAGGAGTTCATCATCACCAAGCCCTTATTATATGAAATGTTAAAGGGACTTATCTAAGAAAAAGAAGTTAAAGAAACATGAACAGTGAAAGGACAACAAACTCACAGTTATTAACAACCACACCTAAAACAAAAGCAAACTAAAAGGACAGCTAGATCAGGAGTGGAAACATAGAAATGAAGATCTGTGGAGGGTTAGCAACAGGGGAGTGGGAGGAGGAGAAGGGGGGAGAAGGTACAGAAAATAAGTAGCATAGACAGTAGATAGAAAATAGATGGGGGGGCAAGAATAGCATGGGAAATATAGAATCTAAAGGACTTGAGACACATGGTCATAAACTAAAGGGGGGGGTGATGGTGGGGATGGGGGGTAGGGTGGAGGGGAATAAAGGGGGAATAGAACAACTGTAACAGCATAATCAATTAAAAAAAGTAAAAAAAAAATTTTTTTTCTTTCTAAAAAGTTAAATATCAACCCCCAATTCACAGCATGAACTGTATTCAGAATGATGGCATAAAATATTATAGTAAGATATCATTATATTGTTGGCTTTTAATACCCTTTTGGATGTTTCCATAAGGTGTGAAATTTGAAGGGTAAAAATCCATGTACCATTCTTTCTACATACTGAGGACCAACAGCAGAGATCAGCTGTAAAGTTCAAGAACAAGGTGAGCCTTACTTTCTGGCGCTGGCAATTTTGGAGGGTAGCTATAAGGCTTAAATGACATAATACATGTAAAACATGTAGAAGAGCCCCTGGTACAGAGTAAATGCTCAGTAAATGTTAACTATCCTTATCAACATCATCATCTTCTGCCAGAATCAGGAAATTGATTTTTAAAGGTCTCAGGAAATGCCCCATCCCCAAATTGCTCTCTTACTATTACTCTTACCACTTAGAATCCCACAATTATACATTCACCTCCTCTAGAGTTTTAAAGGTTTTTAAAAAAATATTTCATTTATTTTTAGAGATAGGGGAAAAGAAGGAAACATCCATGTGTGGCTGCCTCTCACACGCCCCCCACCGGGGTCCTGGCCTGCAACCCAGGCATGTGCCCTGACTGGGAATTAAACCAGCAACTCTTTGGTTCGCAGGCTGGCACTTGATCCACTGAGCCACACCAGGCAGGGCAGAATTTTAAAGGTTTTGTGTCATCCAAAGTCCTGATTTAAAAGGTACCTAGCTCTGGAATAGGTATTACCTTGATATACTCTAATATTTTATGAATAAAAGGTACTTTATTAACAAATGCATTGAGAATGTTAGTACTGGCACACGGATCTCCACACTGAGTGAATGGGAATGAAGAAAAAAATGGACACTTCGTGAGTACTCACTG
The DNA here is from genome assembly GCF_021234435.1 of Artibeus jamaicensis. Classification (NCBI taxonomy): domain Eukaryota; kingdom Metazoa; phylum Chordata; class Mammalia; order Chiroptera; family Phyllostomidae; genus Artibeus; species Artibeus jamaicensis. The sequence continues at coordinate 36,685,313 of NW_026522025.1, read as the reverse complement.
GGGCCATATGAAAGGTCTTTCACACGTTTTGACTTTCTTTATCCTCATGACTCTGCAAGCAATTAAGTGACTGAGCCAAAATTCACCGCCCATGTTACTTTATGCAGATTGGACTAATGCTTCAGACTTACCTTTTATTGTGAGCCAATTATGTCAAGCACTCCACTAAACAACCCTAAACAACCCTATATGTTGATTTTCATGGGCTGTTTACCACCTAATTAAGTTGTCTCCAGATGAATAAAATAAAAGTTTGTCATGAAAAAGATTTATGTTTACTTATGCAGCTAAATGTAGAGTGGAAAAAAATCTTTATGTGGAGAGTGTCTTCTCAAGAGAGGGATCCATAGAATTTTTGCTCTGAAAAACTGATGAAATAGATGGGTTTTTGCCATCCTCCATTCTTTTCTTTAATGCCTAGTGTGCTAGCACCCTCAAAGCACTTATTAGTAAAGTCTCAGTATATATAACACTCTGATAAGCAAAGTCTTAAATGCAAATGAAGAAGTTAATTGGTGAGTTTACCAGAATTCTGGAAATCCATGAAGTAGCAGCATAAGTGGTTTGCCTCTTTCTCCAGCAGCAACATAATGAAATCTTAACCCCGAATCCTGCCATAGTAAATAGAGGGCATACAATTTTAGTGCTGATTTGTGTTGATTGTCAAAGCAGTACATTTAGTATTTCCATTTCATTAAAAACTCACTTGTATTATTTTTAATAATAAAAAATAAGATAAACATTAATTTTTCAAGAAGAAAAACCTTCATGATTTATCAGGAGGGTAAACCAACAGGTTTACTTTTGTCAACATTCCCTTTATAGTACCTGCCTTTCTTCTTCATACAAGGGCAATTTGTATATCATGAGCTTCTGAAACAATGTCACAATTTGTGACTTTTCTCTTACTGCTGTGTCACATTTCATTTCATTCAAATTCTACAGGACATGTAAATAATTCTGATCTGAATTAATATTCCTTCCATGTTTACCTCCTGGCCATGTACTTTTCTCAGCTTGCCTGTCGAGAGCTGTGCCATCAGTTATATGATTCACACCTCCTTTTCATATTTTTAGTTCCTCCCTTCCCACATTATTTTGAGGTTTGCATGTACAGTTCCCTTCGCTGCCTGCTCCTCACGTCACATCAGTGTATTTGTAACAGCAGAATGCCGAGTGTTCAAGACTTCATCTGCATGTGGGAGACAAGACTGCCCAAGGGAAATAAAAAGCATGGAGATGAGTCAGGAATACAGCAGATAGAGGAAACTGAAGGGAGGAAACTGGTAAAAAAAAAAAAAGAAGAAGAAAAGCAAGAAAGAGAATCAAAAACTCTGGGAAAAAATGAGGAAAAAACCCAAGAACCAAAAGGTGAGCATGGACACTGGGTTTTATCTTGGGTTACCCAAGCAATTGAGTGTTTAGATGTGAAAAAAAATCTTAAAGGCCATCTGATCCAATGCCATCATATTTACAGACTTAGAAAGTGAGGCCCAAATATGTTAACACAGATGATGAGGTTGGTTGGGAGTAGGTCTGTGAGTAGAACTCCCATCAAGTCCTACTTCCCAGGACAACGTTCTTTTTATTCCTTGGTTCTGTCTCCTGGGAAACTCTTTAGCTGATCAGTGAGAAAGAAGAAAGGCATTATGGGGAACTTCAGATGATTTTTTTAATAGTTTTTTTCTCCTCATACTGGATGAAGACAACAAATCTCACTTTGCCCTCAACTACAGAATGCCTTCCTAGTTCAATAACTTATTGGCATTAAGTCTTGGAAGATAAAGTACTGTGGGCACTTCATTGGATTTAGTTGAAGAAATTGCTTTTTTTTTTTTTTTTTACCTACTATGGCACTAGTATGTGCCAGACACTGTTCTTTTTTGTTGCTGTTGTTTCACAAATATTAACTCATTTAATTCTCATATCAATCCCAGGCTGAATAAAGGTAAGAAAGGCATATCCCCTGGTCTTTTGAACTCTAGCTGCTGGACAGTCTAGCTCCTAAATAGGAATCCCCCACTTGGTGACATAAATGTACCCTCCTGTGAAGCTCGTTTTGAACGGCCTGTGAGTCAAACTACAGGCTGCATCACAAAGGGTCGCAGGAAACAGAGTATCTGTGGGCTGTGAGGAAGCTTGGGACACAAGCATGGACAGTTAAAGAATCTGCTTGCATGCCTGACCTTTACTTTTGATCCCATTCCTGTGGTCTCTAACTTCAAAAGTAGGCTTCCTTCTCCACAAATACACACCATTTATTTACGATTTCATATTGCATAGGTCATCTGTGAATGCTCCATTCTGCTAACTTAAATAAACTCTGGTTTCTGATGACTTACTCTCTTCACTCTCTCAATCTCTAATATTTGGGCAGACTTCTGAGGCAGTAGGGCTCACCATTCCCTACAGCCGATCTGAGCTCCAAAGGGCAAAAAGGTGACCGGAGACAGCTTCCCCTTACATTAGGAATGGGAGCGAATTATTCTGGATTGTGGTGGACGGTGGGACACTAATATAATAGGACTACAGAAACTCCATGTAACCTCTCTCTCTCCCCCTCCCTCTCTCCTTCTTTCTCCTTCCCTCTCTTCCCACACCTCTTCCTTCTCCTACCCTCCTCCCCAGAACAAACGGGGAACGTTAACACACCAACAGTCCCGACACCTCTCGGGCCTCTCTTGCTCCCCCGGCATCTCGGCCGTCCCTGCCGCGCGCCCTGCGAGCCGACACACAGGGGGACGCTAGGCCGGGCATCAGGGAAGGAGCAGCCCACGCCCTCGGCTCTCACTGCCCCCGTTCCCTCCTGACAACGCCGAGCTGGCGCAGACCTTCACCTTGATCTTCACGTAGCAGTGGGTCCCCAAGGAACGGTCGTTCAAGCTCGGGGGAGGGTGTTTCCGGGCAACCCTCCGAAAGGTCTGCGCAGGTCCCTGGCCGATGTTCCACAAAAGTTTGAGCAGGTAGATGGAGGCGCAGAGCCCGCAGTAGCAATAAATCAGGGACCAGAACAGAAAAGACCTCATTGTGACCATCAGGCGGGGCAGGCAATCCCGGAGCCTCGCCATCAGGCAGCGGCGGCGCCCCCCGCGCGTCTGAGGCGCTGGAGCGAGGCGGGGAGCCCAGTGGCGCGTCAGGCCTGCCCACCCTCGCGTCCGTCTGCGGTCGCTCGCTCCGCGCGCACCTCCCCGCCGGCCGCCCGGCAGCCGCCGCGCCCGGCCGGCGGGCCGAGTGTCTGCCTCCAGCTCCAGCACTGCACGCGCGCCCGGCCGGCGGCCGAGTCTCAACCTTCGGCTTCAGCACTCAACGCGCGCGCGCTCGGGAGCTGCCGCTTCCAGACTGCGAGGTCCGAGGTCCGCTCGGGGCTAAGCAAGGGCGGAGACCCGGTCCTCCTCCACAAGGTGAAATCCCACCTCCGCACTGTGAAGAACTGGAGGCGAGACTCAAACAGCTCCGGTTACGGGGAGGGAAGCGCCAGTCTTGTTTTGACCGCAGTTCGAATCCTCTCGTCGTCCATCCCACTTGGAACTCTATTAGGACCATAAAATTATGGGGCGTGGAAGGCGAGGGGAGTAACTGGTTTTCATACTATGCAACAGATATTATAACTTTATTCCTAACACCTCTAAAGGTGTTGATAGTCCCCATTTAGTTCAAAGTCATAGTCAAGTCTGGAAAGCCCTGGTCTGTTCTCTGCCCCTCTTTTTCCTTTACAAGAATATTGTATAAATGAAATCATATAGTATGTAACCTTTTGTTTTTGACAACTTACACTTAACATTATGCTCTGAGATTCAACTGTGCTGTTATGTCTATTGTTCCTCTTTTACTGCTCATTAATGTCTCATTGAATGGATGTACCATACGGTTTATCTGTTCCTTTCTTCCAGTTTTGGTGGTTATGAATGGAGCCACTATAAACATTCACATAAAAGTATGTGTGTGTGACTCTAAGTTTCCATTTCACTTTAGTAAATACTTAGAAATGAGATTGCTGGGTCAGGTGGCAAGTCTGCTTTATGAGAAACTGACAAACTGGTTTCCAAAGTGGATGTACGATTTTGAGTTTCCATGGACAATGTGTGAGAGTTATGGTTAAGTTATATATATTCTTGCAAGCACTGGGGATTGTCAAAGAAATCTTTAATTTTAGCCATTCTAAGAAGTATGTAGAAATTTAAATTTTCGTTTCCCTAATGACTAATGTTGAACATCTTTATGTACTTGTGTGCCAGTCTAATATATTCTTCTTTGACTGCTTTTACTTGTTACTGGTGGTAGTGTTTCGGGAAGAAACTCACACCAAAAGGAAATAGTGGAAAACACAAGAAGTTTATTACGTGCATGGGCCCAGAGGAGTCAGTCTCCAAATTCTAGGCCCCAAACAAAGGAATCTTGGGGTTTATATAGTCTGTGGGGTCTTCCTGTCTACGTAGCAAAGCAGGATACAGAAGCGGAAGGCGGAAGTTAGTTCTAGCTATAGGGCTCCCTATACCTACGTGGCAGAAGCAGAGTACAAAGGCTAAATGCGGAGATTAGTTCTGACTGCGGGGGGTCTAATCTTAGCCATTGTGAACACCCTGCTGTTTGCTTTCCCAAACGGCCCTATTGCTCTTCCCAGGGTGCTTGGGGTTCGGGTAAACAAAGGTTCTTCAAAGCTTCCCGCATCAGTAGGAAGTGCAGACAACAGAGGGGCATTCTCTGCTGTCCTAAGGCAGCCTCCTAAGCAGGCAGTATGTCCTTGGATATCAGAGTGGAGGCTTCTTAATAATCCTTCCCTGCCCGCAGTGGCAAGGTGTCTCTGGCAGTCTGCACCTATGATATATTTCCTGCCCCTCTCCTAGGACTAGAAGGCTTAGTATTTCTATTTCCTTCCCCCAGCTGCTGTAGGTCTTCATTAATGCCCGAAAGGTGATAAGGTTTGCTGTTCCTGCCCCTTGAGGTTTGTATGTGTTGGGAAGATAGGGGAGAAGGATGGAGGGAGGAAGGACAGTTTGCTTTTTTTTACATCTGTGGCTGTTCTCCTTCACGCCAGCATCAGGGGGATGGCCGCCTCAGAACCCTCATCCTGTACCCCAAATCTTTCTTGTAAAGTACCAAATGAGGTCTGTGGAGAAGAGCCTGCGTGTGGTTGCAGATATCTCTTGTGCTCCCAAGGGGTCTATCTTCTCAAGCTAGTCCATACCCAGCCTCTAGCAATTTGATACAACTTTTAGATGATTTTTTGTGGTTGTTACCAGGTTATATAGCATTTGGTGGTATCTGCCTCAGGTAAGTCGGTACTTATGTCCTGTTTCTACTCTGATGTGTTTGTCTTTTCTTAGATCTCAGGTAATTTGGTTACCTTGCGATCTCAGCCCTCAGATTATTTTAAGAGAAGTGACTTTAAAGACTGTCTTGCTTTTAAATTTGTTGTAATGGTGGGAGAAATGCTTTTTTCAGCTTTCTAGATTTCCAAGCAGAAGCCCGAATTCCCTGAGTTTTCAGAATTGGGAGATAAAGGGACTTCCGCCAAGATGGAGACATAGGTGGATGTGCCGTGCCTTCTCACACAACCAAGTTTACAGACAACTAAATATTAGCAACAGAAAACACAGCCAGAACACGGGAAACTGAACTTTTTGGAAGTCCGTTAACAATAAATTCTTCAGCCTGACCGGTAAGGGGCGAAACCAGCGGCTGGTGAAGCGGGGTTGCACAGGAAAACTCCGTCAGACGGACTCAGGCGCGCGGAATCCAGGAGTGCGGAATCCAGGCACAGGGTTGGACCTAGTGAGCGACTGAGCAAGCGACCAGGCGAGCAACTGTGGGGGAGACAGCGGGGGACCACGACTGCGTGTTGACTGTGGTCGTGCATTTGTGCGCGGGTGGACAGGCGAGGGAGTGGGCGGTTGGACTAGGGCCGGCAGGTCCCCACGGCAAGCGGCAGTGGAGGGCGCCACCATTTCCCTGCTCTGACCCTGCCTCCACGTACAGCGTCACAACCCAGTGACCTGGGAGTCCAGGGCTCCGCTCCTCACACTTAAAGGGCGCGAACAGACCAAAAATGGCTCAAGAAGATCTCAAAGCCCCAGAGCCTATAAATCTAAGCGATGAAGAAATAGCAAATCTCTCAGATGCACAGTTTAAAACACTGGTCATCCGGATCCTCACAGAACTGGTTGATTATAGCCACAAATTAGACAAATATATGAAGGCAAAACGAATTGAAATGAATGGAATTGCACAGGACACCAATAGCCATGAAAAGGAAACTGGGACTCAAATCAATGGAGTGGACCAGAAGAAAGCAAATAACGGCCAAACAGAAAAGAGTCAAGAAGCAAGAATTCAAAGAAATGAGGAGAGTCTTAGGAACCTCCAGGACATCTTTAAATGCTCCAACATCCGAATTATAGGGGTACCAGAAGGGGGAAAGGCATAGCCACCAGTGGAAAACTTATTTGAACAAATAATAAAGGAGAACTTCCCCAATCTGGCAAAGGAAATAGACTTCCAGGAAATCCAGGAAGCTCAGAGAGTCCCAAAGAAGTTGGACCCAAGAAGGAACACACCAAGGCACATCATAATTACATTAGCCAAGATTCAAATGAAGGAGAGAATCCTAGAAGCAGCAAGAGATAAGGGGACAGTCACCTACAAAGGAGTCCCCATCAGGCTGTCAGCGGATTTCTCAAAAGAGACCTTAGAGGCAAGAAGGGGCTGGAAAGAAGTATTCCAAGTCATGAAATCCAAAGACCTACAACCAAGATTGCTCTATCCAGCAAAGCTTTCATTTAGAATGGAAGGGCAGATAAAGTGCTTCTCAGATAAGGTCAAGTTCAAGGAGTTCCTCATCACCAAGCCCTTATTATATGAAATGTCAAAGGGACTTACCTAAGAAAAAGAAGATAAAAATTTTGAACAGTAAAAGGGCAGCAAACTCACAGTTATTAACAACCACACCTAAAATAAAGGTAAACTAAGAGGACAGCTGGATCAGGAGCAGAACCATAGAAATGGAGATAACATGGAGGGTTAGCAACAGGGGAGTGGGAGGAGGAGAAGGGGAGAAAAGGTACAGAGAATAAGTAGCATAGAAGGTAGGTAGAAAATAGATAGGGGGGAGGGCAAGAATAGTATGGGAAATACAGAATCTAAAGGAATTTAGATTTAGAATTAGAATTCTGTATTTAGAATTAGATTTAGAATTCTGTATTTAGAATTTAGAATTCTAAATACATAATTCTAAACACAGAATGCATGGACATAAATGAAAGGGGGGAATGGTGGGGGAGGGGTGTGCAGGGTGGAGGGGAATGAAGGGGGGAATAGGACAACTTTAATGGCATAATCAAAAAAATATATTTTAAAAAAGAAAAATGTACCCCAAAATAAAAATTACCTCTTACCCTTTCCAGCATTAAAAAATTGTAGATCATAGATTGATGAAGGGGGGTTGGTTTTGGTTGGAGATCTGAACACAATGGAGAAGTAAAATGACTGCCCAGGGAAAGTGAATGGACCACGGAAATGCAAAGATTTCTGGGCAGCTATGACTAAGCTGAGATTATGCTCATGGATTTTGAGACTGGTTATCATGGTTACATGTTTTTCTCTAACAATTAGCTACATTAGTGCAAAGCAGGCAGTCAGATTTAATAAGGATTCGAGTTTGGCCAAGTGACTGCAACCAGGAAAAGAGCAGTGGAATGGAGAGTGTACGCAAGGGAATGATTATAAATAATAATATACTACAAACTTGGAATAAGGATTGAAGAGAGAGCAGCTGTGAGAAGGCACTAGGATATGATTGCTGGAGTCGGGGGAGTAAGCTAGGAAAAGAGGAGGTTGTAGTGAAAGACTAGGGCATTTTACATGGCGACTAAGAACAGGTTTTAGGTGTTGGTAATGATAAAAGAGTAGCTAAGATTGATGTAAAGGTCATTAGTAGAGAAATCAAGAGTTTCAGAAGTGTTTAGAGAGTGACAGTGAAACAGACCAAAATCTCTGGGGAACAAGTAGTGAACCAGGGATGGCAAATGACTATGGGTGATAAAGTCCTGTGATCGTGAAAAACATAAAATTGGAGTATTTAGGGAGGAGAAAGAACGGTCTGTAAGTGTAACTCCAAAAGTAAGAAAAACATTCCTGGAAAACAGGCACGTCAATGAAAGTCTGCCAGAGAGAGCTGGTTCCATCACAGCAGTGGCTCTCAGCCTTGTGGGGCTTGTTCAGCTATACAGACTGCTGGACCCGATACCCCAGAGTTTCTGATTTACTAAGTCTGGAGTTTGAGAATTTGCACTTCTAAAGCATCCCCACAGGATGCTGAGACAGATGGTCCAGGGACCATACTTCCGGAACAACAAAAGAACAAAAAGAGGGAAGAAACAAGCAAAAAAGTTGATCGTGCAGGAAACGTTGATGGGGACAGAAAGGGATCCTTGGTAAACCAGGCTTTGGTTGAAGGCTAACTTGCATTCAATATTTCACGCATGAAATTAACAAAAGTAAACTCCATTGTAAGAAGTTAGGAGAAGCCAAACAATCTTTACTGAAAAATAATGCATGTTCTACATTGACATTTCTTTCTGCTGAGCTGACTTCAACCACCTACCAAGTGTATTGAGCACCTATGTACAGTGGGCCAGGCCCCTTGCAGACTGAGCAGTGGTTAAAACTGGTTAAAGTAAACGCTAATAACCACATCATAGCTCTCTAAGGGCTACTCCAGTGTTTATAGGAAAACCTCAAGAAAGCAATTACTTTTTTAATATAAAAGGATATGTTCATAAAGCTGAACTTTCTTTTTTAAGATCTACAGGACAAAGATAACTTATTGATCAATTTTATTAATTAAAGACAATTGAAAGGCTGAGTAGGTGCATTTGACAGAAGTAAATTCTTATTTACTATTCTCATTTTTCTCTTCAAAGTGGAAAATTTCCTAGATCTTAAAAGTATAACATAATTGATATTAAAGAAGAACCACAAAATGCTGAGAAGTGTAAAGAAAATGAAATGAAACCCTGTAATTCCATGAACTAAAGGTAACCACTATTCTGATGCATCTTTCTTTCCTGTTTGGGTTTTTTTTTTTTTTTTTTTTTTTTTTTTGTCGTCTTCCCTGTGGAACTGCGCCATAGCTTTTCAGTCAAATTTATCTTCTGGAAGGACTCCATGTTGGATTGCTTCTTCAAATTTAGTGGCTTAAAACAACAGCAACCTATTATCTCGTAGGTTCTGGAGGTCAGAAGTCCAAAATGATTCTCACTAGATTAAACTCAAGGTGTTCGCAGGGCTGTGCTCTTTTCTGGAGGCTGTGAGAACATCTGTTTTCTTGCTTTTTTCCAGTTTCTAGGGGTCTCCTGCACTCCCCTTCCATCATGAAAGCCAGCAATGGCCTGTCCAGTCTTTCTTACATTGAATCCCTCTGACCTGTTGCATCTTTCTAATCTATATACACACACATATACAGATTATATATAGATATACCTCATCTGTATCTATGTGATCTTTTAGAAAAATAACAATGTATACTGTTAGTATATACATATTAATTTCTTGGTTAAATATAGATTTAGTTGAATAGGTATGACTATTACTTTAATGCCGGCTGTGTTTTGTGAAGGTATCACCATCATTTTAGCCATGAGTTAATTGTGTTTATTAAATAGATGATGGTTTAAAGATGTTTCCAAAAATATACTGATTATTTTAAAAATGAACAAGCAAACTTTTTTTCTTTCTCTCTATGATACATGCAGATTTTTAATCAGGGGTGTCCAACCTGCGGGCTGAGGACTGCTTGCAGCCCAGGGTGGCTGTGAGTGCAGCCCAACACAAAATCGTAAATTTACTCAAAACGTTATGAGATTATTTTTTGACTATGTATTAAAATGTATTTAATATGTGGCCCAAGACAACTCTTTTTTCCAGTGTGGTGCAGAGATGCCAAAAGGTTGGATACCCCTGCTTTAGATGGTATCAGAATAGTGCCTGAATTGTGTTACTCTTCAAGGGTCCAAAATTTTAAAAGACATGGAGATGAAACACATGATTTATACATAATAGCAACTTGAAAATGATGAAAACTATTTTACAGATTTAAATTACAAAACTATGAGATTTAAACATTCATTGCTATCACATATATGTTAAGAAATGCTGTATACGTTTCCTATAGAGACTTACATACATAATTAATATTTACTGTTATTTTGCCTTAAATTTAACATCTTTCAAACCACAGGTGATATTTTCCTTAAACTAAATTTCAATATAAATTTTGAATATATAATCAGCAGCAAATCTTATGTAACCTGGCAATGAAAGAAACCAAGAATTATTTGTTAGAGGTTCTAAATATTTTTGAAGGCAGACAAATATTTTTAAAAGTTAAAACTCTGTATAAACTATGTTTTTCATACACCTTTCTATGTTCTTCATTTTTAAACAAGCAGAGACTTTTTATTTTTGGATTTTCATTGCTAAGGCCTACAATACATACAGACAATTACTAGTAAAATGAATAATACCTGGGTATTTATTCAATTTTAGGAACCTAATATAAAATTTCCTATAATTATGTCATTAAAAAATGAACATATACCTATTAAGAAATTTAAGCATAAATTGTTTAATCATTTTAGAGCAGTCAAAATACAACATTAAGATTGGTATCTTGGTGTTTGAAAGCAATCATTTTATCATATGCATTTTAATATTTTATATCATTCATTTTAAGTTGATGGTTGATTTAAAAACTGAGTTTTAATCAAAGTTGTTTTCAAACATTGTCATAATGTCACTCTGAAGATTCATATCAATGGTACCAGCCATCTGTAAAAAAAGAAGAAAAGTTTAAATGCTACTTTAAAATTTTATCCCTTCGTTACATCCATATAAACATTATTATGCAGAATTTGGAACACATCATATAATATCAATACAAGTTATTCAACATAATTAATTTGTATAATTTTAATTTCTATTTACATACTCATTTGTTAAAGTATTTTGTATTTGATAAAAATCAAAACTTATAACACAAAGAACACATTTAACCTTTCTTGCCAAGTGAGAGAAAACTCTCAGTGTTGGCAAAGTGGGTATTAATAAGAACAAGAACTGAGATTACATTATTTCATATATCTCTGTAAGCAACATAGTGCTAGACACATCAAATTACTGGTATTTTCTGAGTGAACCAGTATGTTACTTATGTAGGAACACTATATGTTAAAGCTATAGACTTTCCTTGATTCTGCTACTTAATAACTATATAACATGAGGTAAAATATTTAACCAAGTTTATTTTATGTGTAGGTATTTATGAAGATCAAACCAGATTGCATGTAGAACACTCAGTATGTTTTTTTATTAATTAAATGATAAGGAGCCATTAAAAATAAGCTAAAGCAGCCCTGGCTGGTGTAGCTCAGTGGATTGAGCGCGGGCCTGCAAACCAGAGTATCGCGGTTTGATTCCCAGTCAGGGCACATGCCTGGGTTGCAGGTCAGTTCCCAGCAGGGGATGCATGAGAGGCAACCATACACTGATATTTTTCTCCCTCTCTCCTTCCCTTCCCCTCTAAAGATAAATAAATAAATTCTAAAAAAAAAATTAAGCTAAAGCAAAGAAAAGGCTAATTAAGATAAAGGAAACAAATGCTTACTATATTTTGGAGCCTTCTCTAAATGCCCCTGTGATACACATGTTAAATATTCTCTGGCATCTGAAATGATACCAACTATGAAGGTTCAAAAATATTTTTTATCAATAAACTGTAACAGTCCAGAGTGGTGGGTAAAATCATCAATCTGTAACTAGTTGGTTGACTTCCCAGGTGGGAACCAGTGCTCTCATTGGCTATCTGGGAAAAGATTTGAAATTCTTACTTATCTACCAAAAGGGTATAAAAAGTTACGTGTTGACTCTTATAAACTGCAAAAATTTCTTTAAATATGCCTTAGAGACCAAAAAAAAAAAAAAAAAGAAAAAGAAAAAGAAAGATAATTTCTTACATCTTAACTCAAGGCTACTTTCTTAATGCCAGCTCTCAGAATGCCCCACATCTGCCCAGATCCAGACAGTTCCTAAAGCTCTGTTTTAACCTCCAACATGAGAGTTGGATGTGTTGCCCTAGTTGAAATACTATGTGATACCCGTATAAGTATCCAAACATAATGCAAACACCTAAGAATATTATAATGAAACTTACACCAATTAACAGATACCATGATTTGAATATTAGCACTCTGCAGCTGACTCTATAACCTGGACATTCCTTTCTCAGTGGTCCCAATATATACTTTGACCACTGAAAATTAAGATAAAAAAACTTGGTGAAAGGAACTGGCATGAGGTGAGCTCTACTAGGGTTTAAGTTGTTGCAGGTTTTTAAGAGTATGGATTTGTTAGGTAGCAGCAACATAAGAGTCCAGGTTGCCAAGAATGATAGTTAGCAAGCTGCTACATATGGCAAACCTAGTCAAGTTTCAGTGAGTTCGGCATCTAGTCAACTTCTAGAAAGGTGTCTAGGACATTAGAAATTTTATCAGGTTACCTAGTTGGGTTGTTAGGTAATAAGTTGGTTGCTGAGAAATCACTACAGGTGACTGAAATCGGGCCATGTGAGTACCAACAGGAAAGACCCTGGGTCACTAGGGAAAGACTTCTAGTAAAGAACTAGTGAACTTTTAATAAAGAGCTCCAAAAAAAAAAAAAAAACCATTAAAAAACATAGACCATGAGACTTCCGCCAAGATGGAGGGGTAGGTGGAAACACTTTGCATCCTTGCACAACCAAACCTAAAACAACGAAGTTTTAACAACAATAAATGCAACCAAACCACACAGAAAATTGACAATATGGAGTCCAAAAACAACGAACTGCTCAGCGAAACGGAGGAATAGGGGGGAAAGGTACAGGGAAGAAGAAGCATAATTAGTAGGCATAAAATAGATGGGGAAAGGTAAAAATGGTATAGGGAACAGAGGACTCAAAGAACTTACAGGTACAACCCATGGACATGAACTAAGTGGGGAGGATGCTAGATGTTTGGGGGGGCAGGGTGGAGGTGGGATAAAGGGGGGAAAATTGGGAAAACTGTAATAGCATAAAAATTGGAAAAACTGTAATAGCAATAAAAATACTTAAAAAGAAGAGCAGCAACAGTTAAGTGATAAATCACTTTACCTATGTGCCAGGTATTTTCCTACATGTTTAATACTTTTAAATTCATTTTATTTTCACAATAGGCATTATTTTTACTTCAGTGATGAGCAAATTGAGTTACAGAGAGGTTAAATAGCTAACAAAGACCAAAAGGTCTAGTAAATGGCAGACCCAGGTTTTGAACCTACATGCTACAGAGCTCCAGGATATCTTTTGAGTATGAAAATTTTATTTAAAAAGGCCTTGATTTTAGAACCTGATCCTTACTAAATAGGTTTAACTCCACTGGAAAAGTACCTCAAATACACCTTTATTTCATTCTTAGGTTTTTAAATTCTTATTTTTAAATATTTTATTTATTTACTTTTTAGAAAGAGGGCAAGGGAGGGAGAAAGAGAGGGAGAGAAACATCGGTTGGTTGCCTCTCCCATGCCCCCAGCCTGCAACCCAAGCATATACCCTGACTCGGAATCAAACCGGCAAACTTTTGGTTTGTAGGCCACACTCAATCCACTGAGCCATGCCAGCCAGGCTCAAATACATCTTTTAATATGTGAAGACACTGGTCCGTTAAATCTTTCCTTTATTAGTTCGATTTAGAAAACTAAAATTCACTTACTGCTTCTCTCCTCCTCCGCTCTTGCTCTTTCTCTCTTGCTAAATTGCGGTCTTTGAGAAGCCAGAGTTTACTCTTATCTTGAACTTCCAATGACTGCTGATGCTCTTTCTTCTCTTCTCCAAGGCATTTGTTCTGCATCTTATTTGAAAAAGGTTCTCGACTGAAGCCAGGGTTCCTGAAAGAAACAGTAGAGTTCAAAGTAGATTTCAAGTTCTTTCAAAGTTATTACAAAGATGTTATTAAATGACAAATACAAAGAAATATTCTAGATACCCCTTCTCATATATTATAACATTATTTTTTATTTTTATTTTTTATGTTTAACAATGAAAAGGTTTTGGAAAACTGTGACCAAGGTACACCACTATTTTCTTATGCACAGAATGGAAACAATATTTATCATTTTGAAATATTAGTCTCTTTAATAGCTTAATGAATAACTTGATTATTTTTATCTCTTTCAAAGCAGATCACTACTTATCAACAAGTCAATACAAATTAACTCATTTGCAAAGATAATTCTGTGTTCTGCTAAATAGCTGAATCATAGTCACTTGACAAAACAGAAATTTAATATATTTTAAATTTATTGATTGATTTTGAGAAAGAGAAATATCAATTTGTTGTTCCATTTGTTTATGCATTCATTGGTTGATTTTTGTACGTACTTTGGGGATCAAACCCACAACCATGGCATATCACTATAATACTCTCTAACCAACTCAGTTACCTGGCCAGGTCTTAGAAACTTAGTATACTTTAAATACATGTTTACATCTCCCAAGGCCTCCTTTAATTCGGTAAATTACAAACCTCCAATTTTCTTGAAATACTTTTTTTTCCTTTGTATTCTGTTCCAGATGTTTCCGTATCAGTTCCTGCGTTCGAGCTTTTATTTCCTTTTCTATTGCTGCTTTTCTAAATTGGTTGAAGAGTTCATCTGAGGATTTCCGTGCACCTGAAGTTTTGACTGGTTTGCCCAGACTTTTCCAGGAGTCTGCATTCTTGATTTTTATGTCCTAAAACAAATATTTGACACAGTCTATATCTATAGATGTCAACCATAATTTGGAAGGAAAAACAGCATTTTTTGATATAGTAGTAGATCAAATTAAAACTCCAAAGCCTTCACGTAATTTTACTGAACTTCTAAAGTAAAAGGTTACTATAGTAAAAAAAAAAATAATAAGCTACTTTCAATTATTCATCTAAAACCAAATTAAAATAATGTGCTTGACAATTATTTCAGTTTAATGTAAAACATATAAGGGTATAACTATCTGCAAAATATATTTAAAAACTGTCACTATAATGATAATATTTATGTTCTTACAAGAAGAAAGCAAATATATACAAAGGATCAATAAGAGACAAAGTAAGACGATGCCATAAGTATGGCACACTATTTGTTCAGAACCTTCTGGCACAGCTATTTCTCCTCTCTTTGGTATGAGGAATAAATGAACTGGCTGTGACCACTGTTCTGAAACAGACTATGCTGTGTGCTACATCAGTGCTGCCCACCAAAAACATATGGAGTTTAAAATCTTCCACTGTCACATAAAAAGTTTCTTTAAGTAAAATTTTAATATTTTATTTTTTAACCAAATATACCCAAAACATTATTATTAACATGCAATTAATATAAAAGACTAAAGATATGGGAAGGAGGGAAGGAAGGGGTAAACAGGCAGAACAAAGAAGATTTTTACAGCAGTAGAAATATTCTGTTGCACACTGTAATATTGGATATGTGCCATCATATATTCACCCACAGAATGTACAACACCAAAAGCACACCTTAATATAAATTATGAGTTTTTGGTGATAATGGTGTGTCAATGTAGGTTCATCAGTTGTAACAAATGCAGTACTCTGGTCGAGGATGTTGATGAGGGAGGAGCCTATGCATACGCTGGGGTAGGGGCATAAGAGAAATTTCTGTACCTTCCTCTCAATTTCTCTATGTATCTAAAACTGCACACAAAAAACCTTTCAAAAAACCACAAAAAAAATATGCATCTCTAAAAAAAGACTGAGGATATTGGTTTTTTCATATTAAATCTTTGAAATTGATGTGTATTTCAACATATAGCACATCTCAATTCAAATGCTGTTTTAATTAGAAACAATTGATCTGTAATCAAGTTTTATAAAATTTACAGTTGAAAAAGTATGTATAATCGAGCTGTTCAAAACATACCTAAGTTTCCCAATAACTGAGTTGAGTATGTTTTTAAATTTAAATTACTTAAAAAAACAAGTTTTAAAACTTAGTTCCTTAGTTGCATTATACACATTTCAAAGGCTCAATAACCATATGTGGCTCAGTGGCTACAATACTGGACATTGGCTATTACAAAACTAGACGGCCTTTCTTTGAGTTTACCTGACACATTATCCAGGATAGATCACAAGTTATCCAATAAAGAAGTTATAATAAACTGAAATTATACGAAGTATCTTTCCTGATCACAATGGCATAAAACTAGAAATTATAAGACAAAAACTGGAGAATCCACAAATATGTAGAAATTAAACAACATGCTACTGAACAACCAATGGGTAAAAGAAGGAATCAAAAGAGAAATAAAGTACACTGAGATAAATGGTAATGGAAATACAACATACCAAAATATATGAGATGTGGCAAAAAGTTTTAAGAGAGACATTGATAGTGATAAATGCCTAGATATCAAAAAACTAAAGATCTCACATAAACAACCTAACTTCACACCTCAAGAAACTAGAAAAAGAATAAATGAAGCCCAAGGTTAGTAGAAGGACATAAAAAGATCAGAGTGGAAATAAAAACAGCAGAGACTAAAAAGACAACAGAAAAGATCGATGATGAAACAAAAACTTGTTTTTTAAAAAAACATATAAAAAATAGACAAACTGTTAGCTAGATTCACCAAGAAAATTCTCCTTTATTTGAGGAGACTCAAATAAAATAAAAGATGACACAATTAAAGAGGAACTGTGCCACAGAAACACAAAGAATCATGAGTCTACTAGGAACAATTATATGCCAAAAAAGTGGGCAACCCAGAAAAAATGAATAATGCCTAGAAACATACAACCTTGCCAAACTGAATCATGAAGAAATAGAACATCTGGACAGGCTAATCACTAGTTGAGGACATTAAGTCAGTAATCAAGCAAACAAGTCCAGGACCAGATGGTTTTGCTGGTGAATTCTACCAAATGTTTTAAAAATTAATGCCAATCTTTAACATATTAAAAAAAATAGTAGAGGAGGGAACTTTCAAATTTGTTTTACAAAGTCAGCATTACCCCAGTATGAAAAACATAGAGATACCACAAGATAAGAAAATTACAGACTAATGAATGTCCTGGGATGAACACAGGTGCAAAAATCCTGAACAAAATATTTGTAAGCCAAATTCAGCAATGTTATAATCAAGATGGATTTATTTCAGGGATGCAAGGATAGTTTAACATCCTCAAATCAGTCGATATTATACACCACATTAGCAAAATGAAGAATAAAAATCATATGATCATGTGAATAGATGCAGAAAAAGCATGACAAAATTCGACATCCATATAATAAAAACTCTCAACAAAATGGGTATAGAGGGAATGTACATAATAAAGGCCACATATGACAAACCCACAGATAACATCATGCTCCAAAGGAAAGGCTGAAAGCTTTTCCTTTAAGATCAGGAACAAGACAAGGATGTCAGCCTCATCATTTCTTTCAACACCATAAACAATAGGGGACGGATAACACTTTTGTTGTTAAAACAAAAAGACTCAATAAATTAAATTAATATCATTTATTAGAAAAGGCACTTTATAAATGTTTCTTTTTTTTTTTTAAAGATTTTATTTATTTATCTTTAGAGGGGAAAGGAAGGAGAGAGGGAGAGAACTGGCCTGCAACCCAGGCATGTGCCCTGACTGGGAATCGAACTGTGGTTGCTTGGTTCCCAGGCCCGCGCTCAATCCACTGAGCTACACCAGCCAGGGCTCTAAATGTTTCTTATCAATAACAAAATACTTAAACAGTTAATTTTTTATAGTAATTATTACTAGAGTATCTATTGAAAGAATAATCAGTGTGTGGTTTGACATGAAGTGCACAAAAGACTCTTGTAGGAAATTCCCCACAACAGATTCTAAAAGATAGTTGTTCGTTTTTTTTTTTTTAAGGTTTTATTTATTTTTAGAAGGGAGAGAAAAAGAGAGGGAGAGAAACATTAATGTGCGGTTGCCTCTTGCTCACCCTCAACTGAGGACCTGGCTGGCAACCCAGGCATGTGCCCTGATAAAGAATCAAACCAATGACCTTCAGTTTGCACACTAGTGCTCAATCCACTAAGCTACACCAGCTAGATCTACAAGATAGTTTTATAACATGCTTCAAGACCAGGATATCTGGCAATACCAGCATTATAGAATTTATAATTAAATACGATCATGAGAACTAAGGGTGGGAAAGGGTTCACATATAACTTAAAAAATTGGCAAAAATTAGGTTTAGGAATCCAATGTCTCATTCAAGTTAGGGTTTAAAATACTTTTTGTGCCACTTCTAATTAAATTTTAAATCCCTTCAATATTTGTAAGTAAAAAAATTCAAACATTAATCTTACCTTCTGCTCAGGAACTCGACTTTCAGATTCCAAAACCGCTGTGTTATCAACAGACTGACGTATCATGGGTAGGCCATTCAAGCATTTTTCAGAATCACCTAGAGGCACACATTTTTAGAATATAATCAAGATATTTCATCTTGCTTGTCCAGAATTTGACTTTCCCCCCCTCTCTAGGTCAGAAACTATGAAAACAAAATGACTGGTTTTTTGATGCTTCTCAACGTTGGAGTATCTAGCTGGGAATCATCACACTGTAAAATACACATTTTTCACTTGAAATTCACCACGTCTATTATTTCTGTCTCTCTCTGTGGGGTCACCATAAAGTATAGCTGACATTGAGGTTCACCCACCAAAATCTATGTTATCTGTCCTAACAGGACAACATTAGAGTGACCTCAGCCTCAGAGACGGGCCTTCCTTAGGCCAAGCTAATCATGGTAATCCTGCCCACTACCAGGGAATTACTTAGGAAAGAAAAGGCCTAAGCCAATGCAGGGCTTTCAGGGAAAGACACCTCCTGGTGGCCAAATTGAGAACAAAGAAACACAAAGAATAGAAGAAATAAGACACCAGAAACCTATAACGGCTAACAAGGAGATGGGAGTAAGAAATGCAAAAGGTCGGTTTGACTCTGAGGAGAAGAGAACAAACTATGCAATCCTTTAATGGTCAAGCTTTCATACAGATGTTTCATTTATTATGGGTGAAGGTAGCTAGAGAGAGAGCTTGAGCCTTGGTTAAACCATGCCTAAATAAGACCTACATTTGGACCACTGGTTATGTATATTACTAACAAAATTCCTTATTGTTTAAAACATTTGAGCTGAGTTTACTGTCATTTCTTACCAAGTGCATCCTGATACATGAAACTTAATTGGATCATTCTATTCCAATTCTCTAGTTATTGCCTACAGGTCTCTCTACACCTCAAGAGGCAAAATGATAGAGGGAACAAAGAAAAACTGAATTGTTACCTTTGTTAACTGACTCACGCACACAAAATCCTGGTCACTTACACAGTGTAGTAACATATTTAAGTTTTTACCACCCATCAACCCCTTGACAGATCCTCTGGCTAAATCACACTGGTTGAAAATGAGGCCTGAGGAAGGGAGGAACATTAAGGGACAGGAGTGAGCAAAGGAGGATGAGACATAACACTGTCAAAGAATGTGTGAACGAAGGAACAAAGTTTAAAGGTGTATGTTCCTATATGACCCAATGCACCTATGTTTTCTCAGTTCAACAAGGAATGGAAAAAAACTAGAGAGGAAAGATATAAGTAAGCAACTACATTCCTTCTCTGCTTGGAGCCAGATCTTATTAAGAAGTAGAAAGAGCATATGTCAGGTATAGTAAAAGTAAATTTTAAATGACTGTTTGCTAGCTCTAAATTAGTAAGTGGTGGGCAGTGCCATTATCAGTAATTAAAGAAGATTTTTAAATGTGGGGATTCAAAAAGGGAAATTAAGTTTTGAGATGCTGGCTGACACGTTTCTGTTGTGTTTGAGATGTTCAGTAGAGTTGTATAAACATGGCTGGTGCTTGGACTCCTGAACTGTAAAACTGAGACTAGAAGTCACAGACACCAAGGTGATCACCCAGGAAGTATATGTACAGGTCACTGCACCCCCAAATAAATGGAAGTCTGCTCCAAGCTTACTGCTATGACAGCGGATCCCTAGCTAAGTAAGCCTATGCTATGGAACATGACTGAAAGCCCTGCAGGAAAGTAAAAAGACAAGAATTTTAAGAATGTAACTCAGAGCATTGCCAATGTTTAAAGGTAGGCAGATAGAGATGTCTGGAGGGAATATTCAGGTATGGTATGGTCAAGAGAATAGTGTCACAGAAGCCTAGCAGGTGTGTCAAATTTCCAACTGTGAAAAATGTTTGCATCTGGATGACCCTCTGGTACTTCGGAATACTACAAAACTCATCTTTCTTTACATATCTGTGTTACAGGTTTATCACCCTGGACCAGTATCCAGCTGGCATCCTCTGAGCCACCAAAGTTATATTCCTCTGTTATTAAAACTTAGTGTATATTCATTTTTTGCAGACCTGCTCACTCTACTCTTGTCATTTCTTTCAACTTCCCCTTTTGTGTCCTTCCGTCACTTTACTTCATTTCCCCCCTCCTGTTGCAACAGTCCAGTCAGTCTCCTCCTCCTCTGGTCTTTATCCCCCATTCCTCCAAAGACGTGCATAATAGCAGATCAGGTCCCTTGATGCATATCCTTTGCTCAAAAAACCTTCACTGGCTACCCACTGACAATACTGTTTCTATCATGTCCAAAGTCTCCAGATAGCAAAGTTCTTTATGATCTGAACATGATCTACATTTCCAAATTAATTTCCTTCTATTTCTATTTACCCAACCAAACCAATTCATATAGAATTATTGGTTTCTCAAATACCTTCATTCTTGTTGTCTCCACCATACAAAATGCCTTCCAATCCTAGATACACATACATAAATGTGTTATTTTCTCCAATATCCAGCTCAAATCGTATTTATTTATTCTGTAAAACATATCTACCAAAGGGATAAAGTTATTTTGCCTCCCCACCTCCTTGAATTTCATTTTTGCTTCTTTTAGGGCATATTATTTTTATTTCTTCATTTTTTAATCCTCACCCAAAGATGTTTATCGATTTTATAGCAAGAAGGGAGAGAAAGAGAGAAACATTGAGGTGAGAGAGGAACATCTACCAGCTGCCTCCTGTACCCTCCCCAACCAGGGGTGGAACTTTCTGGTGCGCGGGATGATACTCTAATTAACTGGGCCACCTGGCCAGGGCGTGTTATTTTTTTAGTTTATATTCCAGTTGTTTATTTCTGATACTAGATGGAAAACTGATTTATCTGTTCATTTGCCATGCTCATTCACATTGATGTGACAGCATAAGTATTGGTTTGTTTTTTTTTTTTTAAATCTTAATAAAGCCCTGGCTGGTGTGGCCCTGGCTCAGTGGATTGAGCACCAGCCTGCAAACTAAAGGGTTGCCAGTTCAAATCCCAGTCAGGGTACATGCCTGGGTTGTGGGCCAGGTACCCAGTAGGGAGTTTATGAGAGGCAAATGATTCATGTATCTCTCACACAATGATGTTTTTCTTCCTCTCTTTCTCCCTCCCTTCCCCTACTCTAAAAGTAAATAAATAAAATCTTTTTTTTTTAAAGAAACCTTCAGTAAATTTTTTTTACTTTCATTGTGTAGAGGTTTAAACCAAAATTTCTTTCAATGAAGATTAAACTCCAGAGAAGTAAAATTCTATATACATGGTATAGTTTATAAATATTTGCAATTTCTCTTGGGCATAGTGCCACCTATGGTTGGCAAATGCAAAAACCACGTTGCTTCTGAAAAATTGGGTAAGTGCAACAGAACATCATGCACACCTTCCCTTTATACATTATGTTACACACTCATATATAAACAAATTGAATAACTGATTCCAACTGAAGACAGATATTTAAAGGCTAACTTTTCATAGATAGGATTTTTTAAAAAACCATCTTGACTGCATTCTTTCCGTTGTTTTTCATTCTTTTCTTACTTCTTTAAAACTATCCCCACTTTTCTTCTATTGTAATGAAAACAGCAACTTTTCCCTACACTGATTCTTTCTGACCAAACTTCAAATATGTTCAAATATCTGATTCAAAAACTAAAAAGAAAACAACCTACCCCAGTCTTACCAAAAAAATAAATAAACAAAAATCTAGTGGTGAAGACACAGGTATCTTCCCTTCCTATCTGCTTCACCAACACACTTCTTGAAAGGCTGGTTTATTACATTCAGATTCCATTATTTCTTAATTTATAATAATGTGGTTTCTGAGCCCCAATTACAAAGGCCACTAAAAAAGCTTTTGCAAAAGCAAAAAAATCTCATATTGCCAGTTTTAGTCCTCTCTCATTCCTTATCCTACTTTAATGCTTTGTAGTCTGTCATATTCTTGATAATTGCCTTCTAAATGCTCCTCCTCCTGGACTTCTGTTATACCATTTTCTCACTTCTACCTTTGATTACCTCTTCTTTCAATTAATTTTTTCTACTTTTTAAATATATTTTATTTATTTATTTTTAGAGAGGGAAAGGGAGGGATAAAAAGAAGAAGAGGAACATCTATGTGCAAGAGATACATTAATAGGTTGCCTCTCAACACCCCCAAACTGGGGATCTGGCCCACAACTCAGGTTGTGCCCTAACCAGCATTCAAACCGGCAACCTTTCAGTTTGCAGGCAGGCACTCAATTCACTGAGCCACACCAGCCAGAGCAAATTTTTTCTATTTTTATTGAGGAAATTTTGTTTCTTAGAATTTTGTCGACCTTTCACCTCCTGCTCTGCATGGTTCCCTGGGTATCTTCATTCATTCATACTCATGGCTTCAAGTAGCTTCTACATACTAATAATTCTTTTTTTTAAAGATTTTATTTATTCATTTTTAGAGAAAAAAAAAGGGAAGGAGAAAGGGAGAGAAACATTGATGTACGGTTGCCTCTTACATACCCTCTACTGGGGACCTTGCCTGCAACCCAGTCATGTGCCCTCACTGAGAATTGAACCAGCAACATCTTGGTCCACAGACTGGCACTCAGTCCACAGAGCCACACCAGCCAGGGCCATAAAATAATTCTTACATTATGGTTCCCACCTATTTCTGAGTGTATATTTCCAATTATTATATATTCTGTAGCATCTCACATGTTCAAAACGAGCACTTTTTGTTATTTTCACCCCAGCTATTGTATAAAATCCTGGTAAGGCATTAATTCTAACAAAGCCTATCAATTCTGTCATAAAAATGTATCGCTAATTATCTACATCTTGTTTGTACCTACTGCCTTAGTTTTTTGGTCTTCATAATTTCTTTCTTAGACTATAGCACTCAGATTTCCTACTTGGTCCCAACTATGTCAGAGCATCTTTATCTCAATCCATTCTCTATGGTAAGAAGCAATCTCTTCTTAAATATAAAATCTGATTTTGTTATGCTTCTGATTGAAGCTACTTGTTTACAAAAGAAAAGAGCCACATGTAGCACTGGTATTCAAGGTAATTCATGATCTAGAGCCACTATGTCTTCAGTGATTCTCCTGAGTATCTTGAAAACCCTTTTTCAGAAAAAAATAAATATCTTACACTTTGGATCTTTTGTTATTCTTCTTCCTAGGATGCCCTCCATTGTTGCCTTAGGTATTTTCTCTCTTGATTCCCTTCTACCTTCTTAATGAAGACTATAACTCAAGTTAAATACACATAAAATGGAATACGCAGAATTCCACTAAACGCAGAATTTGTAGGGAGCTTTTACTGAAATCAATAAAGGAAGATCAAAACTTCTCTGTTCCACCTAATCTGTGCTGCAGAAAAATAGCTTAGAAGCTTTTGCTTTGGAGAAACTTCTGTCCTTGGAAGGCCAAGTGGAAACCCGGAAGCAGGCTAGAGGAATGGAGACATGCATAAGGAATACCCACGCCTGCCTCCTGTCCCAGCCCCAATACATTAGAGTCTCAGGGTTCAGGCCCTCCCTGGACTGGGTTCATCACTGTTGGAGAAGTATCCTTTGTGCCATATACCTCCAGGAGAACCCTACTGAGGCAGGCAATACCTCCACTTCTGACAACCTAATAGGATATTTATAAAGTCAAATGAATCTACCAACATAAAAAGTGAGCCAGCTTTGTAAGATGTTCCCAGTAAATAAGAACCATCATTACCCAAGTATTTCTAGCCCAAGTTTCCTAACTGTAACATATTTCTAATGTATATAATTTCATTTCTCTAACTATGGAATCTCTAAATATCTTTTCCTTATTCCATCCTACCTACCCAAACTATATAGACATAAGTGTCATGGAAATTAAGAGCACCATTTGGCAAGTCTGTTCAGAACTTGGTAGTCCGGGCTCTGGTAGTGACAGGTTTTTTTTATAGTCATATATGGCACACATGCTAATGTATATAATGTATATGAAAGTAAGCTGGATGTGAAGTGCACATGTAATTTTTCATTCAAATATGATGAGTACCCTTAGGTATGAACCAGATAATTTCTAACAATGTGTTTCAGTGATTATCTCTGACCTAAAATTTACTAGTCACAATTTTCAGTATCCCAGATTTGTAACAGTTAAGATGTCTTCGACATTTCATATGCAGATTTAGAAGTCATTTACTTCCTAATTTATTACCTGAGGGAGGCTGGATTTGTAAAGGTGGAATATTTTTCACACTTTGTGTATGTCCTAATTCTGGATGATTAAATGCTAACGGGTGGTGATTTGGTGGTATTCCACTTGATTGCATAGTCTGATGAACAAGGGTAGTAGAATAAGACATTGCATCTTGCACAGAAGATTGTATCTGTTAAGACAAAGTTAAATAAAATTACCTTTAGAGTTTTAATCACACAGGAAATATAACTAAGAATATAGAATCATGAGGAAAATATAATTTAATACTATCTTTAAATATGATAAATGATATGAATGATATTTTAAGTCATACAAACTTGTAAGGTTTCATTATTCCTACTTTACAAATGAGAAAGCTAAGTTTTAGAAAGATTAAATATCCTGGCCATCTTAATAGCTTATAAGTAGAGTTACTCAAAGCTTAAAATCTTAGTTTGATAACATACACACAGATTTACATGTATATTATCAAATAGTGCTGCTTATCTTCAAGTGCTTTCTTGTGATCTACTGAAAATAAAAACTTGGTTTTTAAACCAAATTTAGAGATAAACCCTCTTTTACCTCTTTTTATTTACTGAATTATAGACCTAAAGGGAGGTGGGGTTAAAATTTCATGCTGCTTGACCCATAAGACCATCAACAAATTCTGATTCAGTATTCATTTAACTATTATTTAAAAGCTGTATTATAATAGCTAATACTTGTATAATACTTACAATATGCAAGGCACCAGGCTAAGCCCTTTATATACTGCTTTAATTCTCACAATAATCCTATGAGTTCATAAAATTAGTTTCTCATTTATAGTTTATAATAAGACTTAGATATAATAAAAGCAACTTACCTAAAATCTCACATCTAATTCAGTGGCAAGCTAAGTTATGATATCAAAGAGCCCAGGTACCTTATCTACTACATTTTGAGTTGTAGGTAGTACAGAGATTAATATGACAGTCCTTCTCCTTCCTCTAAAGGTTAGAGTAGTGAGTAGACAAGGCAAGAGTTTGAATACCTATGTTAACTTGAACAAAACTAATGCCATAGGAATGTTTATCCCCACATGGTGGACCCAAGCTTAAAGTCTAATACTAAGGTTTAAATCAGCAAAAAATCATGTTCTGAAACATATATAATCCTAAATATATTCCTTCTTTTATCATAAATGGGCATCTTGTCCCTCAGTGAGTGACACTACAAAATTTTGGCCACAGACAGATCATAAAGGTAGTGTTTTACATGCTACGTATTGAGGCTTCCAAATTTTGTTCATAACTTGATATAATTTTCTAATTTCACTTGTACCTATGCCAGGACTGACCATCTGTATCTTCTTACTCAAAAGCCGTTGAGAGGCCCTGGCTGGTGTAGCTCAGTGGATTGAGCTCGGGCCTGCGAACCAGACATTGCGGTTCGATTCCCAGTCAGGGCACATGCCTGGGTTGCAGGCTGGTTCCCTGCAGGCCAGCCCCCAGCAGGGGATGCACAAAAGGCAACCATACATTGATGTTTCTCTCCCTCTCTCTGTCCCTTCCCCTCTAAAGATAAATAAATAAAATCTTAAAAAAAAAAAAAAAGCCGTTGAGAGCTCACTTCTGCCTACCAAGGTAAGTATGATTAACAATTCATCTAGGTGTTCAAAGCCCTCCCTGTTATATTTCCCAAGACAACTAATCCCTTACAAACACCCTCTCACACCTATTTCCCTGAACACACCTTCTGTGCCTTTGCTTCTCTTCAGGCTACTTACTACCTCTTTTAAAAATAGGTCCCTCATCTGTGTGTTAAGATACTAACCATTTTGTCCCTTTCCCTGTCATTTAAAACCTATTTTAAGCATTCCCTCCTTCAAGTAGTAGGAATGTACATTCCTACTTCATATATTCCAGTAGAAAGAATATATATTCCTTCTTCATTTTCTTAATAAATTATGAATATAAAGTACTGTAGACTGTAGCCCTAATCATACAATCTCTTAACTGTTTGACTACATCACTTCTTATAACTCCTAGCTCCTTCAAGACAGTGTGATTATGTTGTATTCCCCAACCTAGTTAGGTATTGTTAAATAAGTTTATAACTTAATAAAG
This sequence comes from Artibeus jamaicensis, assembly GCF_021234435.1. Taxonomy (NCBI): domain Eukaryota; kingdom Metazoa; phylum Chordata; class Mammalia; order Chiroptera; family Phyllostomidae; genus Artibeus; species Artibeus jamaicensis. Next base: position 36,658,601 of record NW_026522025.1, on the reverse strand, counting down.
GCATATACCTGTAATTCCATATTTGGGGGTGGGACCAAAGAGTTAAAAGTTTTTATGATAACCTGAATTAGTAAAAGATAAAGTCTCTTCTATCCTTTTCAAAGCATGTCAGTAACTAACCAAACATAGAGGTGCTAAAATAGCTGGTAGTTGTAAGCTTTATCTTTAGAAACCCCAACCACTGTTCTCCTGTGTCATTTTCTGAGAAATTACACCTTACGGTGCATACCCTACTGTGGGAAACACCAAGGTTGCCCTCTGTATTTAGACTCACAATATTAAGCCCAAAATTCTATAATTTGTTCTACTTATCTGTTTGACTTACATAATAGTTTTATTAGAAAAATGTACCAAATATTTTATTCACTCTTTCTTAGTGAGAAATCTTTAAACATTTAGTTGACAAATGAATAGAATGACAACTCTTCATATAAATCAAATAAAAGCCAATTGTAAAGAAAGCTACTATTATATTAGTAAATTATAACATACATAATTTTTAAATTCTAAGGTAAAAATGAAGAATTAACTTACATTTACTTTCTTTTTAGAAGGAGAATCATTCCATTTCACTTCAGTAAATTTAGGTAACATTTCTGCAAATATATAAATAAATATTTCAATGTTTGCCAGCTTAAAATTATCACCTAAATTACAAACTCTTTTTCATATTAGAAAATGGCAATCTCAAGAAAATGGCTTTCACACCAGCTTCTTAAATCAAGAGGCTCTTATAGTTTACAAGACTGGGTTTGTTTTAAAAAGGATATTTTCTTTCCCACATAATGGAATAAATATCCACTCACAAATTTCAGTCTGTATTATTTAGGCAAAAAAGGACAGAGTGTTACTTTGCAATTAAGCGCTTGAATTAATGATAGTTTAAAAAGGAGCAAGTCACAAAAGAGAGGAGGTTTTAATTAAACAAGCAGTACCAATTATACCGCATCATCATTTACCAAGTAGCCATAAATATAGTGACAAGGGGTTTAATTAAAATAAGAATTTACTATAAGAGTATATTATGAAAGGATATAGCCTTTTATTAAAAGTGAAGCTATTTGATTTCATAGTAAAGTCTACTCTGCTTGCTAATAAGCATTATAATAAAGATCCCATTTAGTTAACACTCTAGTTACATCTAAGCTATTTGGCAGCCTCAACTGTATTGGCAACAAATGTCTTTGATAGTAACTCATTTACCTTTACAAATACCTTTACAGCTGACGTTGACTGTAGAGCTCTCTCTGACATGGTACCCATAGGTTCCTCTCTCTTTATCCTAACATTGAAACTGGTGCTATCCCCAATTGCAAGTGTAGGCCCATGTGGGAAAGCCCCAGACCGAGGGTGAATGCCTTGACCCACCTCTCCAGGCCAGCTTTCATGAGCAGCCTGATCATTATTTGCTTCAGGCTCCAGGGCACTGAGGCTGGTCAACACCAAATCTTATTCAACCTTAAGACATTCTAATTTTAATGTTCTGCCTCCTGAAATGCCACTGGTTTCCATTGGATATGTTAGTGTTCTTTCCTTTCCTTCAATGTTTGATGCTAAACATTGTTAAAATTGCTAAAATGCCATCAATAACGTGCTTTTTTCATTTTAGTTATCGACATAAAGTTTATTAAGTAAACTGCAATTAAGTACAAATAAGGTAAAAGTATAAAGAAACATGAACTTAAAAATAAGCAATTGCCTATGTAAAGAGAAACATTAGCTAATAAACTCTCTTAGGAGAATAGAATGTACTCATATCTTATGTTAGAAAATTGTTGTGTAAACGAGCAATACCAATAATGGTTGACAGTCTAGCTTGAAAAATTCAGAGGACAAAAGGAATATTCCTAGAGAAGATCAGTATTTTTATGCCTGAAAAGCTCAATGGCTTTTTCTCTTTGAGTGATGGGGACATTCTCTTTTGTTCTCAAAAAGCATAACCATACATACTGATCTGAAATCACTAAGATTAGTGGCTATGTCTGTGATGAAAGCCTCAAGTCAGCAACAGATGTTAATATATTGAAAGCCAAGAATGTTTTGAAAGAGTGTGGTGGACTCATAAAGTGTGGATACTGAGAATACTCTAAGGCAAGTGAGCAAAATCCCCAAAGTATTTTTTACATATCCTATCAAAGACCAATTTTGTGGCTATCAAGCAAGTCAAAATGATTATAGCTGCTGCAGAGATGTTATGTGTGTGTAAATGCTTGTGTAAGCAAGCAAGACCTTTCTTTCCAAGAGGAAAGGTATTTCTATATTCACTGCAATGCAAGACTTCTGATTGCAGTCCATTTGGGAAGGTTCTCTTTTTCCATGTGTCTGCAGATACAGGAAAGGCCCGAAGGAGGCTGATACAGGCAGGGGCTAATGGCCTGATTTTTATCCCCTCGGTGCCTGACTTCCTGGACCTGGCCTGGAGTGTGGTTGCTGTTATACCTCTGAAGTACTTTGTGTTTGAGCTGGTACAGCCAGGTTACATGCTAGAGCCTCCAGCTATTCCTGAGGTCTGTCCCAGAGTTCTGAAACCTATCTGCTGGTGAATAACGTGTGCTTTAATTTAAAGAATTCAAGTACTTAAAATGATATGAACCATATCAATGTCACTTCACTACGTATTCTTTAAGTATTGGGTGTTAGGTGGAAGGAGAAGGGAAGATGACAGACTGCAAAGATTGAGGATATAGATCCAGGCAGCTTTTACATTTAGGGGACAAATTATGGTTTCATCTTTGAACAAAACCAGACTCTGTTAATATAATCATAATATATGCACATCTATACATTTGTCTGAATTGTTCAAATATGCACCTAAACTATGTTATTCTATTATATAAACTCAAGTATAATAAAAATGACACACTACACTAGTATTCTACTAAAAATTCAAGGACAGTATCTTGGTTTTCTGACATAAGAAATTCACGTTCTGAATTATTATAAAAATTAGCACCTCGCAAAAGGCATCGAAGAATTTCAGTTTAAAAAAATCAAAACCAGGAGCACTCTTCTGTGCACATGCCCACACCCCTTTCTCAGACATACACCTTTGCTTCCTCTCTCCTAGGCTCTAAGGGCTCCAATGAGACTTGCAACCAGGAGAGCAGTGGGCAGTGGCAGCTTGTCCTAGTCTTTACCCCCTGATCCTGACTCCAAAGGCCCTTCTTCTGCCTCACAATTCTTCAATTTCTGTTTAATTATGAGTTCCTGGCCTTTGGAGTTTAAAGACAAACATGCACATTTTCACTCTCAAACTTAAGATCACATTTTAATTAGCAAAGAAGACCTACTGGGTCTTGAGAACACAAATAAAACAGTGCTATAAGGACAACGGGTACACTGCCAACTAATTTCTCCAGAGAAGTGTGGTAACATGCACACCTACCTTTATGAGGATCAAATTAGATAATATATGTACACCACTAAACAAATCCATAACATACATGTTATGTAATGTGTTCTGTTTTCACGTCTCCCCAAAACTCAATATAAAAATTTCATCAGGAAATTTTCATTTTAAAGTAAAGCAAAAAATAAATAAATAAATAACCATAGGAAAAAAGGGAGCTGGAATCAGATATTTGATTAAAGGATTTGTTTAATACCCATCACCTATCAGGTACTGAGATAAATGCTCCAGAGTCACTATATTTTATTATCAATAAGCCAATACAGACTTAAAAACTTGGTAAGTTGAATACAGATATTGATATTAATATCACAGTGCAAAACCAGAATGTAATGCCATATACAGAATGTAATGCCATATACAGTAATTAAGAAATAATTACTTAAGGTTTTTAAATTAGAAAAACAAATCACACTCCTGTTATATATGACAGGGACAGAAAAGTGATGGGAAGTAACTACCTGGGCAGTTACGGGAAGCACAGGAAGTTAAGTAAGCATGGGAAGTGCTACCTTATTTTATAGGAAAGACGGCATTTTCAGAGATGCTAAATGATTTACCCAAGCTTATCACCTAAACCATGTTCTATTGATAAAAATCAAGCAAGGTGTTTTTGAACTGAAAACATCTGCTCCCTTTAAAGAATATTTTGGCAATTTTCACTGAATTGTTTGGTACTTACTTTAATATAGTAGAACAACCTGATTATAAACTGTTTATTCCTTTTACCCAGGTCATTTTAACTAGAATTAGAAAGTAGAAACAAGTCAAATAAACCTAGACTGATAACAGAACCCTTTCCATTCAACTCAGATTTGGACACTTTTCAAAGTTTTACAGGTGTTTTTAATGGACTGCCAAGGATGAGAAACACTATTCTACACAATCTGTTTGCTCAAGAAGGTACAGGTTAAAGAGAAAATTTTAAAATACCCAAGACAAAATTTATCACAATTTATTAGGCTCAAGGCTCAATTACGGACCTTGATATACACACATTTTTCATTAAGCCCGAGTCCTTGTATTTATCTTTTTGGTACTTTAAAAACACTTAGCTCTGGCTGGTGTTGCTCTGGATTGAGTGCCCCTAACCGACTGAAAGGCCACTGGTTAGATTCCCTGTCAAGGCACATGCCTGGGTTGAAGGCCAGGCCCCCAGCTGGGAGCATTCGAGAGGCAACTGATTGATTTTTCTCTCCCTCTAATTGTCCCTTCCTTCTCCTCTCTCTGAAAATAAATAAATAAAATATTAAAAAAAAACACTTTGATGAGAACCTAATACAAGTTTTAAAAATTTAAACTATGAACTCTTATCATTTCTCTTAAGCTTTCTAGATTGAATGGCAAAGATTACTCCAAAGCTATCATTCTGTACTTCCTACATTTACTAAGCCATCCTCCCTAAAAAAAAAAAGTAGTATGTTTGCCCTTTTCCCCCGTATTAAAAAAAAAAATCACATCCTTGCTACTTTTACAGAAGACCTAGGTTGTACTACTAAAAATAAATCTTATTTTATTCTTTCTTTTATTTTCTCACCCATAACTAAGGAACCCATTTTAAAAGAAACAACTGTTAATTAAAGAACATTACATAAAACCAATACATAAAAAGTTCATAAAGTGGCATATTCACTTTGTCTTAACCAGATAAAGAACTGACACCACAGGCTTTGGGTTTCTTTATGTATAACTGTTTTGCAATAGAAATTATAAACATTCCTGAAAATTGTTCTATGCCACACTAATCAAATATCTGAGCTCACGGTTGATAATTCCTGAAGTTATTTTCCATTATGTGTCAATCAAAAGCACTATCACCAGTGAGTGGCTTCATTTGATCATTTCACAATAATATTATTAGATATAAGATTATATCTAGTAATTATATTCCTCCCTATTTTATCATTCACGATAGCCAAGGTTGTTGAACATCAGAAAACTCTCAATAGCTTATGTGAACATACAAACACAGCCTAGCTTACATAGGATGTATGCACCTGTAATTCATTTTACTGTCGGGCCTCCTTTACATCTTTGTTTGATCTGACATTTAATGAGATTTCATGGTGAGGAAAAATAGTTTTAAAAGGTTTTATATTTATACCAATGTTTAATGAATTTTCTTCACTTATCTGCACATGATAATTTGTATATACTTATGTCAGTCAAGAATATAATTTAAGTAAGGTCAAATCACATTGAATTTGCAATTAGGTACTGCTTCTGGTCGCAGATTTCTGATTTACATGTTTCAAAGATCTGGGATTTCATTACAACTCTATCTTAGAACTGACTTAATATCTTGTTTGAAATGATAATTAAAGATTTTTTCAAGTAAAATTTCTTTGGAAATCACTGCTCTGCCATTCATTTACCCTACCTAACAAATCAGAATTAAGTCCATATTTTTCAAAACTGTATAAAATAATATCTGAGAATACATAGAAGATAATTATTTAGGCAATGAGGATAAACAGCTCTAACACTATTTATTTCACTTAAATGTCTTTTACAGATGTTACCCTTAAAATAGTTGGTACACATAAACAGAATGATATTGCAATAAAGGGACCAACTTATAATCCAGGATAACTATAAGAACCTTGAGAATCAATAATATTAAGGAATTAAAAAATTTTAATTTAGAGTCTTGTCCCTGATAACCAAAATTATAAAAATTATGACTTAAGAAAACTGCATAAAATTAAGTTTCTATAAAAATCCAGGAAGGGTGTTAAAAAAGATTTTAAAAAATTACTAAAGATCAGTATCTTTCTAGTAAAAATAATTTTTCACAGAAGCTTTTAGAGAAGTTTCCTGTAATACAATTTTGTAGAAATGAAATTATATTCACATCTCTTATCATGAATAATCAAAAGCCTTATTAACTAGACTTCTAGGAGTCAAGATGTTACAACTGTAAGTTTCAGTTTTGGACAAATCACAGTAAATTTTAAAGCTATGTGCTCTCTCTCTCTTCCTCTCTCTGTCCCCCATGCCATTACCCTCTTCCTACCCCACTAAGGGCGTTACTTTTGTTTTTCTCTCTCTTAACATCCAGGGGTCCTTTTCTTTTGCTTCTGTTAACTTGTTTCCTGAGCCTACACAGTCCAGTTGATTCATTTCTACTACCTCTATAACTTTCTAAATAAAAATTCTCTTACAATAGATAAAAACTACAAAATCTTATTGGTATTTTCAGTTAATTTTTACTTATGTAACAAAGTTTCTGCTAATATGCCTCATTTTCAAAAATTATATTTCCTCAGTAAATAGTCTCATTTCCCCCCACCTTTAAACCCAGACTTGGGATTTGCCATCTGTGCCTTGATAATGTCATGTACATAATTGGTAGATGATTTACTTATTATTAAAATAAGCATTGTTATTGATATGGTCTGACAATTATTTTTCACTATTTACAATCCCTGTATTTATAGTTTCTGTTCTCAGGAAAAGTTCTTAGTTTACATACTACAATTTAAGAGTCTTATTTAAATGAGTACAACTGAAGTTACAATTTAGGACAAAAGGTTCTATGCTTTCATTTACTAATTTATTAAGCAAAAAATAATTGTTTTTCCAATAAAGTACATAGTTTGAATGTTCACAAAACAATCAAAATTTTAAAGATGATAACTCATACTATCCTGTTAAAAGTCAAACTGACCTTTGTGTCACCGACTCACACACCATCATAATGTGGGATGAAATATAAAACTTTGCTAATTTGATCTTAAAATAAAGTGACAAATAAAATAGGACTGGAGGCATGGGTATGTGGAAAAGACTTGACTGATTTCAGAGGGAAAGGGGTGTGGGGGAACTGCAAGAGATTAGCCAAAGAACATATATGCATAGTCCATGGGCACTGACAACAATGTGGTAAAAGCCAAGAGCAAAGTGGGGGGGGTGGGTGGGAATGAGTAACATCTGTAATAGTGTCAGCAATGAAAAAAATGAATAAAAATTAAATAGCCCGTTACTTGAAAATGATGACATTAAACAAGAATGTCATTTAATAAAAATTCAACACAGTATTTTAAAATTAGAATTCTGAGTCTGCATTATTCTGCTAGAAAGTTAGGAAAACATAATAAATATTACACCAGAGGGAAGGAGGAAGATAATAAGGAGTAAAGGGAGTCACATATAGGGTGATGGAAGAATATGTGACTTTGGATAATGAGCACACAAAACAATATACAGATGATGTATCACAGAAATGTACACTTGAAATGTATAAATTTTAACCAATGTCACCCTAATAAATCTAATAAAAAACATATTAAGACTTGGTATAAAGTTAAAGTTCATCATTACCAAACCCCTATTATATGAAATGTTAAAGGGACTTACCTAAGAAAAAGAAGATCAAAAACTATGAGCAGTAAAATGACAACAAACTCACAACTATCAACAACTGAACCAAAAACAAACACACCAAAAACTAAAAAATAAGCAAACAACTACAACAGGAGCAGAATCAGAGAAACAGACATCACCACTGGAGGGTTTTCAGTGGGGAAGAGGAAGGAAAGAATGGGGTGGGGAGGTACAGGGAATAAGAAGCATAATTGGTAGGCATAAAATAGATGAGGAGAGGTTAAGAATGGTATAGGAAACAAATCAAAAAACTGATATGTACAAACCATGGACATGAACTAAGGGGCAGGGAACTGGAGGGTTTGGGGGTGTAGGGTAGAGGGGAGATAAAGAGGAAAAAAATGGGAAAACTGTAATAGCATAATCAATAAAATATACTTAAAAACAAAATAAAATGTCAAATTTGGTTCAGTTAAAAAAACTTGGCAAAAGAAAAAATTGTAACTGAGAATATCTTTTAAGAATACAAAGTGGCCTGGCGGAAGCAGTGGTGGGGAGGGAACATAATTGATGTCTCTCACCTTTCCCCTGCAAAGTGGTGATAAACATTTTCTTTCCTTCATATAATGAAAGGCTCTATCAGAAACTGGTAATTCAAATTAGAATTAAGTTACTTTATTGAAGCACTCTGTATATACTACTTTTCCTCTAATACTGAAGGAATTTACTGATCAGAAGTGAATATATAAATAGATAATAATTCAAACAGTTTCAATATAAGTTTTATCCTACAAATAAAAGACAAAGTGCAACCTCCGGCCAGGAGGGAGGCATAGGTAGGCACACTTTGCCTCCCTGCACAATCAAAAGAAGGATAACAACAAATTTAAAAGCAAAAAATAACCAGAACTGCCAGTAAATCGAACTGTATGGAAGTCCTACCACCAAGGAGTCAAAGAAACACTCATCCAGACCAGTAGAAGGCACAGCCGCGGTGGAGAGGACTTGTGTCAAGGTGGTGGCTGGTGGACCAGGTGGTCCCACATCTGTGTGCAGACAAACCAGGAGAACAACTGAGGAGTGAGACAGACCACCCAATCCATGGTTCCAGCACAGGGAAAGAGGTTTTTCAGTCAAAACCTCTGACTGAAAAAATCTGTAGAAGTTGCAGCAGCAGGAGAAACTCCCAGTCTCACAGGAGAGTTTGCTGGAGAGACCCACAGGGTCCTAGGACTTACACAAAACCACCCACACGTGAATCAGCACCAGAAGAGCCCAGTTTGCTTGTGGGTAGCAGAGGGAGTAATTGAAAGCTGGCTGAGAGCACAGCAAATGGTATTGTTTCCTCTCGGACCCTCCCCCACATACAGTGCTTCAACTCAGCAAAGTGAGTTGCTATATCTTGGCAACTACCTAAGGCTCCACCCCTTACAACTTAACAGGTACACTGAAGAAACAAGAACTCAAAAAAAAAAAAAAAAGAAATAGAAAAAGCTTAGGAACCTCTGGAACAACTTTAAATGTTCTAACATCCAAATCATAGGGGTGCCAGAAGAAGAGCAAAAGCAAGAAATTGAAACCTTACTTGAAAACATAATGAAGGAGAACTTCCCCAATCTGGCAAAGGAAATAGAATTCCAGGAAGTCCAGAAAGCTCAGAGAGCCCCAAAGAAGAGCCCCAAAGAGTGGGACCCAAGGAAGCACACACCAATGCACATCATAATTCCATTACCCAAGATTAAATAGAAGGAGAGAATCTTAAAAGCAGCAAGAGAAAAGGAGACAGTTACCTACAGAGGAGTACCCATAAGACTATCAGTTGATTTCTCAAAAGAAACTTTACAAGGCAAGAAGTGGCTGGAAAGAAGTATTCAAAGTCATGAAAGGAAAGGACCTACATCCAAGATTACTCTATCCAGCAAAGCTATCATTCAAAGTGGAAGGGCAGATAAAGCACTTCCCAGACAAGGTCAAATTCAAGGAGTTCATCATCACCAAGCCCTTACTATGTGAAATGTTAAAGGGAATTATCTAAGAAAAAGAAGATAAAAAATATGAATGGTAAAATGATAACAAACACAACTATCAACAACTGAACCTAAAAAAATCACAAAAACAAAAACAAACTAAGCAAACAACTATAAGAGGAACAGAATCACAGAAATGGAGATGACATGGAGGGTTATCAGCAGAGAGGTGATTGGGGGAGAATGGGGGTAAAGGGAAGTAGAAGCATAAATAGTGGGCACAAAATAGACAGGGGCAAGTTAAGAACAGTATAAAAAAATGGAGCCAAATAACTTGTATGTATGATCCATGGACATGAATAAAGGTTGGGGAATGCTGGTGGGAGGAGGGTGCAGGGTGAAGGGGAATAAAAGGGAGAAAAAAATGTGACAACTGTAATAGCAGAAGCAATAAAATATATTTAAAAAAGACAATTAGTACTCTAATTAGGCTACAGATGCTTTATTAGATGAAATTATAGATGCTAATTAGTTAAAATACTAAATACAACATGAGAGTTTTTCTAGCATTGTTTTATGCTTAAAAGTCAAATATAAGAAAATAATGTATAATCTGAGCCCTAAATTAAAATTTTTCTTGTATGACTAATTCCAACACAATTAAAAGTCTGCTTATTCTAACAAAAATGTTTACCACTATGTACTTGAGAAATGTAAAAACAAAATATAGTAATAAGCACCACAGAAATGTCAACTAAACAGAGCCAAAACTGAAAACCGAATGTAGTGCAAGCCAGCAGACCCTTACTACCAGACTAAAATAACAGGGATGTCTTAACATGGTTAGGAAGACCTGATGTGACGATGTTCTGTGTGGGCTGTGTCTGTAAAAAAGAGAACTGAATTTCATGACAAACAAACATCTGTAAAATAAAACAAAATTTTAGGCACAGAGTGTTCTATATTCTGAATTTGTCTTTTGGTGAACAATAATGGAATGCCAGTGCCAGGCTTGGGTCATTGGGGCAGAGATAACTTTTCAACTACATAACCACCAATGAAGCAGCATGAAGAAAACGTGAGTGAGGTAATTTTGGTATAGCTGACAAGCTGTTCAAGGTAATAAGGTAGTTTAGTATAACTAGTATGAATTTAAAGTACAATTCTTTATAAATAGAACATTCTTTTTTTAATTTTATTTAATTATTGTTCAAGTACAGTTTTCTTTTACTCCCATCCCAGCCCACCCCGCCCAGTGCGCCCCACCTCTCTCCAGTTTCCACCCGTTAGTTTTTGTCCATGTGTCCTTTATACTTGTTCCTGTGAATCCTTCCCCTTTTCCTTTGAAATTCTCTCCCCTCTCACCTCTGGTACCTGTCAGCCTATTCTGTATTTCAGTGTCTTTGGTTATGTTTTGCTTGTTTGTTTGTTTTGTTGTTTAGCTTCCTGTTAAAGGTGAGATCATATGGTATTTGTCTTTCACCAACTGGCTTATTTCACTCAGCATAATGCTTTCCAGGTCCATCCATGCTGTTGCAAAGGGTAGTAGCTCCTTTTTCCTTTCTGCTGCATTGAATTCCATTGTGTAAATGTACCATAGTTTTGGATCCATTCATTTACTGATGGGCTCTTAACCTAGGTTGCTTCCAGCTCTTACTAAATTGTGCTATTGTAAATTGTGCTGCTATGAACATTGGGGTGCATAGGTTCTTTTGGATTGGTGTTTCAGGGTTCTTAGGATATACTCCTAACACTGGAATTGCTGGGTCAAGAGGCAGATTCATTTTTAGTTTTCTTAGAAAATTCTATACTGTTTTCCATAATGGTTGTATCATAAGCTAAGCGATTATTTGAGGGCATCTTTCACTTTACTCTCCACGATATAGCAGACCACTCTGATGTTCCAAAGCATGTCCTGTTGTGACACTATATTATGAATCGAATAATCATTTTGAATTAAGAAACCAGTATACTAGACACTGTAAAATGGATTTTTCACTTCTATGTTTTCTTTGCTATAGAATATTATCTTCTATTTATTTATCTTCTATTTATAGAGGATTTTATTCTATAGCAAAGAAAATATAGAAGTGAAAAATCCACTTTACACAGTGTCTAGTATACTGGTTTCTTAATTCAAAATGATTATTCGATTCATAATATAGTGTCACAACAGGACATGCTTTGGAACATCAGAGTGGTCTGCTATATCGTGGAGAGTAAAGTGAAAGATGTCCTCATATAATCTCTTATCTTATTAAAGAAAGATCAGCATTTTATTATCTGATACTTTCTGGTATTAATGATCTGATCTGGTATTGTATACTAAGAGGCTATCCAACCTTTAGTAATATTATTTTCAACATCACAAGCTTGTAAGTCATACATATAATATGAAGTTTCATTTTACATAGAATCACTTAAGGAAAATAGTGAGATCATCAACATGCAGTTAAATAATAAGTATGGCATTAAGCCATTTGTTCTGGATAAGTAACAAAAGGTTTTCAAAATGCATCAGTATTATAAGAAAAAAAATTTCCCACAACCAGAGGCACTCTTAAGGAGACAGCTAACCTGATTCGGAATCACTGCTGTGTGAAGAGCTTGAATCGCTGCTACTACTTTCAGGCTCTGATGAGCTACTGCTGCTTCCACTCAGTCGGGAACCAATTCCAACAACAGCCATGGATGATGGAGTTTTCTCAGCTACAAAACAGGGAAACACATTGAAATGACAGTAGATTTTATTAAAGAGACACAGGAAGATTTGAAAACTGCCACCTACATTTTGCTTGACATTTTCTACAATTTAACTGATTACTGACATCCGGTAATCGCTTTTCCGACTCCTGTTTTTTCTGTGAATGAAGTTCTTCTTTGGACTTCATAATTTTCTTACCTGTGTGATTTAGGACACATACAAAAATAAGCGAGTATAACTCAGAACTACTGAACGCCAGACTGCTATCTACTAATACACAGAAGTACATACCATGAGGTTTTGGTGGCTTTTTTCTTAGACATGCAGTAACGTATTTCTCGAGTTCTCTCAGTGTTGTTGTTTTCAGTGTTTCAAAGTCTATCTCTATCTCATCAGGGTTAGAATTTCTCATTGAAGGCTCTCTTGATTGTATTATATGAACAATTTTCCCAAGTTTATCTCCAGGGAGTTTGTTTATATCCAAACTTAACCGCCTTTTCTCATCATAGCTCATAGGTTTAATATTATCAGTATCCTCAGATTTCAGAGGCAACATTGGTTGTTTCTTTTTCTTTGGCTGACTGCAATGAAAATGAAATTTCATCAAATTAATTTTAGATTAATATTATTTTTTAAATAAGGCATCATACAAGATACTTACTTGCTCTTGGACTTTTCCTTTAATTTCACTTGCTTAAACTTTTTTCTTGGATTTTCATCTCTATTAACCTTTTCTTTTTTCTTTTCCGTTTTAGACTTCTCGTTCTTTTTCTTTACCTTATGGAAAGGTCCTTGTGTTAGAACCTGTAGTTGTTGATGAACAGCCTTAAGCTGATAAAGGAAAAAATACTTTAAACATAAGGGCTCTAAATAATCAAAGACAGAAAAAATGATGCACTCAAAAGTCAAGAGTATTCTTCACATTACATTTTAAATTCATTTCCTTCAAGTTCTTATTTTGTTTCACAAATTCATTATTTTGAAGGGTATAGATTTGTTCAATCCATAAACTTAAATATTCATCTAAAATCAGATCAAGAATAATTAACATTTCCAGGTAGTTTTAAGTTTTTAATCATTGGTTTTTCAGGTTTCAGCTTTTAGTAGGTTAATATTTTATCATAAAAGGTAGCAAATATTAAATAAATATCTCACTCATAAAATATCTCGTCATATATTTCAATGCAAATCAACTCATTGTGGTTAAGAATACAAATAACACAATTTCAAGATATAGATATTTTAGCAGGAACAACTATTAAATATTACAAATATGCCAATAGGTAAAGCTAAGCATTCTAAATATAACACCTTTTAATCTATAAGAAGTATCTTATAATAGATCAGCAGTAACAACTCATAGAAAAAACATAAAACTTCTATCAATACAACCTGTTCCTGAAGCTTTGCAAGACGCTGAACTTGTTCATCTTCAGAATCATGAGAAGAGCTATCTTCAGAGGAAGCTTCACTACTGCTTTCTCTTTCATGAGTTTTTGTGGTGTCTGTTTGACTGTTACCTGTAGGTATACTCTCAATAGGTTCATCTGGAATCTTTGCAAAATGCATTTCGAAAACATCCTATAACGGAAAATTAGACGGTTAATGTTTTTCTGCATTTTTAATGTAATGCAGAAAACAAAAGGTACGTTTTAGTGTCATATTTTGATGATAATTCTGTTTTTCCTTGTGGTCATTGCTTTATAATATATACATTTATCAAATCATTATGTTGTGTACCTTACACTTATATAATGTTAAATGTCACATCACTATAAAACTAGATAAAAATTGCCAGAAGAAAAAATATAAGAGTCATGCTTCCCTGCCTGAAAAACTTAGCAACTTTTCTCACTTTTTCCTGGTAATACATACCTCTCAAGTTATTTGGGGGACCTTCTTTCAAGGATCCCCGGCCCTGTGGTTGGTATACAACTCTACTACCTCTCAATGGCTCAGCCTCAAAAGGCCTTAAGCCTTCTCTTCAATGGAACATGGGGTCCAGTTCACCCCCTTTCAGATATCCACTGTACCCTCTTCACTAATATTTCCCCCAGTATCTTCTATGTGCGGGGCAGCTCATTAAAATATTTTTTTTATTTTTAACTGATTGTTTTATTGCTGTTCAAGTACAGTTGTCTGCATTTTCCTCCCACCACTCCACCCCACCCCAGCCCAGCCATCTCCCTTCCCCCTCCTGTTTCCACCCCACTTGGTATTATCCATGTGTCCTTTTATAGTTGGTCCTGAAAACCCTCTCTCCTCCCCCACATTATACTAAAGAATGCTATACCTCAAAAAACAAATAAAAAACTAATCCTGCCAATTTTAAGAGTATAATTTATAAATTGTGCTTTACTGCTTGGGAATGGGTATTATTCTTTATCTCTTGACTTATGGTTCAAAAATTTATAAACTGTATTAGGGGGAAATTCACTTTCAGAGCACATGTTACAACTCACCTGGAGTGTTCTTGCCATTGTCACTACTTCATGATCTGGAGGATTGTATCTGTAGCAATTCATGAACATTAATCTAACATCTGCAGCAAATTCATATGCATCCTTATATTCTTGGTTGTCCATTTTCCTCTAAATAAGGAAAAAAATTACAGGGTTCACAAACAATATAGTTCAATAATTATTGGAGCACCTATGTTAAGTGTTTATATTATGGATTCAAACATACAGAATAATACAGATAATGCCAAAACAAATGCCTGTCATCTAGATTTGTAAGTGTAAAAATTCTGCTTTATCTGTTTCATATTATTAGACTTTGGAAAAAAATCCAATGAATTTTGATAAGTAGAGATAAGGAAGGAGGAGAGCATTTCAAGTAAAGACAAAAAAAGAACAGGAACAAAGTCATGAAAGCAGGAAAACACAGTGTGTTCAGATAATCTTGAGTAGACAAGTTTGATCACAGAAAAGCAGTGAAAAGATAACTCCTTAAACCAACCTTGAATATCTAAAGGTAAGATTTACATTAAAATTTCCTAGGAATTAAAAGACATTTAAAAATGAATAGAAAAAAATAATCTGCATAGGCTACATTTTTTTGGTACTTGCATTTATAAAGTATATAAAAGAGTGGGGATATAGAGTAGCCAGTTAGACAGACACTATAAAAGTATAAAAACAACCAAAGAGAAAAAAAAAAACCTTTTAGACTTCCAGGCAAAACATGTGTGTATTAATAAACAATTCATAAACAAAAACAAAAGGCCAATAAATAAATACATGCCAGACCTCATTTGTAATTAAAAAATGCAAAACTAAAACATGAAACAATTTTCTGCCTATTAGATTACTGGAGATTGGAAGGATTTCAGAGAACTAAAATGAAGTCATCATCTTCTTACCCTTGGAATCCTAAACAGCCTCCTAACCAATCTTCACACTGCTGCTACAGAAATCATTCTACCAATCAAGTATCAAGGCATAATTCTCCTCATGTTTAATGGCAAGTCTTGGCCTCTTTACCATAAAGGTCTTTGGTGTTCAAGCCCTTTTCCTTCTGGTTTCATTGTTTCCTATTCTTCATGTTCCATGTTGTTCTAGATACAGCATTCTGGATATGCTTTTCTCACCTCAGTGCCTTTCAAGTTGATTCCCCAATGCCCTATAACTTACTAAGTCCTATTTATCCTTTAAGGTTTAGCTTGGGTTTACTTAGTTTAGGTAATGTTTTATGACTTATTATTAGTGTACTATTATAGCATAATTGGAGAAATAAAAGAATATTTTGAAAAGATAATGGTTACCATATTTTGCCATGTATAATGATGCACTCCTCTGTATTATGCACACACATTTTGGTTGCAAACTTTCAGGAAAAAAACCTTTCATTTTACTTCAATATTTTATTTATTTATATTTAGATACTTCTTTTTTGTATTATAAAGGAGTTTTAGGATTCATTTTGAACATATTATGGTACAAGAAATTTTATGTAACAAATAATTACAAAACAGAAGAACAGATACAAGGTATTTCTGATACTACCCATGTATAATGCACATCCTTATTTTCCCCTCGAAAATATGGGCAAAAAGTGTACATTATACATGCCAAAGTATGTTAAATGTTCTTTTCAAAACTGAAAACATGCACTTCAGATTGAAAGTGTTAATTTCCAATTGGGAAGAATAAAATTAATTATACAACTAGAGAGAGGAAGACAGATTACCTCCAGAACAACAAGTAAACGGACAGAAGATTTCTTATCATCAACAATAGATGCCAGAAGATAACTTCCTAATACTGAGGGAAATAACTCATTCTAGAAACCCATAGTCATTTAAAGAATCATTCAAGAATAGGGCCAAAAACTGGGTTTCTGGTCAAAATAGCACAGTAAGTAAATGAAATGCTCACATCTTCCTTCAAGCACATGAAAATTACAACTAAACTACAGAGCAACCACCATTCAGAACCACATGAAATCTAGGTGAATAGAAGTCCCATAACTAAGGATATAAAGAGGAAGCTATATCGAGGCAAGTAGGAGGGGTAGAGATGTAGATCAGACTGGTCCTGCATCCATGTATAGTGGTTAAAAATCAAGAGGGACATATAGCTTGCAGAGGTTCTCCCTGAGGAGTGAGGTGTCCCACCTCCACAACAGGACCCATGGTTCCAGTGCTGGGAAGTCCCCATAACTTATGGCTGTGAAAATAAACAAGTATTGTGGCTGAATAAAACAGAGGGCTGCTGGAGTTCCATGTGTTCTTCTGAAACCACCTGTGCATGAACTGACTTGGATACACTTGCTCCAAGCTCCAGTGCTGGGACAGCATCTCATAAGGTACCTGGGACATATGTGGAGGAATGTAGTCACCTGGCATCAAGACAAGGGCTAGAGTAGCAGCTTTCTCCCAGACAGAAGTGCTGGCAAAAGCTATTGTTCCTTTGCTGAGAATGAGCACTTCCCCCCACAGAGTGGCAGACAGGTATCACATCTGAATCTCCATCCACCTGGCTAACCTTGGTGATTTCCTGAGACCAAACTATTGGGCCCAGTCAAGCCACTTCCAGTGACCTTTCCACACAAATGGCTAATCTTGACTTACTCTGTAGACTTCCCTAAAATCTCTCAAAAAAGCAGTATGTGGCCTTGGCATGCCCAGTACCTCTTTCTACATGGTCCCATGCCTGCCACCAGCAGTTGTGAGCTTGGCTTGCAACTTGGCCTTTCCAGGACATCCCTGAACCAAGTACCAGTAGCAACCAACAGCAGACCACTTTGTAGCTCATACCAGGTGGCCCCTAGGCAGGTAACAGATGGCAGCAAACTTTGACCTGTACCTCCTAAAAGGACCCAGAGTCAGCACACCTGGTGGACAGCTTCAGATCATGCCAAAGCACCACCCAACCACCTCCACAAGTGACATATTCAAGGGGTGGACTCAGTGGAAAACAGGGCCGTATTAAAGTGCATCCTGCTCTTTGGGGTTAGCCTCTGCACAACAGATTCTCCACTGGGGTATCAGCCAGTGCTGGCAACTGATCAGCCTGGAAGTAAATCCCTCCCATTAACATATCAACAATCAAGGCCCAACTACAACAGGAGGGTGCACACAGTACACACATGGGTTACACTTGGAGTGCCCAGGGGAGGCAGGGCCATTGAGCACTATAGGACACCTATTATATAAGGCAACTCTACCAAGACCAGGAGACTTAGTAGCTCTACCTAATATATAGAAACAAATACAGGGAGGGTTCCAAAATGAGAAGACAAAGAAACATGGCCCAAAAGAAAGAACAGATCAAAACTCCAAAAAGAGAACAAACAAAATGGAGAAGAGCAATCTAAATCTAGCTGATGCACATTTCAAAACACTGGTTATAAGGCTTCTCAAGGAACTTAATGAGGACCTCAGTAGCATAAAAAAGATCCAGTCAGAAATGAAGGGTTTACTAATTGAAATACAGAACATTTATAGGGAAACAACAGTAGTATGGATGAAGCTGAGAATCAAATCAATTAACTTGGAAGAGAAGGGAGCAAAAAACAACTAATCAGAACAATAAAAAGAAAAGTGTCTCTAGAAAAAATGAGGAATAGTATAAGCAGCCTCTGGGACAAATTTAAGAGGTCCAACATTTGCATAATAGGGGTGCCAGAAGGATAAGAAAAAGAGCAAGAAATTGTAAATTTATTTGAAAAAATCATCAAAGAAAAATTCCCAAATTTGGAGAAAAAAATGGACATGCATGTCCAGAAAACACAGAGAGTCCCAAACAAGATGGATGCAAAGAGGCCCACACCAAGACACATTGTAATTAAAATGCCAAAAGTTAAAAATAAAATCTTAAAGTAGCAAGAGAAAAGCAGTTAGTTACCTACAGGTGAGTTCCCATAAGACTGTCAGCTGATTTCTCAAAAAAAAAATTCAGGTCAGAAGGATTGGCAGAATATATTCAAAGTCATGAAAAGCAGGCACCTACAACCAAGATTGCTCTACATAGCAGAGGTAACATTTGGATTGAAGGACAGATAAAGAACTTCCCAAAAAAGAAAAAAATTAAAGTTCATCATCAACATACCATTATTATATAAAATGGTAAAGGAACTTATTTAAGAAAAAGATCAAAACTATGAACAATAAAATGGCAAAAAATACAAATCTATCAACAATTGAATCTAAAAAACCAACTAAACAAAAAGAAGAGACAGAATCATGGATATGAAGAACGTTTTGATGGTTGCCAGATTGGGATGGGGAGAGATAATGTGTGAAGAGGTGAGATTAAGAAATACAAATAAGTAGTTACAGAATAGCCATGGGGATATAAAGTACAATATAGGAGATGGAGTAGGCAAATAAATGATATATATCACCAGTGGACATAAACAAGGTATGGGGATTGCCTGAGGGAGTGGGGGTTATAAGGTTTAGGGAGGCAAGGGGGGAAAATTGGGACAACTGTAATAGCTTAATTAATAAAATATAATTAAAAGACAAACAAATAAAAAGAACCAGTCAGAAATAAAGGAGACATTAATTGAAATGAAGAATAATATACAGGGAATTAACAGTAGAGTAGATAAAGGAGAAAATTAACTCAGCAATTTGGGAGAGAAGGAAGCAGAAAACACCCAATCACAACAGCAAAAGAACCTAAAAATGTAATGACAGTTTAAGGACCCTCTGGGACAACTTCACACATACCAACACTCACATCATATGGCTGCCAGAAGGGGACAAGAGAGAACAAAAAATTGAAAATCTACTTGAAAAAATAATGGCAGAAAAATTATCTAACCTGGTAAACAGACATGCAAGTCTGGTATACTCTGAGAGTCCCAAACAAGATGAACTCAAAGAGGCCCACACTGAGACACATCATAATCAAAATGCCAAATGTCAAAGACAAAGAGAGATCTTAAAAGCAAGAGAAAAAGCAGTCACCTACAAGGGAGCTCCCAAAAGACTGTCAGCTGATTCCTCAACAGAAACTTTTCAGGCCAGAAGGGAATGGCAAGAAATATTTAAAGTGATAAAAAGCAAGAACCTACAATCAAGATTATTCTGAGATCCAGAAAGGCTATCATTTAGAATTGATAAACAGATAAAGAGCTTCCCAGACAAGAAACAGCTAAAGGGGTTCATCATCACCAAACCAGCATTACAAGAACCGTTAAAGGGTCTTCTTTAAAAAGAATAATGGGGGGGGAGGCAGTTGAATAATAAAATGGCAATAAATACATGCCTATCAACAATGAATATAAATACAAATGGATTAAATGTGCCAATCAAAAGACTTAGGGTGGCTGGATGGATAACAACACCCTTACAAATGCTGTCTACAAGAGTCTCACTGCAGATCAAAAGATGCACACCGACTGAAAGTAAAGGGATAGAAAAGGATAGTTCATGAAAGTGGAAACAAACAAGAAAAACAGCTGGGATAGGAGCAATACTTATAGCAGACAAAACAGACTTTAAAACAAAAGTTATAACAAGAGACAAAGAAGGGTCCAGCAATTTCACTTCTGGGTATCTATCTAAAGAAACCCAAAACACTAAATCAAAAAGACATATACATCCAAATGTTCACTGCAACATTATTTACTTGCAGCATTATCTACTATAGCCAAAATATGGAAGGATCCTAAGTGTCCATCAATAGATGAATAGAGAAAAAGTGGTGCATATATACAGTGGAATGACTCAGCCATAAAAGAATGAAATCTTGACATCTGCAACATAGATGGACCTGCAGGATTGTACTGAGGGAAATAAGTCAGACAGAGAAAGACAAAAGTCATGTGAACAGATTCATAGATACAGAGAATATTTGACAGTTGCTAGATGGGAGAGGGGTAGGGCTGGGTGAAAAAGGTAGATTATGAAGTACAACTTGATAGTTACAAAATAGTCATGGTGATATAAATTTAGGATAGGGAATATAGTTAGTAATAACTAAACATAAAAATTATTTTTAAAAAATGATGACAAAATATTGACACCTAAGTGCTCATGGAAGAAACAAAGTTTGCAATTTAGCAAACCCAGAATGAAAGATTTAGGTGATAAAAATGAGGGTGGGCACAAAAATTAGTAACATGTTACTAAACTCAATGTTCATGATAAATTTTTTAAAAAAATACAACTGTGTTTAGAAGAACCAAACCACTAGACTAGTGATTCTCAGCTGATGTTCCACAACATAGTGTGCTGCAAGAATTTCTAAAACACACAATACCTGACTATTTAGACAGAGTATTTGACCTCTTTTCCCTTCAACTGTCAAATTTAAAAAATGATAGCATCCAACACAATAGTCATCTGGTATAAATGAATCAAAATCATATTTATTTTCTTTTGTCAGATTGGCAATATATATATACACACTTCAGTGTGCCACGTAATATTAGTAATTAGTTTGTGTACCATGAGATGAAAAAGGATGAAAATCAGTTCTAGACAATAAATATGCAGTACAATGAGTAATCATTCATGAGGAAGACTGGTAATTTTGTAAATGCTACAGTTCTGTTCTCTTAGTAATTTTCCTTAAAATCAATAAATTTAAATAAATTTTGCCAATAATTTAAAGCTTCCAAATTAGCGATTAAGAAAACTTATCATGAAAAGAGGGTTAGAAACTATATAAATGGTTTACCAAAAACTTTGTTTTGCATTTGAATTATGCATTTATTAAAAAGTCTTGAATATATATTTGAGACAGTGTCCAAAATGTAAGTGAAAATTCAGGGTAGAGTTACATAATGTAACTCAAATATTGTTATAAAGAACCATGGTTCTGTAATAGGAGAAAATAAGAGATACATTTTAAATGTTCCCATGATTCACTCCAGGTGATGTGACTACTCGTGATTTTATTCTTTATCATTTTCTGAATTTTAAATTTCTTTACAAGGACAAAAATCACTTTGCTAATCAGGAATTGAAGTCCCCCCTATGAAGACATTTACCTTGATAGTTCCAAGGTCCATTGGATTCTTCACAACATCATAATAATTATGGAGTCCCAGCCCATTAACATCAACAGGGTTGTAAAAGGGCCATGCATATGAATAGTGTTTCTTTGCAAGCATTTCTCTAAGAATCTCACTACAGTGTCTTAATTGTTCGGTTACTTTAACATTTTTTACAACTTTATATTGTTGCTGAGAGTCTGGCAAAACATTCTTCCACACAGTTTCTTTTATAGGTGGCATTTTTGATGGTCTATTTTCTGTAAGTACTGGGGAAGATTCACCACTTGCTCTAACTACTGAAGTTGTAGGAGTTGTTGTATCCGCTTTCCTCTTCACACCCCTGGTAACCTAAAACAGAACCATTCAAAACAATAACAACAAAAACTATAAGGTGATATTCAGAATGACAGTTTTCTTAAACAAAACAAAACAAAAAAGATTATTAGCACCAAGTCTTACACCTGTTAAATATTAGTAAAAGTTTATTTCTCTTTTATAAGCAAAATAAATAACTAATGTATTTTCCTAACATGCCAAGGTTGTGTGTTTGATCCCCAGTCAGGGCACATACAGGAATCAAACAATGAATGAATAAATAAGTGGAACAACAAATGAATGTCTCTCTGTCTCTCTCTCAAATCGTAAGTAATTTTTTAAATTTTTAATTAAAAAAAGGTAGGGCATTGGCTGGTATAGTTCAGTGGAACGAGCACTGGCCTGTGAACCAAAAGGTCACTAGTTCGAGTCCCAGTCAGGGCTCATGCCTAGGTTGTGGGCCAGGTCCCCAGTTGGGGGTGCGTGAGAGGCGACCAATCAATGTATCTCTCACACACTAATGTTTCTCTCCCTATCTTTCTTCCTCCCTTCCCCTCTCTCTCAAAGTAAATAAATATTTTTTTAAAGTATAGGCATCAATCAAACTTACATTGAAATATTTTAAAGCTACAGTAAACTTACCTGAGCAACTGTTTGTGAGGTAGAGTTGGGTGGAGCACCTTGTGCCATATTTAAAGGAGAAGCAGAGGTTTCAGAAAATACAGAGGGACTCACTTGCTGCTTCAACACTTTTTCCAATGCTTTAGAAGACTGTTTTTCCTTAACAGAAGAAACTGCTACATTCTGTTGAGTGCCTAGTAGAGTGTGAATCAGAGTCAATATTTGAGTGAAATATAAAACTAATATTTTTCTTAGTATTCTATTTTAATCCATTTAGTTCAGCTTTTTAGAAATATAAACATAGTACATTCCCATTCCCCTTTGAAAACCTCCCACACACCTACTTGTAGTGCTAGACCAGTTTAGCTATAATATCAAAGACTTAAAAATCTGTTAGTAATGAGAGGGTTATCAATTTTACTCAAAAAGATCTCTGACATAGCCCTGGCTGGTGTAGCTCAGTGGATTGAGCGTGGGCTGTGAGCCAAGGTGTCACTGGTTCGATTGATTCCACTCTCTTAAACCCAATAGCAAATCCATCAGCAAACCCTTTTGGCTCTATCATCATATCCAAAATCCAACTATATACTTTTCACAAATGGTAATCACCCTGGGACAAGGTATCATCAATTCTCAAGAGTATTAGTGTACTAGCATCCTAACTTGCTTTCCTTCTTCTGTGTTTATATCCTATATTCAATTCTCAAAATAGCAATCAGATAAAAAAGATCTTTTAAATTTTAAATAAAATTATGATAACCGGTGCTCAACACAAATGACTTCTAGTTTCCTCTCCAAGACCCAAAGTCCTCACAATGGCTTTGTAAGCACATGCACAATCTCTTTGCCTTTTCACTTCATCTGCCCTCTTTCCAACCTCACTGCCATCACTCTCCCCCTCACTTATTTCACTTCATCTGGGTCGGCTGTCCTCAAATTTGTTAAGCATAAGCAGACTATCTGCTCTGCCTGGAAGGGCATATCCTCATGGTTTACTTCAAAAATCATTTCATGCCTCCTTTACTCAAATGTCCCCCTCTCAAGCCACCTTATATAGAACAACTCTCTGTACCCTCACCACTCTCCAATTCTCTACTCCTACCAAGCTCTTATCACATGTGAAATCTAACATGTAGGTATTCCAGACTCTCCAAATTATTGCTAACCAAATTCAGGAACCAAACAGATTTAAATATATTTTAAGATAGGGCTGGTATTTCTCAATCTCTGAGTTCTCACTACTCACTAAAACTTAGGAATCAACAAGCTTCAGATGGCCTAATATCCTTTGATATCTTCCCAACTGTTGCTCTTTGACCTCTGGAGCTAAAGAAGTAAGTGTAATGAGGAATATTTATATTTACTTAATTTAATCTATTTCCTCAAGCAAGACAAAAAGCTCTGTGAAGGGAAGGAGACTTTGTTTTGTTCTCCATTGTATCTCTTGTGCCTAATACAGTACTTGGAACACAAGAGGGATCAATAAATATTTATTGCATGCCTATTATGTATCAGGCTACCATTCTAGTTGCTGGGACACAAAAATGAACAAGACAATGTCTGTCCTTGTAGAGCTTATTGTCTAGTGTAAGAAACAGACAAAAAATAAATAGTCAAACTGATTATAAGTGATGGTAAATGTTAGGAAGGAAATAGACAGCATAGATAGCATGCTGATAAAATTCAGGTAGAGTCCCACTACATGAGGAAGATAGCCAAGAAAGGCCTGTCTCAACAGGTACCAATCAAGATGTTACTATAAAGATAAGAAGTACACAGCCAGGGAATGGGGTGGCAGTAAAAATGAATTCCAAGACAACCGGTAGGGAAAACTTAGTGAGAGGAAAGTAGCTCAGGATAAGAATGGAACACTGGATAAGGATCAGGTCATAAAGAGCTATGGTAGGAGTTTAGACTTCATTCTTCCATGGGAAGCAAAGGACAGCCTAAGACAGGTGAATGGCATGGTTTAGTTTATTTTTAACAGATCACTTTTGTTATCATATAGAGAAGAGACCAACCAGAAAAATTAGGGCCACTATAAGTAGATGGTAGCCTGTCCTCTGATAGTTGGAAGGGCAATTTGGAAGTTAAATCCAAATGACTTCCTAATTAACATGGTATGACAAAGAATCAAAACAAGGAAGGAGTCAAGGACAGCTTCTAGTGTTTTGGCTTGAACACTGTGTATTAGTACCATTTTCTGTTACAAGAATGATTGCAGAAAGATCAGTTTTGAACTGAGCATGTTAACTGAGAGATGTGTATAAGACATCTAAGTGAACATGTCTAGTGGCTTGGAGATAAGAATTGGTTGCTCAGAGAAGACTACCTTAGAGACATAAATTTGGAGATTAATAACAAAGATGACATTTAGGAATATCTAATATCAGGCACTGCAAACAAACCCATATACAGACTGAGAAAAAGAGGATTATAAGGTCAAGAGGACAGTGTGGAAAGTAAATTCACACAACTGGAGTAGGCACCAAGAACTAAAGACACTTCAAGAAAGAGACATTAAGCTTCTTAAGCAAATACTGATAGAAGTCGACTAAATGAAAGGAGAAAAATCTTAATTAAACTTAGCAACATGGGCCCCAAAATTGGAATTTATAAAAAATTGTGTATTTATTTTTGTGTTTAAACTTGTCACCTTCAAAGTTTTCTCCATTTGATGCAATACACCTATTGAGATGCTTTTTCCACCATTCAAAGCAGTTTTTGAACTTGTTGGTTTTGATGCCTTTCAATGTTTCTGCCATTTTTTGTTTCACCTCTTTCCACATTGACAAAATGTTTCCCTTTGAGGACCTTTTTCATCCAAGGAACCAAAAAAAAAAAGTCACTCCGGGTGAGACCATAGGGAGGGTGGGGCATCACGGTCATGCTATTTTTGGTCAAAAATTGCTGAACACTGAGAGTGGTGTGGGCAGGTGTGCTCATAAATCACCCAACATGGGCAAACGTGTTGAAAGGGTCTTCAAAAAAATTCACCGATGCCACATACAAGAATGCCAGCTGGTACACTGATACAGATGGGTTCCTAGAACACTTACACTCATTTTCTTGAGGGAAAGCCAGTACTACAAGGGGCTTGCCCTCAAAAACATAATTCTGATTTTATTTTTTATTGAATTTATTAGGGTGACATTTGTTCACAAAACCATACAGGTTTCAAGAGTACATCTTAAAACATTATCTGCACAACCAATCTGTGCATACTGCTCAAAGTCTCTTACCATTCCCATTTATCCCTGCTTTGCCTACCTCTACCTACCCCTCACCCCCTTCCCTGTATCTCTACACTATCATCTGTGTTACACATACGTTCTTTGTCTAATGATCTCTTTACCTGCTTTCATCCAGCCTTCTATTCTCCCTCCCCTCTGACAGCTGTCAGTCTGTTCTCTATATAGGACTGTTTCTACTTTGTTCATCAGTTTATCAGATTCCACATATAAGTGAGATTACATGATATTTGTCTTTCTCTGACTAGCTTATTTCACTATCACAAATGGTAAGACTTTCTTCTTTTTATGGCTGGGGAGCATTCAGTTGTGTAAAAGTACCAATGCTTTTTTATCCACTCCTCTGCTGATGGGCACTTGGGCTGTTTCCAGATCTTTGGCTATTGTAAATAGTGCTAAAATGAACATAGGGGTACATATATTCTTTTAAATTAGTGTTTTGGATTTCTTCAGGTATTTCCAGAACTGGAATTGCTAAGTCAAAGGCAGTTCCATTCTTAGTCTTTTGATGTAACTACATATTGTTTCCCACAGTGGCTGCACCAGTCTGCATTCCTATCAAAAGTGCACAAGGGTTCCCTTTTCTCCACATCCTCTCCAACCCTTGTTTATTCATTGATGGCTATTCTGACAGGAGTGCAGTGATATCTCATTGTAATTTTGATCTGCATCATTCTTATGATTAGTGAATTTGAGCATTTTTTCATATTTCTTTATGTCTCTTTAGAGAAATGCCTATTCATATAATTTGCCCATTTTTAAATTGGGTTGTCTTCTTGGAGTTCAGTTGTATGAGTTCTCTATATATGCTGGAAATTAGCCCCTTATCAAGTGTATCATTGGTGAATATGTTGTCCCATTCCAGTGGATTGTCTTTTTGTTTTGTTGATGATTTCCTTTGCCGGGCAAAAACTTTTTAGTTTGATATAGTCTCATTTGTTTATTTTTGTTTCCCCTGCCACAGGAGATATATCAGAAAAAAATCACTTGAGCAATATATGACTCGAGCAATGTCTGAGCTGTTACTGCCTATGTTTTCTTCTAAGATTTTATGATTTTGAGTTTTACATTTCAGTCTTTAATCCATTTTGAGTTTATTCTTGTATATGGTGTAAGAAGGTGGTCTAGTTTTTTTTTTTTTTGCATGCATCTGTCCAAATTTTCCCAACACCATTTATTGAATAGACTGTCTTTATTTACCCCATTGTAAGTTCTTGCCTCCTTTGTCAACTATTAATTGACCATAAAGGTGTAGGTTTATTTCTGGGATCTCTATTCTGTTTTATTGATCTATATGCCTGTTCTTGTGTAAAAGGTTAATTTAATTTTATTTTTTTATTTATTGATTTAAGAGAGAGACAGAGAGAGAGAGAGACAGATTTCTTGTTCCATTTATTTATTCATTCATTGGTTGCTTCTTGTGTGTGCCCTCACTGGAGACTGAACCCATAACCTTGGCATATGGAGACAATGCTCTAAGCAACTGAGCTACCTGGCCAGGGCTAAAAGGTCAATTGTGAAGACCAGATACTAGGGCATATTTATAGTAATGAAACTAACCCCATAGAGGGGATGTTAATGATGCACGAAACAAAGGGATAACAAAAAAATAAAATAAAATCCTTCAGAAAATAAGGAGGGAAGCAAGATTCAGATTACAAATAAAGGCAATAATAGCCCAGAATTACAGAGGAGGAAAGAATCATATTATAGGTCCTTGTTCTATATATATATGAAAGAGAAAGAGAAAAAACATAAAGCTTTTCTGGATTACCTTTCCTTGTTCTTTTCTTACCACTCACAACTTGCTCTTCTTGTGGCATGTGTAATATTTTCTGTTTAAACAACTTCTCTAGAGCCTGTGCCATAAGAACAATGTCATCTCCAGGCTAGAAAATATATAAAATACAGCATGAGGTTAGACAATATGGTCACTATACCAAGCACTTCTTAATTGTACTTAAATTCACTGGGTTTTTATAATGGTACATTAATAATCTTAAGGTTTTCAAGAAGACATTATGTTAATACCAAGTTTCTGTAAGTCAGGTTATTTTATAGAAGGCAGTAACATAACACATTTATTAAATAATACTGGGTTGGCCAAAAAGTCTGTGTTTTTTTTCTGTAAAATAAACAGTTTTCATTTCCATCAATAACTTTACTGATTTTCATTTTGATTATTTTGGCTATCTCCTGCATGGTATGTTGATTGCTCTCAATTATGTCTCAATTTGATCGCTATCAACCTCAACCGGTCCACCCGACTGTGGAGCATCGTCCATCGAGAAGTCTCCAGCAGGAAACTTTACAAACCACCTTCAACATGTTTGATCAGTCATAGCACCTTCTCCATACACTGCACAGATTTTTTTTTTTGC
Source organism: Artibeus jamaicensis (assembly GCF_021234435.1). Lineage (NCBI taxonomy): Eukaryota > Metazoa > Chordata > Mammalia > Chiroptera > Phyllostomidae > Artibeus > Artibeus jamaicensis. The sequence continues at coordinate 36,630,171 of NW_026522025.1, read as the reverse complement.
ATTTCAGTTGCATTTTTACTTTCCTTGAAATAATAAAGTATAATATGCTTAAAATGTTACATGTTTTCTTTCATCTTCAATATTAAAATGACTACACAAAAACTCACCAATTTTGATAAGTTTTTTAAAAAATATATACTGATATGACAGCTGTCACAATACAATCTAAAAAAATTGTTTCAAATGAAGTTAAAGACAACTGTGTGCTACTATAGCCATCTTACTAAAAAAAATGAACTTTTTGGCTAATCCAATATTTATTAAACCATATTTATCACTTCTAAATTATTTTTAGAAAAGTGTAGCGGCTCATATTTTAAATTCTAACATCTTCCTCTTTAACTTCTAAGGAGGTCCCAAGATGCCCTAGGCATTAGAGAGTTGAAGTTCAACCAATACTACTAATACAAAGATATTAGAAATTGAAATTTCTACCTCACGAATAGGTTAAAATGAAACTTATTCATGGCTATCAAAGTACTTCATTATTTGAATTGTCCCAATTCAGTTTTCAATGAACTAAATGATAAAATGACACCAATGAACTTAATTTTTAAATCTTAACTACCTGCTCAGAAGTCTTCCTTTGCTTTACTTTGCTATTGAGGGGAAAACAAAACTAAATTACAAAGCAAAACCCTAAAGCAGAGAACACTTATTTCTAGGTTAGGTAGTCCAGGAGAATTGCTGAACTTTAGTTTTAAATGTTAAAATGTGAAAGGACCCTTTAGAATTGTTAAATTAAAGTTGCCAGTGTTACTTTGAGAGTATCATTTGTTCTAACTTTTTTAAATGACATTGGCTAACAGTCAAATATTTTATACATATAAGGTGGCACTGATAATTCTTGGGAAGCAAATCAAAATTTCTATTACATGTCAGTGTAACTTGTGATTCTGAATAAATGAGGTATAAATTTTTAAATGTTTAGATATCATAGAAGAGCTTGAAAATGATGCAGTATTCTTAGAAACAGGATTACTATATGGAGGAAAAAGCAGAATATGCAAGTGCAATTTTATGAATGAAAGCAAATGTGAAGATTACATTCAAAATGCCCACATACACTATCAAACAGACTAATGAATTAACAGGAACGCAAATACTGCTACTGAGATAAAACAGAGACTGTGTCTGATCTTAAATGTGTCATGTAGTAGAGAAGTATGTAATTTGGTTTCTGAGGTTATGGCCAAGGACTCATACCATGAAAATCTAAGCAAGATTAGTGTATAATAAAGTTTATCATCTTATAACTGAAATGGCGAAAGTGTAAGAGAGAATATTTTGAAATAATACTTTACTCACAGAAACCAGCTATCGTTGACATTTCATTATTTAAAGCATATTAAGTCATTACAGCTCTTTAGGCAGACATAGAGCAAATACACTAAACTAATATTAATGGATGAAAATTATAAAAACTGATAAAAATCATGATTCTCAAAAGTATGTAAAATATTCCAAATCAAGTCTTGAGATCTGAAATGACCGCACATCTCCTATATGTAACAGCATGGAGTTAGCAAGTATAGCAAGGCTTACATACCTTGTTGTATAAATAGCAATTTGAGAACATCGTATTGAAGTCTTCTATACATTCTGAAGCCTGCACATAATACTTATGTTCCAAGCGCTTCTTAATTGTACTTAAATCCATTGGTTTTTTTATAATGGTATAATAATCCTATGGTTTTCAAGAAGACATTGTGTTAGTATGAAGCATTATAATTGGCAAAAAAGGAAATTTAACAAACTCTACTCCTGTAACTAGAAAGAAGTGATTACTTTTAAAAAGGCATAACCTAGAAAGCAAAACCATTAGTAATGAGAAAGAAAGCTAACTAGAGAGAACTCATTATCTTTTAAAAGGCAAAATCTGCCCTGGCTGGTGTGGCTCAGTGGATTGAGTCCTGGCCTGTGAACTAAAAGGTCACTGGTTCAATCCCCAGTCAGGGTACATGCCTGGGGTGCGGGCCAGGTCCTCAGTTAGGGGTGTGCAAGAAGCAACCAATTAATGCATCTCTCAAACATTGATGTTTCTCTCCTCTCTTTCTCTCTCTAAAAATAAATAAAATAAAATAAAATAAAAGGTATAATCTAGAAACCAAAACCATCAGTAATGAGAAACAAAGCTGATTGCCATGGCATTATTTTTCAGAAGAAAAAAAGCCAATAAATAAAGAATAACAATCACAAGAATGTAAAAGAACAATCCTGAAAAACAGAAAATAAAAGGTCACGAAGAAAAAAAACCAGTATTTACCAAATATGACAGATCTAAAGTATAATCCAGTTCCATGGTTTACTAGCTTACACAATACTTAGCTGTTCTGTTATTAGATGCCTAAAAATTCTTAAGACCTACAGTTGAATTCTGTGTGTGATACAACAGTCTGCCAAGAACTATCAGGAGAGACTTCAAGGCCCTGGCCAGGTGTTCAGTTGGTTGGAGCATCATTCTGTATACCAAAAGGTTGCAGGCAATTCCTGGTCAGGGCACATAGCTAGGTTGCTGTTTCAGCCCCTGCTTGTACAGGAGGCAAGAGATCGATGTTTCCCTTTCACAGCAATGTTTCTCTCTCTCTCTCTCTCAAATCAATTTAAATATATATATACATATCCTCGGATGAGGATTAGAAAAAAAAAGTTTATGGAGGTAACATTTGCAACAACTCTGCATTAAAGGGTCAGGTGACATATATGATATAACAAGAAAGCATGTACTATAATTTAACACAAACTGTTATAATAAGAATCTTAATACTCAGAAAAATTAGCGTTATCATTAAGGAAAAAATACTGGTGCTGAACAAATTGAGTGTTTATTAATGACATTTTATAATATTATAGACTAGTTTATTTCTTTCAAACATTTATGAGGTGTTCTTTCTTTTTTAAATACTTACAGGCAAATTCAGTTTTTCAGCATCCACAGGTTTCTGAAAAGGCCAGGAAAAACTATGCTTCCATAAAGCCTTCAGGACAATTCTTTGTAGATACTGCATTTGATTTGTCAATCGCCCATTTTTCTTAGCATTTATATATGCTGGTGGTAGAGGGTTAATAATAGTTGTTTGTCTACTTGGCAGAGACATTTCTTAACTGCTTCAAATCCTGATATTCTGAGGTCTACAAGCAGATAACCTAAAAAACAAAACAAAACAAAAACCAAAAAACTGAGTTACCTTCAAAGTACTTTTAAAATGTTCTATGAAAACTGAAAAGTACCCTGCTGGTGTGGCTCACTGGATTGAGTGCTCACCTGCAAACCAAAGGGTCACTGGTTTGATTCCCAGTCATGGCACATGCCTAGCTTGCGGGCCACATCCCCAGTAGGGGTTGTATGAAAGGCACATTGATGTTTCTCTCCCTTTCTTTCTCCTTCCCTTCCCCTCTCTTCAAAATAAATAAATAAATAAATAAATAAATAAATAAATAATCTTTAAGGACTGAAAAGTATTCAAGAGAAACAAATATATTAAAGTACTTTGTTACTTTTAAAAAGCCAAATGATAAATTAATTTTTAAACAAATACATACCTTTTCTATACAAGTACTAAAAGTTGTTTCATTATGTATGCCTTAATTTTAGATGATTTAGGTTATTTCAGTCTTTCACAGTATTTCTTTCTGCTTTTCTAAAACACAAATTGAGGTCTTAGCAGGAAAAGTCTGTAAGTTCCTGGAGAAATAAAACAACAGAGAATGTTAAAGCCAATATTAGCATACCATGGTATGTTCTACCATGATTAGTTCAAAGAAGGGAGAAAAATTTTTTCTGGCTAATTTGAATAAGATGATTTATTTTAAAACAATTACTAGGCCCCAGCCAGGTAGCTCAAGTGGCTGGAGCATTGTCCTGATGCTCCAAGATTGGGGGTTCAGTCTTTGGTCAGGGTAGATACAAGAAGCAACCAATGAATGAATGGATAAGTGGGTCAACAAATATGTTCCTCTCTCTTGCTCACTCTTTCTCTCTCAAATCAATGAGAAAAAATGACAACTGTTAGAAAGCTACTTCTAGTGCACATTACTACACCTAAAAGAAAATACATTAAAATTTCACAAGTAGTTCAGAAAGACAGGCTCCAACATACTAGATCACATTTTTGTTACTTTAAGGACCAGAGAGCAAAGGTACTATCAAGTATGACAGCAAAAGTATGATTATCAAAGAATCCGTCCTTCAGAGGTCAGTGTCACATTTAGCCATTATCTCTGCTGCCTTCAAGCAGCATTGGGCTCTGTCAGGTGTGGTTCAGTGGATTGAGTGCTGGCTTGTGAACCAAAAGGTCACTGGTTTGATTCCCAGTCAGGACACATGCCTGGGTTGTGGGCCAGTCCCTCTCCAGTTGGGCATGTGGAAGAAGGAGTTAATTTCCCTCCTCCTCTTTCTTCCTCCCTTCCTTTTTCTCTAAAGATAAATAAAACCTAAAAAAAAATAAAGCAGTATTTGTTCTCAACATTTTAAAAAATTGTAGTAAAATACACTTAAAATGTACCATCTGAACCATTTAAAAAATGTTACATGCTACATTTAAACAAAAGATTATTTATTGATATGAGAATGAGCAATGACAGAGAGAGATTTGTTGTTCCACTTATTTGCGCATATATTGGGTGATTCTTGTATGTGCCCTGACCAGGGATCAAAACTATAAACTTGGCGTATAGAGACGAAGCTTTAACCAACAATATATACAAAATGTTGACAATTGTTGGTGGACACACTCCTTGTATATATAGTGTTCAGCACAAAAAACACCCCTTTTTATTACAAAATCATAACCATGTAATTCTGTAACATGATAGTATCACACCCAAGCACACTGTATGACATTTTAAGTAAAATGTTCAAATTGCTGTCCATCCCATAGGAGACATTCACATACCCTAGCAACCACGGTCAAGTAGGTGTTACTTCTGCTGGACCCTGTATATATGCACATATATTACTCTTTGTTCTATTCTTTATACTGTTTTTCTATATGTTAAAAAAATTTATAATAAACTTAAAGTGCATTGTGATTGAGGGCTACAGATGGACTGACCATGAACAACCACTCTGATAATTATCACTGGGCAAAAGAATAGTCAATATTGACAATCTGATGATCTTCTCAAGCAATCTGCACTGCCTGGCTGGAAGTCCTGGTTTCCAGTGTAAGGTAAAGCTCTCTGTCCAGCAACAGAGTATAGATTGTCCCCTTCACAAAATATTCTTTGTAATCATCTCAGTCTTACTGTTCAAAGTATTTTAACTTTTTATTCACAAAGCGTAAAAAAAAATAGCTTATGTGTCTTTTTATGATACTTGGCAATTTCTGAGTTAGCTGTTAATTTCACTTTTTACTTTCTCTAAGGCCTTTCTTTTATTATTATTCTTAATAGAAAACAGAAAATGCTGACGTAATGGCCCAGCAACACAACCTAAAAGATTTTCACCTTATCTTGACATAATGGTGGTTCCACAATCAGTTGTAAGTTGCCACAAATATTTGTCATTCATTCAAATAGATTGGTTATTTAAAGGTTTTCTCTAAAATCACTCACACTCCAATGCAGTAAAGCATGGAGTTACAAATACTGGCCACTATGTATATCTTGTGTATATGAAACTCCACTGTTGTTTCTAGTGTTTATGGTGACTTGTCATTTTATTGTTATTTCTACTTTCAAAAGTTTTTTAGCAATGGATACATTTCTAAAAAGAAAGATGGCACAGACAGATGAAATCTCATGTCAATAAGAACTGAATACTATGTTAACAATCAGTAGTTACAATTGCTCAAACAATGTATCATAAGCGATTGTGAAAAGTTCTGGTTTACTTTGAGAAAAATGATCACATAATAACGTAGCTTGTCAAATCATTCCATGGTTCCATGAGGTCCATAGAACCTGGATCCATAGAACATGTCTAAATTAGATCTGTTGCCTATTCAACAGCTCCTTATGAAATAATCTTGGGAATTTTGGAGAAATTCTTTAAGACAAGGCATCACTTATTAATTTCTTTAAAATAAGTTTGTTTGATGAAAATGGTATACAACATTTTGTTCCTAGTCAACCAGGCTCCCTCCTTCTTGTTCCTAGCCAACCAGGCTCCCTCCTTACTATTAGCAATTTCTTACATATCTTTTTAGAAAGGATCTGTTGTTTTATTATTTATTTATTTATCTCCCCTCCCCATTTAATTTATTTTTACAGAGGGGAAGGGAGGGTGAAAGAGGGAAAGAAACATCAACATGTGGTTGCCTTTTGAGCACCCCCTACTGGGGACTTGGCTGGCAACCCAGGCATATGCCCTGACTGGGAATGGAACTGCAACCCTATGATTCGCAGGTCAGCTCTCAACCCACTGAACCACACCAGCCAGGGCTGTTTTTTTTTTGACAGAACAAAAGCTCTGATCATTACCAGAGCTTAATTCCTCTTGGAAAAATACCCCAGGTAGCTTACTTTTCCCTTTAATGGCTACATGATATGTCTCATGGGTATGGGCATATGGATATTACATACAATGTTGCAACAATATCCTCATAAATGCACTGTTCCATATACATGCCTATACCTATTAGATATACATGTATATTTTTCGGCTTGGCCTATTGCATATATTTCTATTAATTTCTGGGCCAATATTTTAAATTTTGCTAGATTTAATTGTTCTCCTGATGTTATTATTCCAACTTCTACTACTACCAACAATGCACAAGTAAAGTTTCATTTTTTTAAATTTATTTATTTAGAGACAGGAAGGGAGTGAGAAAAAGAGAGAGAAAAACATTGATTTGTTGTTCCACCTGTTTATGCACTCACTGGCTGCCTCTTGTAGGTGCCCTGATCAGTGATAAGAGATGGAACCTGCAGCCTTGGCATGTCAGGAGGATGCTCTAACCAAATGAGCAACTTGGTCGGGGTTAAGAATAGTTTCAAAATCCTTAGAGAAAGAGAGCCTTTGAGATAGTTGTGAATATTTCAAAGTCATTCCTGTCAAATATGAAAAAAAAAAACCCCGAACATTTCTTATAATGTATACATAAGCTAAAAATTCCTTCCAAAAAGTTACAAAAAACATAAAAATTTGCCTCTAACTCAAAGTCTCCCCTTTCAAAAACACCAGGACCAACCAATTTCTTGAATTTGCCAAGAAAAAGGAAAGTTTAATTCCTTGATTATTACTACCTCAGTGATGCAGGTAGTAATTAAATTGTGTTGCCCTATATACATACTGAAGTCTCAAGGAACTAACTGGTTAAAAAGCAAAAATAATACAACTTAATATATCTTGAACCTGGAAGGCTCAACTTTAGACATAGTTGCATTTCTTGAGGCTTTGAGTAAAGATTGTTTAAAAAAGATTTTCCATCCACTTCAAGGCAGAGAGTAAGTTATTCTGCTGTGGGGTGGCACTTCCAGTTGGACTTCAGAGGAGATCTTGCTCACGCAGGGCAGCAGTATGGCCCAGAGCTAGAGCCTGGATTTGGGGTATCAAATGGCTCTAGGCCTCAGAAACATCAGAAGTAATCTGCCCTGTGATGAACTCAAACACTCTAATTCCTGCAATGTCATATGAGCTGTCTCCAATTCGAGGGAGAAATGGTGTCTTCAAATAAAGTCAGGCTTCAATTAAGGTCAAAGAAGTAATCTAGAAAATACATATTCTTTACAATGATTCAATCTTCTCATTTGTTCCTCTCTCCAGTCTAATAATGAGGCACCCTCCCTGTCCAAACCTCTTCTCAGGTCTCTAGTTAATGATCCCCTCCTGAAGGTCCCTGCTCTTTCTTGACTGTATTTTCAACATTTCTGTCCAAGCTTACCCTCCAACATAAATTTTCTCCTGTCCCTAAAATTCTTTTCTTGATCCTATTGTTTCCTCGTAGCCTCGATCTTCTCTCTTCCGTACCCAACACCAGAGCATCCTTAAAGATGACATTGTCCTTGCTCCCCAACTTCTCCTCACCATTTCTCTAAGACTCTCTTAAAGTTAATGCCATACTTAGTTGTTAAATACATGGATTCTTTCTGAATCTTGTATTACTTGACCTCTCAGCAACATCTGTCGCTAAACTATCATGACTCTGTCAAAACTCTTCTCCAGTTTCTAGGATACATTTTTTCCCCAGATTCTATTTGTTAATTTATTAAATATGTATAAAGCATCTACAATAGTGCCAAGCCCTGAGTTGGAATTTAGGGTTAAAATCTTTTTACAGAAACGGATTCATAGGCAATTGCAATATAATACCTATAATTACTGCTATGCAAAGATAAGAACTGGTGCTTTGAGAAGCGGGTTTTAAGGGAACAGATAAAGGAGGGTCAGAGTGGAATTCCAGAGGTCACCTCCTTCATAATCCCATCTTCTGCTAATCCACTAACCTTCCCCTGTTCACCTTTGCCTTTTTTAAAATTCTCCATGTACAAACTCCCCTAGTGTGGGTGGCAGTCACTGCAATATCGAAGACCTCTACACAAATGACAATATAAATTTACATCTTCTGAATACTTACTGTTTCTATTCTCCATCCCCCAAACCATTTGTTTCCTTCACTCCCGTGTCACTTCCCATCTGAATTAATGCAATTATTTGATTTTTGTTCAGCGACTTAAGGTCATACTAATTCAATCCATTTCACGTCATGACACAGAAATGCACAAACCCTTTTACGGCCCCTGGTCGATCTGACGAGACTCGTCCCTGGCTGCCCCCGACCCCCAACACCGGGCCACTCTCCCGGGCCGGGCCCTGCTCACCCGTCGGGCCCCGGCCTCCACCCGCTTCTCGGGGCCCAGCCGTCCTCGCCTTGGCCGAGAGGCCGCCCAGCCCGCCTCGCAGACCCCGACGTGCCCTGCACACACCTCGGCTTCTTCCCCGTGCGCTGGCCCCCGAGGTCGCCCACAGCGTCGGCCGGGCGAGCGTCCCCAGGGCGGGCATCCGCGTCCCACGACGACGGTGGGCGACACGACGGCCCGGCGGCTGTGCGACGGGCGGCCCCTCCTGCTCCCCACCCGTCCTTGGAAAACCAACACCCCAGACAAAGCCCAAACACTGTTGAGAAAAGGCACCTCCCAAAGAACCCTCTCCGAGGAGGCGGCCTGCGCCAGGCTGCCGAGGCCCCGGGCGAGCGGCCCCTGGACGGCGCTGCCCCGCGGGGCCCGGGCCGGTGGGGCCCGGAAAACGGCCACCCCCGGGGCCCCGCACACGGCGCAGACCCCAGGCCAGTGCTCCCCGAAGGAGGTCTCCTACCTCTTGCAAAAAGGATCGTCCCCTCGAGCTTGCACAGGGTGCAGGGTGGCGTTTGCAGGGTGGCGTTTCCCCACCAACCGTCGCCGCCAGCTCTTGCCCTAATGGCGGCTCCTGGCGGGCAGCGACTGGCGCTTTTATAGGCGACCGCCCGCGGGCAGCTCGCTGATTGGGCCCAGCGAGTCACCTGGTCCCTCCCCCACACCCCGGGTAGAGGTGCTGAAGGTCTGCGCTAAGTGGCGGCAAGGCCTGGAGTGCTGGCTGGAGCTCTTTCCCGCCCTTGTGCAGTTTGTTGTGTGCCTACTGAATGCAAGGCCTGGAGCAGGGAGCTGTGGGGGATTGGGAGTTGGAGCGCCGCCCTAGAGGCGTTCTCCGTTAAAACAGAGTTTGGCTTGCGGTGTTTTCATCGTTCTCATACCTTTCTCCGGCCCTCCCTAAAGCTTTTGTCTGTTACATGTTAGGTAGTAGCTGAGGTTGGAGCCAACATGAGCTCATCGGGTTTTAAATGGAATTTACGAGCTGTTTCACAACAGCTGCCTGAGGAAAGTGAAGTAAGATTTTGAGAGTCCTGATGACTACCTCCTCATAATTTGTAGATACGTATTAGATGGATGTAAATATTTAGCAGAGTAGTTGCTCTTTGCAGCCAATTGCGGTGTTTCTAAATTCTTAATATAGTCCTTCTTAGATGGATGACTAGATGGGAAGATGGATGGGGCAGGGTGGATAAAAACAGCTGAGGAGCCGCCAGATAAACTGTCAAAGCCAATCACTCTCCAGTTTCCTGAAGCGCAAATCTGGAGATCGTTACAGACCTTGGCACGGCCTAATTCAGTCACTTTTATTTCAGAGTAAAGGTCCCTGGGACCAAGAATTCACAAGAAAGCAACACACTAGTAGAGGTCACATAAATAACTGGAGCTGCAGGCATTTTTACATTAGAATGGCTCTTCTTATTCAAAATCCTAAAAAATGGCTTTCTTTAGTAAAAGAATGAATTAGAAGGCCTTATTTCTAACTAACTCAAAGGTCAAGAAATGTCAAATTTAAACAAATGATGGAAAAGTCAATACCACAGTATTTATTTAGACTTAATACTTGTGTTCTTGCTTCTGTTGTTTAAAATCTCATTATGCAAAGAAGAGGAAAAAATGTAGGGTGTGACTGAGGAACAGAGCTAGGTGTGGCCCTCGCACCACAAAAGGTCTAAGGGAGGGCAAAGAAAGTGAAAGCCAGCAATGACTTGGTGCAAATATCTTCAAACTGTCAACTTTTGGGCTCTCCTCCTAAAGACCAATAGAAGGGAAAAGTGCATGGTCCACAGAAAAACCTGAGCGGCCATTTAAAAAGCTAAATCTCATCTTTGTGGACACCCTTAAAACAGCTCAACTACTTTTCATTACTTTTAAGATAAACATCAAAACCCTTGAGGTGAAATGATTTCTCCATCTTCAGTTCTCAGCACCCCTCCAGCCATACCCCCATCTCCAGCCACACCTACCTGTGGAGTTTCCCAGTTTCCCAGGGCTCTGAGTTCTCCCCAGGCTCTTATAATGGGCTTTTCTCTCCTTTCATTCCACACCCAGGTGTCAGCCTAAAGTCATTGCCTCAAGGAGGCCTCCACTAGATTAGGTCTTCCTGTTACCCACTCTCATTACAACATATTAGGAAGGGCTTATTACAATTGCAATTATATAGCCAAAGTTATATTTAACATCTATTTTGCCCACTGGATGTGCAAAGTATCAAGAGCCTATAAAAGTGTATAATATTGTCATTGACTACGTTGTCCTTTAATCTTGTCAGGTGTTAAAGACTGAGAAATCAGATTTAACTAAGGTGTGGATGGGTGGGGTGGGGGAGAGTGACTAAACTGGAATTGAGTATAAAAAAAACCACTTAAAATGGTTGTAAAATAAAGAATGTGGAGGAATTTACTTGGTGTTAGATTAAATATGCAGATGTTTGGGTTTTATGGCTTGAGCCCCCGGAGGAGGAGAGCACTATTACCAATAAGGAAATTATAGGAGGCAGGCAAATTGGAAGGGAGGGGAAAGATCACTAGTTCAGTTTTAAACATAATGAATTCTGGATGCCTGTGGGATATTTGGATGGAGATTTTATTTATTTTTTATTTATTGGTTTTAGAGACAGAGAGGAAGAAAGAGAGGGAGAGAGACACGTCAATTTATTGTTGCACTCATCTATGCATTCATTGGTTGATTCTTATATGAGTCCTGACCAGGATTGAACCAAAAATCTCAGCACATCAGGTCAATGCTTACTCTAATCAACTGAGCTACCTGGCCAGGGCTGGGTGGAGATTTTAAACAAAGAGTTTCTTATACACTTCTAAATAGTCCAGGCTGAAGATGAGAAAAGATAGCAGGAAGGAGGGTAGGAGAGTGAAAAAGGTTTAGGGTATTATGGGAGAATGCACAAAGGTGTTGATAAGACATATATTTGAGACAGTTAAGAATGAGAAATTGGTGACTGTTCATGAGGAAGAAGTGTAGTTTCTTTTATCCAACACTGAGTTTTGTCAAAGATGTATTACAGAAAGGTAAGTGAGAAAAGTAGCTTCTAAAATATTGAGACCTGGCAGAGCAGCTCAGTTGGTTAGGATGTCCTTTATATGGGCCAAAGTTATGGATTTGATCCCTGGCCAAGGCACAAGTAAGAATCAACAAATGAATGCATAAATTAGTGGAACAACAAGTCTCTCTCTCTCACACACATGTACAAATGAGTCAGTAAAAGTAAAACCTTCCTATCCAGGTCTTACTGAAGACCAGGATGGTAAGGCTAGGATATTACAGAGTTATTCTATGTAATATGGGGATAGTTGTAATTATGGTTAAATTATTTTTTCTTTTATTGATCCCAGAAACTGGAAGGGAGGGAGATAGAGAGGGAGAGAAACATCAATTGATTGCCTCTTGCATATGCCCCAACTGAGGACTGAACCCCAAACCCAGGACTGTGCTCTGACCTGAGAATCAATCCCACAGCTTTTCAGTCTGTTGAATAATGCCCAACAAACTGAGCCACACGAGCCAGGACCATAATTATGTTCTATTTTAAGCATCAAACATAGGTACATGAAGTATGCATTTTTGCCAAAATCAAGATATCACATGAATATAGCTGAAAGATAGTTTAAAGTTTTCATCATTCTAGCATCAGACTCAACAAGAGGAAGCCCATCTTTCTTGTTTCCTATGAATTCACATGTCTCCAGAACTAAGAATTAAAGAATTTAACTTTGCAAACAGTTTTATATAAGAATTAGGAGGCAAATAATACATTTAATATAGGAGATGATCTATTGCTAAAAATAAAAGTATTTGTTACCTCTGTGTTGCTAAATCCAAAAGTCAGTTCTTGCTAGTTCCTTCTTAATCTTCCATTCTCAGTGTTGGAATACTCCAGTGCTCAGTACTTGGACCTTCTCCTTATTGATACATGCTTAAGAGCACATCCAGTCTCAAGGCTTATCTGCTATTGGCTCCTAAGTTTGTATGTCTATCCTGAACCTTTTTTCTGAACCTGAACTCCAGGCTTACACATCCAACTGTTTATTGGATATCTCCATATGAACAGTCTAGAGAGCAGCTCTCTGAAACTTAACATGTTCATACAGTCTTCCCTTCAAACTGTTTTCATCTCATTTGCAACCAAATTCAACCAATTCTGTGAGCAAGTCCAGTAAATCTTTTATGGCTACTTTAAAAAAATCCTCACCTGAGGATATATATTTATTGATTTTGTAGAGAGAGGAAGAGAGGGAAGGAGCAGGTGAGAGAGAAAGGGACTTGAGCATCATGGATTTCAGTATCTGTGAGGGGTCTTGGAAATAATGCCCTGTGGATACTGAAGGAAAACTGTAGTTAAGTTTTGGAGGAGTCAGAAGTTATACTCAGATTTTTCAACAGGGGTAGGTGTCGCCCCCTACCCACTGTGTTGTTTCAAGGGTCAACGATAATAATAACAACAACAATAATAATAATAGAATAGCTGAAGGAGTTTCTAAATATTTGCTGGGATTGCCTAGCAATTTAAATAGGCTATCAGCTTCAGATATTGTTGAAATTACCAAAATTTTGTGTATCTAAACCCCTAGCAATTGGCTGCAAGTTTACAAGCATATGCTTTATTGCATTGGAAAAGCATACTAACCAAAGGAAAACTTATGCATGGAACAATGACCTAGTCTTTTGTCTGGCTTCGACAGTTATAATCCATGTCAGGGATCTGAATGAGATATTTTCAGTGATCCAGTGGGTCTTTCCCATACTAAATTCTTTGATCAGGACTAAAATTAGCAGTTTATAAGGAGCGAAGTCCCCTCTGACAGAATCAGAGAAAAGAGCCATGGTAGCAAAATTAGTTACTGTGTTTAAAACAAATTCAAAGGAAAACAAATCAATTTGTCAAAATAAAATTATTTTATTGTGTATTCATTTATTTCTTATGAGCCTATTAATTTTAGTGAACTTTGATCCCTTGTCCAGACCTAATAAATTCTAAAGATACATTTCTGTTAGAGAATTGCATGTTGTAACTCAGCCACCTCTCACATTGTGATTGACATGTAGGTAACTTTTACAGCATACACAAAGACTCTGGAGAGGCATATAAGCATTAGAAGAATTTTATTTTCGCAAATTGGAGTACTGTTAAAGAAAGGAGCCTTGGCTGGTGTGGCTCAGTGGATTGAGTGCTGGCTTGTGAACCAAAGGGTCACCAGTTTGATTCCCAGTCAGGGCACATGCCTGGGTTGCAGGCCAGGTGCCCAGTGCGGGGCACACGAGAGGCAAACATACATTGATGTTTCTCTCCCTCTCTTTCTTCCTTCCTGCCCCTTGTCTAAAAAAATAAACAAAATCTTAAAAAAAAAAAAGTCGAAAAAATTCTTATTTGTTTTGGTTTGTATTCCTTTAAATTTATTTTGTTGTACTTTTGAGAGAAAATTATAAACACAGATACATTTTTAAATATTATTAGCGGTTAAAAAAGATATTGGCTATATTTAAATTTAAAAAAAATTTATATAGCTACAGTCTCAAACACATAGCCTTTATGTATTTATTTACCTAGAGATGTTAACTGAGATTCTCAAATAAGTCAAAATGAATAATGCTTATATTTTTTTATCCTAAGTTTTACCAGAAAGTGAAGCAATTCAAATTATAAGTGAGTTTTATTTGCTTATTCATTTGTTTCTTAGGCTAATAAAATAAACAAGTCATCTCTCAAAAGTACCATTAGGTAACATAGTATTCAGAGAAGTAATTACTAATGCTCCTAATTCAGAAAACATGTGCCTTTCAGCCTATTTTAATCAGTGCTGCTGATGTCTATTTTATAAAAGAAAAACCATAGAGATTTCTGTGAGTTTATTTGAGCCACAATAAACGACACATGTTGGGGAAGCGAGATCTCCAATGCTCCCAAGAATAACGGTTTTGCAGGTTGTTTTATGCAGTTGAACCCGAAGAAGATTGTATGGAGGTGGGAAAAGCAAGGCAGGGACCAGATCACAGGATAGCGAACAGTTTATGTGTTCTCTTGAGGGTGATTATGGCTTATTTCAAAGGTGTACTAACCTCAATACCTCCATGAACAGAAACAATGGACAGAGCTTCCTTAAGGCAAAGAAACCTTTTAATAAAAAGTTATATACCAAATAAATAAATAAAAAGTTATATGGCTAGGGTGTGACTATGCACCATTAACTGCCCAGTTAAAAATTTATGACCAGATCACCCTATGAAGTTGATTTCATTGAACTCCTTTTTTAAAATCCACATTTCTATACAATAATTGTTGAAAAATAGTTTTGTTATTTTTCACTGTAATTTATGTAACAAACACCTGAATATAGAACCTAATCGGTGAACCTACCTTTTTTTAACTTTTAAGTAATTACCTTTTATTACACTTACGTAGTAAGTTACTTAGATGGGTGACATTTAAGTAACTTATTAAGGTCCATAAAAGAAAACAACTTAGTATCCCAGGTGGGAGGGTTAGGTCACGTCTCCAGGCTGTGCCCAAGCCAAAGTGCCTGTCCTGGGAACATAGGAAACCTCTCTCCAGCCAGGCCCTGCAGGGCGTCTGGTGCAAAACGACGAGGTCATTAGTGCAAAGGGCTCTGAAGCAGCTGAAACAGGGTCCTATCACCTTTTCCAAGTATTACTTCCCTTTTCAGGACAAGGGTCAGAGAAAGGGAAATTGGAAATGAGGTTGCGCAACTGGGAGGACAAGAGAAAGGCAAGGAACTAGAAGTGATAAAAAGGAAGGCCCGTTCAACAAACTGGAGGGAGTGAGGGAAGGAGAGGGGTGTGATTGAAGAAAGCTTCCCTTGAGATCCGGGAGGTCGGGCAGACCTGTGTGAGGACCAGGTGTCCAAGGTGGGTGGTTGAACTGCAGTGGAAGTGAAAGTCTCTCAAATTTAGGAGATTGAGAAACTGGGAAGCAAGAGGATCCTCTGAGAATGTCCCTCTCTGAGGTTCTCCTTCTAAACATATTCATCCATTTCCTTCCATCCTCATCTGCTCTGTCTCTAGTTTTTGCTTTAGTTCAAAACCACTTAACTGAAGTAACTAATGGCATAGTTAGACTTTGCATTGAAATCTAGATTAAAATGTCTGCAAATCAATAATCAACTTACAGAAAGCATTTCACCAATGACTTGAGATATTTCATATACAACAGCATTAAACGACAGGGAATCAAATTATTCTGTTTGGTTCTCTTTCAATTCCTCTTGTTAAACCCAGGAGAATATCTCAGTTTGGGGCTGGTGTATCTTGAATACAAGGCCCAAGAAAGAGCATTATTATTTTTTTCTTTTTGTAAAGATTTTTTATTGTTTATTTTTTAGAGAGAGGGGAAGGAGGGGGAAAGAGGAGGAAAACATCTACATGTGAGAGATACATCAATTGGTTGCCTCTTGCACACCCCCAACTGGGGGACCTGGCCCGCGGCCCTGACTGGAAACAGAACTGGCTGCCTTTTGGTTTGCAGGCCCAATCTGCTGAGCCACACCGTCCAGGTCAGGAAACAGCATTCTGCTGTAGAGATCCATAGACAGCACGTTGGAAAACCCTGGCCTCGACCAATCCAAAATTTTGACCAACTACCTGATTAGCATATACCCACAATGTTTATCTAATGAGAGATATGGTTGAAGCAATGCTTTTACACATTATTGCTATTTTTTAAATCTTGTTTAACAATTTATGATATGACAATTTAAGTTTATTCAGTTTATTTTGGTATTTGGTTTTAATGGAGTCCTGGCTAATAAAGATACTCACCAAGCTAGACACGTTCAAATAGAAATACATTGTTGTCCATAGTTACTAAATTTTGATACTCATTTGGTAACTCAATTTACCAATTTTGCAGTTTGTGTTAATTCTGGTTTATAAATTCCTTCTTTCCTGGTGTGTCAATAGATGTTTTGTGAGCTAACTGGAAGATTATGCATTTTTTTAATGTTTTAAAAAATAGTTTCAAAACTCACTGAAACATCTAAACAAATGATAAATATGTATCCAAGCATTTTTACTATGCAGGTGAGACTTTAGAAGTAACAAGTTACATCTTTTTAGGTTACAAAGTTACCAAAAATTTAAAATAATTTTAAACATCAATTTTCAAAATGTTCTTTTCACAGCATGACTTTCTTTCTATTTATTTATTTATTTATTTATTTATTTATTTATTTATTTATTTATTTATTATTGTTTAGGTGGATGAGTTTCTTTTTAAAATCAGATACTTTCTTATTTGTTAGATGACTGCTTGTAATATGAGATTATCACACCGTTTCTACCTGGCTGATGAAAAGCTTCTGTCAGTTTTGTCATTTGTAAGCCGTGTGGAAGAGAGGTACAGGGAGAGGCAGGGGCAGTGGTGAGGGGCACAGAGCTTCCATGCTGACTCTTGGCGACCCCACGTCAGCACACGTGCTGAACAGGGGGGAGCTCTCTGAATGTCCTGGAGTTTTTATGAATTTAATTTAATCTCTAGGACCCCCACCCCTCCTTGGAGGTCAGGGTGGGGCTGAAAAATTCCAACCCTCTAATCAAGTATTTGGCCTTTTAGTAACAAACTCTTAATCTGAGGCTGTCCAAGTGACCTCACCCTCATCTACCTTGTTAGCATAAACTCAGGTGTGGTTGCTGGGGCTTTTAATTAACAAAAGCCATTCCTATCACCCGGATCACTCAGGAAATTCCAAGGGTTTCAGAAGCTCTGTGCTAGGAAGAGGAAAAAGTCCAAATAGTTATATTTTTATGACACCACATAATATTGTACATGAGTCTTAACCAGGCCCAGTATAAACAGAAACCGCAATGTGCTTACAATGAATGGCTGAGCATGGGTACCACCGTTAGCTCCCATTTACCACGAGACACCTCACTGCTTCAGCTAGGTTTTTAATTGCAAAGAACAGAATGCACCTTAGTTAGTTTCAATAGTGAAAGGGTTTTCTTTTTTGTTTTTAAAGGATATTAGGAAGCTGACGGAGTTGTTGAGAAGCTTAGGGAAACAGACTCAAAGAGTATAGATTTTAAAGTCTTCAGAAGAAAATATTTTGTAGCCACATGAGGGGATGGATGTTAAATCAACTTGTTATGGTGATCATTTTGCAGGACATAGACTATATCAACTCATTAGTTATACACTTATACAGTGTTATATGTCAATTATATCTCAATAAAATGGGAAGAAAATAAAAGCAAAAAGAATTTCTAGATCAAAAGTGACGTGGGTACCTTCTTAGATATAAAGATGACACCTCTTTCTGGCCCCAAATAGTGTAGTTGCATCTTCTCTGGGCCAGCACTGTCCATGCATGAGTTGTATGTCACCCAAAAGGGGTATGTTTTAGAGAGAAAAAGGAAAGACCAAAGCCTATCAATTTCTGCTCCCCTTCCCTGCAGAGACCTTCCCATCTCCCCCACCCAGTCATTTCTCACTGGATTTCTCTTCTTGCGCTCCACCCTGCCTCTCAGCATAGTTGGAATTCTCAGTCTCTGCCCCTGAGGGCCTCCTGCTCAGGTTTGCAGGCCCAGACCTCCTCGCCTCTGCCCAGTGTTGGACCCTGTTATTGTTGCCTCCAATTACCGGTCAGTGTCTCTCCCAAGAGACAGTAACCTGGTTACTGTACAGGTCCTGTACCCAATTTTCTAAATAAGTAAGCAATTTTTGGCCACTAGCAAGGTGTGTGAGAATTTAACTCAGTTCTGGACACTGTCTACCCAGAGCTAGCATCAGATTCCACAGGCTGGGAGCTGAGTCCTCCCATCCCCACATCAGGTGCCAGTCGAAAGCCCAGGTTGTTCCTTGTGCTTCTGACCAACTGGCTACAAGTCAGAGCTTCCCATACCCCCTCTTCACATTTGATCAATTTGCTAGAGTGATTCACAGAACTTAGGGGGAAAATTACATATGTTTACTGTTTTATTACAAAAAGATATGCTAGAGGATACAGACGAACATCTGTGTGGAAGAGATGCATGGGGCAAGGTGTGAGGGAAGGGACTCAGAGCTTCCGCGCCCTCTCCCTGCACACCCCTCTCCCAGAACCTCCACGTGTTCACTGGCCTGGAAGTTACCTGAACTTTGGGATTTTTAAGGAGTCTTCATCCATAGGCACAATTGATCATTAACTCTATTTTTAAGCCCTAGTTCCTTCTCAAAAGAATTCGGAGTGGGGTTGAAAATTCCAAGCTTCTAATTATGGCTTGGTTTTCCCTGTGACCAGCCCTTTTCACCCAAAAGTGTTCCTTATCACCCCCCAAATTAAGGTTTCAGGAGGCCTGGATCAGGAACCAGGGTTAAAAAATAACTTTAGAACAAAAGGTGCTCCTAGTGCTCTTATCACTTGGGAAGTTACAAGGGTTTACAGGAGCTCTGCTGCAGGGACTGAGGGCAGAGGCCAATTTCCTCGATCTCACACCTGTTTATTTGTTTCCCTCTCACTGACCACCCAGCTGCTAGGCCTGCATCCTAACCCTGAGGCTCCATTCCAACCTGCTCAGTAATGGCGAGAATTCCATAGGCTCACTGTCACTTTCCTGATGTGGATGCGCAAAGGCAATGGGCTCAGACCCAGGCCCCTTTGTTGTAGACTCGGCCCTGTCGAGAACCAGTGGGATTTCTGTTGATTTCATTTCATTTGCCTCTTTTGTAAAACAAGAGCTCCGAATTTAACCTTCAATTTTACTTCCAGTTCTTTCTTTCTTTTTTTTTTTTTAAATTGAGGTATAATTGACATATAATATTGTATTAGTTTCAGGTATACAACATAATGACTCAATATTTGTAGGTATTACAAAATGACCACCATAGTAAGTCCAGTTAGCATCTGTCACCACACATAGTTACAAATTTTTCTTTTCTAGTGTTGAGTTTATTCCAGTTCTAAAATTCTGTGAGTCTATAATCCCAGCCATAGCATTGTGACTTTCTGGATTTTGTCCTAGACCCAGGCCACCTCTCCTGCTCCTGCCTCTGTCCCGTTTACCCTGCCTCAACCCCTGCCCAACTCGAATCCCTGGGGCTCATTCCTCAGCACAGCCCCTCCTCCCTGTCCTTTGGCATTTAGGTTATGTTATCTTCTGTGTTTTATCTCCTCGAATGTATTTCCAGATTACAGCTCTGCCTTGTAACCCATACCGATCTTTCCAGGTCACCTGGACTGTTAGCAAATATTAATTTCTTCACTGAAGAGTGTCTTGAGAATATATGCACCATTATTATGAAAGCTTTAAAAGCAAAGCAACAAACAAATAAATGCTGAGTAAAAATAGCTTTGGTTTGCCTGACTGCACTCTTTTCAGTGTAAAGATGCTATGCATTCTTCCTTTATAATCCTTTCTGTGAGTCCCTTTCAAAAAGCTGTTTCTATAAACCTTTTGAAAAATTTGTATTCTTATGGGAACTACTTCTCCCCAAGCATCCCATTAAACCTGTTAGGTTATTTGGTATTTTATTTTTGTTAGAGCGTTACTCAGAACTGTTAGGTCATACATTGCCCTACTCAAAACTCTCCAGTGCCTCCCCCTCCCCTCTGAGCCCCCAGTGCTGCTGAGTGGGAGTCTCTAACAGGGATCTGCACCAAACTGGACCCCCACCCCCTTGCTCTCTGCTCCCCTGCTCTCCTGGCTGCTCTTCAGTGATGCCAAATATATTTCTCCTTCTGTTCCCTTGGTCTAAAATACTCTTGCCCCCAAAATATCAGCACGGTTTGTCCCTTCACATCAGGTCTTTTGTTGAGACGCCTTCCCTGACAACCCTCTCTGAAGAGGGACACAAGCCACCTTGCCAGTCACTGTCCATTATCCGTGCTCTGCTGTTTCTCTCCGTAGAATTCATCACCAACTACCACATTTCATATTTACTCATTGTCCCCCAACTAGTATAACATCCATCAAAAACAGAAATTTGCTTGTTTCTTTCTCTATCTTTGGCACAAGTTAGCAACCAATAATTACTCTCATGTTAAATGACTATATGATGAGAAAAAATTAACTTGAAAAAATATTGTGGTGAGGAAGGTTATAAATTTTAGTTTAATAAATTACAGTTCAGTAATTATGTTTCTGCTGCTAGTTTTTCTGCTGCATTAGTAATATAATACTGATAGAATGTGTAAAGGTTAATAAAAATGGGATAAATTGAGAGAATTGGTTCAAAGCTCTAAAAATATTAACAAGTTTCATTTCATTGATTTCAATACCAGAAGTGGTTAAATATGACTTCCTCATGTGGCCACTAGGTGACAGGATAAGCACACATACTTAGCAGCAAAAGGGGCATTTATCTTAAGTTCGCCAAGAGCTGGCAATAATAGTAATATTAGTCCCTTCTATTTGGACGGTACTTTCTAGTAGACAAACTACTTTCACAAGCAATGTCTCATGATGCTCCTGTGAAGTAGGGAAGACAGGTGTTGTTATTCGTTTATTCTTAACTATTTTCTTAAACAGGTTAAAGTGAGGCTCAGAGTTGAAGGGATTTGCCCGAGGAAGTGAACGGCAGAGCGGGATCTGGAGCCCATGTCCTGGTCTCTGCCTGCAGGGCTCTTCAGGATTCACTCAGTGAGGGGAAGGCAACTTTTCAGAAAATAGGACTTGGGTTCTAAACTTGCCCCCAGGAAATAGTCTGAAAATAACAATCCTCTTTAGCTTAAAAATGAGACAAAACAAAACGAACCAAACTTAAACCATTAAATCTTTCCAACCTCCCCTTTGGGTGGGGGATGGATCCTGAAATACATCTCCCTTTGGATCTCCTCGCACATCGGGGGTTTCGGGGGGCGGGGTTAGTGTAAGTTATGAAGCTTCCACAGGATGTCAGCAGACAGTCGCAGTGGGTAGCGGTATGTCTAGTCATGTGACAGCATGGGTTTCTGCCTCTCACATGGCTGAGTGCTGCGGGCGTAATTTTGTGTGAAAAACAGGGGTGTGCAATTCCCATTAGTATTAATGGGAACTGCAGTGAGCCTTGGATGGTTTTGGAACACTAAAGTGGAATAGCAGCAAAATCACCTACATGTAAAAAATACCATTAAATCCATTAAATGCTGCTGTTAGGTTTCCCAAGTTTATGACAAGCAACCTACTGGTGCATTTTTAAGCACAGGTTCCCATTGGCAGAAATGTGATTTAACAAAGTTTATTTCGTAAGTTCTTGCTGTAGTGTTGTGTTGCATATTAAAAATAACTTAGGTTTTGACGTAAAACTCCAGGGTGTGGTCCTGGTTTAGCTGCTTACTGGCTGCGTGACCTTCAGCACAAGATCTAACTCCTCCGAAGCTCTGTTGTGTGCAAAATTGGTATAGTACTACTTGCTTTATAGAGTTGGTATGAAGATGAAATGAGATAATATTTATAAAAGCAGTTTATAAATGAAAATCCCTGTATGTAAGGTGACTGTTATTATCATAGAGATGGGGAGAAATGTTTTTTTATTTTAATTGTTCATGTACAGTTTTCTTTTACTCCCATCCCAGCCCGCCCATCCCCCCTGAAATATGTTTTTTATTTTTTAAGCTGGAGGACCTCAGCTTTGTCATTACTTGCTTTTGTCCTTGGGTTAGTTTATTCAAATTGCTGGACCTCAGTTTTCTTGCTGGGGAAAAAAATGAAGTAATCAACAACTCATTTATTGAATTATTTTCTAAGTGTCAGTGACTTAGGTCTTTATTACATATGAGTTCTTTATGTAACAACTAACTTCCATAAACATTTCTGAGGTAGATTTGTTAAAATTGATTGATTATTAAAAATCTGGGCATTTTAGTGTTAGAAGGCCCTTAAAAGTAATATGGAGTAAGCACTTTATTTTACACACGAAGAAAATAAACGTCAGAGGTGAGGTAAAGTGCTTAAAGTCACATGCCGGTTGTGGGCAGAACCAGTGGCCAGGTTCCAGGATATCTCATTGTCTCAATTCCTACAATGGTCAATTCAGAGAAGTGTGAAGCAGAGAGGTACTCTTATACCTTTCAATCCAGTTGGAGGGATAAGTGGAGATGGCCAGAGGCAGCGACACTGTGCTCCCTGAAGCTCAGCAGAGAGCAGAGAGGTGGGAAAGAATAACGCAGGTGGAGTGATGACAGAGGGCTTCCTGGAAGAGGAGAGATTTAAACTGGGCCCAGAAAAGCAACTGTGTGCTAGAGGGAGCAAAAGAGAGAGTGCACAATCCAGAAGTAAAGAATGGCATACATCAAAGAGGGGAGGAAGATAAGAAGAGGGAATGTGCAGGAGTTAAACTTCCTGTGAAGGGGAAGTGGCAAATGGGCAGAATAAGTGGTGGGTAGGGACTGGAGGCCAGGGGCTTGGAATACCAAGCAAGGTTTCTTCTTAATGCTATAATCCACAGGAGCTATTGGTTAATTAATCCAATCATGTGTTTAACACAGATTTATTGGGCATCTACCATGTGCTCAGCCAGGCACTGGATTTGTAGTGCTAATCAAAAGGGGCTTTGTCCCTACTCTTAGGCAGTTTCAATCTAGTGTGGAGAGATGGATGATAAACTGGTAAATGAATTACATATTGAGAAATACTTTGGAGGTCATGGACAGGGTGCTATGTTAGAGAGTAGCAAAGAATACCTCTTACACAGGTCAGCCAGAGACAACTCTGAACAATTAGTAGGAGGTCCATGTGGCTAGAACTCTATCAGCACGAGGGGCTGGAGGAAAGGCTGGGAAGGGAGCTGGGGCTGAATAATGCCTGACTGCACTGCAGGTGTGAACAAACTGCTAAGTGCATCAGTGCATTGGGAGTTTTGAAGCAGGTAGGTGACATGGTCTGATATATATCTATCTATATCTATTATATATATATTTCTGTGTATATGTATATATATACATATATGTGTATGTATATACATATATGTATATATGTGTGTGTGTATATATATATATATATATATATATATATATATATATATGACTCTTCTTGGCTGCACAATAGGGAATGAACTGTGGAGGGAGGATGCTAAGTATAAAAGCAGGGGGCCATGGTCAAAATTCCCAAGAGAGACAAATGTATCTTGAATCAGTATCATAGTAATAAAGCATAGCATCTTCATAGCAGTGAGTGTGGATAAGTTGGCTGATAGATAACACTTAAAGATAACTTCTCTAAGGCTTATGTATGAATTGGCTGTGAGAGGTATTGGAGAATATAGTAGATTGAATGATGGCCCTCCAAAAGGTATGTCCATGTCTTAAACCCCAGAGCCTGAGAATGTGACCTAATTTGGAAAAAAAAAGGTCTTTGCAGGTGTAATTAAGTTAAGGATCTCCAAATAATCATTCTGGGTTATCTACGTAAACCCCAATTCTATGATAAGTGTCCTCCCACACGGAAGAGACTGGGAGAAAAGTGGAGAAGCCCGAGGGAAGACAGGTGCGGAGGTTGGAATGAGATAGCACTGGAGGTCCTGGAGCCTGCGGAAGCCGGACAGGACTAGGAAGGGTTCTCCCTGAGAGCCTCCGGGGAGAGCATAGCCCTGCTGACACCTTGTTTTCAGATTTCTGGCCTCCAGGACAGTGAGAAAATAAATGTCTGTTGTTTTAAGCCGCCAAGTTTGTGGGGCTATGTTATGGCATCCACAGGAAACTACTACAGAGACGGAGAGACATTGCTACCACCAGGATGATCCCAGGTCTCTGGGTGTTGCCATTACTGTGTTGGGGAAGTCTGGGTTTGGAGGGTGGTTGGTGGTGAGGAGATGAACAGTTAATTAGAGTTTCGAGCCCTGACCTGATGGGACAGTCAGTTAGAGCATCGTCCTGATGCTCCAAAGTTGCAGCTTTGATCCCACCCCCACCCCCTCCCCCACTCCCGTCAAGGCCCATGCAAAAATCAACCAATGAATGGGTAAATAAGTGGAATCAATGAATTGATGTTTCTCTCTCTCTCTCAAACCAATCAATAAATTAAAAAAAAAACATTTAGAGTTTGAACATGTAAAGTTTAAATGCTTGTGAAATGCTCAAGTAGAGAAGGTGGGTAAATAGCTGGATGGAGGAGTCAGAGGTCAGAGGAGGGTCAGGAGAAAAGAGAAAATTTAGAATCATCAGCATACAGGTACAAGAGGGTGTAGAGCAGAGCTGTGGAGGGTCTATGAGCTGGGGCATGTGCTTTTCAGCCCATTTGTGGGAAACTGGTCAATCCTTCACTTTCTGTTTTTTTTCCTTTTTCTCACCTCTGCTGCCTGCCTGTTGTGAGAGAGTCAGGAAGAGCAAGGCTAACTGGTAAGGCAGTGTAATTTCAGGGCAAAACTGTGTGATTCTGCCTTCCCAAAGACTCTCCATCTGTCAACTGATGCCTGGCTCTCCATGATTAGAGATTCATTCCTTCAGGCATCAAAACCTGCATATTCTTTGGGAAAAGCCCTTCATAACCTTTTCCTTCGCATTTGAGTGAGAATTTGTTTATCGGATGCTTTCCTCGGAGCACACTATGATGCAGTGGGTGATAGGAGTGTGGAAGAACAAAAACATGAAGTTTGGGGCATACGCTGGGCAGGCAGAGTAGGAAAGGGCAACCCCAAGAATGTGGGGACGCTGAAGCCGGACCATGTCTGCTCTGCGGCTTTGCCTGGGAGGGAAAAGCCCACCATAAAAAGATTGCTCTCTTCCCTGCTGTGGCCTGAAAACTCCGCTGCAAACACCTTCCCTCGCCCCCTGTGCACCACTGACAGAATCTAAGCTGACATGCCCTTCTCCAGAACAAGAAGTGAAAGGTACACCGGTGACATACAACAGATGGCTTTGCAATATTCGAGAGGAAATGCTATTGCATGGACTAGGCAGTGTTTTAAGGGCGATTCTGAAGTTTCTGCTTTCTTTAAGGGGATGGTTACTTTCACTGGCCTGTGGATGTTACCTCCTCTTGTCTCCACTGCTACCATCATCGGTCTAGCACCAGCCCTGCTGTGTCTTCTTGCCAGGCTCCCCCAACCCGCCCCCTCCCCAGACCTGCTCCCAGACCAGTCTGCTAGTTCTGCTCTCACAGTGAGGATTTCAAAATGCAAACATGCTTCTCGCCCTTCAGTGTCTTCCTGCTGCTCCTCGGATAAAAAACTATAAAGCTCACGGGAAGTAAACTATAGGATAAGGAATGCAGTCAGTAACACATGTGGGGTCAGGTGGGTATTAGACTTACTGAGGGAGTTATTTTGTAAGTTTTGTAAATGTCTAACCACTATGCTAAAACTAATCATAGTGAATGTCAATTGTAATTGAAATAAAAAATTATATAATAAAAATTTTAGCCCTGCTTGGTGTAGCTGAATGGATTGAGCATGGACTGCGAACCAAAGGGTCGCTGGTTCAATTCCCAGTCAGGGCACATGCCTGGGTTGTGGGCCAGGTCCCCAGTGGGGCCCACATGAGAGGCAGCCACACATTGACATTTCTCTCCCTCTCTTTCTCCCTCCCTTCCCCTCTCTCCAAAAATAAATAAATAAAATTTAAAAAAATTTTAAGTATAAAGCCTTTCTGTATCTGATTATTGCCATTATTTTCAGCTTCATCTCATCCCTATCCTTACTTGCTTTGCTGAGATCTAAGTGCACTGATATTCATTCAGTTTTTCCGGCTCCACAAGCCGTCTCTTTGCTGCTCCCCGGGTCTGGAGCGCTCTCCCTGCCCCCACCCCTCTCTCCCACTCCTTCCCTGCATCCTGTCAGCTCTCCACCCCCAGTACACAGAATCACACACTTCATTAGGGACACTGTCCTGACTTCCCCCTCCCCCCGTATCAAACCCTTCTACGTTCACACTGTGTACCTT
The DNA here is from genome assembly GCF_021234435.1 of Artibeus jamaicensis. Taxonomy (NCBI): domain Eukaryota; kingdom Metazoa; phylum Chordata; class Mammalia; order Chiroptera; family Phyllostomidae; genus Artibeus; species Artibeus jamaicensis. The sequence continues at coordinate 36,603,577 of NW_026522025.1, read as the reverse complement.
GTCTGCCTACTCCTGTGAAAGCTGTAAATATGTGTGTGTGTGATTAATGTCTCTCCCCACCAGACCTCACTCTTCATGAGGACGGTGTCTGGCTTGTGGTGGCATCCCTGGCATCCAGCTACCCTTGGCCTGTTGCAGGGTCTCACTGAATGTTGGCTGAATAGATAAAATGAATGGGCATGTATTGCCACTAATTATTGGATTACCAAATGAATTCTAAGACCTCTCAGCATGAGTCTCTTTGATGTGGCTTTTAAGTTTTGAAAAGCAATCAGTTAGTAATAATACTTGTCTGATTCTCTCCTCCTGGCGGGGGGGGGGTGTTCCTGGAGCACAGTAAGGAGAATAAAGTCACTTATCGGTATCCACTCATGAGCATCAATTTCTTTTTGTAATCAAAATTTATTTTTAAAATTTATCTATTTTACCTACTTATTTTTAATTTAAATTATTTTATTGTTGCTCAATTACAGTTGTCTGTATATCTACTGCATTTTTCCATTACTATTTAACCCCCTCATACCACCACCCCCTGCAATCACCGCACTGTTGTCTGTGTCCATGAGTTCTGAGCATCAATTTCTACCCCCAAATAGAAGGAGAGAAAGGCTCGCAGGCCCCAGGCCTGTGATATTGACTTTGTATGGCAACCTGCAGGCCAGGTTTCTCTGTGACTGTCGCTTATGAATGAAGAGTAAGCCCGTGGAAGGGGACGCGCCCCCTACTTTTATTGAGCACTACCAGCCCCTCACTCACACCTGATAACGTGCACTGGTTATTGGAAAATCTGTTTGGCCTTCCTGAAATTTAAAAAAAAAAAAAAAGATATTAAACACAATCACTTTAAAGAACGTGGTAGCTAAGCTTGATAAAATTACCACAAAACTTTAATTTAGAGAAAAAGTCAGTGATAGGTCTCAAATGTAGTTCAAATGGTATTTCTTTGGATGTGAGGTTTCCAATCTGTGGCTCTGTCCTCAAAGTGATGAAAATATGGTGTACATCTGTGCATTTGTTTTCTCATGGCTTGTATTTAATTACCCACAAAGAGAAAAAAATTCACAAAATGTTTCATGTTCTACTCTTTTAACTGCTAAAACAGAAACTTCTGAGGCTTTGACAGGATTGGTTACCACCCCTTTGAAAGTTTTTTATTAATGCAGAGGGAGTATGTTTTTAATCACTTGTATTTTGATCACTAAAATGTATTTTCTATGATTCGTTCATGCTTGCTTCTATCATATTTTAAGTACACAAGGAGTAAGCAGCTTTTACCTTGTAAAATATATTGGGCTTTTTAAAAAAATTTTTAAATTATTTTTATTATGGTGCATTTCTCATAGAAATACATAAAAGAGGAACTTCCGCCAAGATGGAGGTGTAGGTGGAAATACTTTGCGTCCACGCACAACCAAATCTAAAAACAAAGTTTTAACAACAATAAACATAACCAAACCACACAGAAAATCAACAATACGGAGTCTGAAGACAACGAAATGCTCAGCTAAACCGGTAAGAGGAGTGAAGCCAGCAGTGGAGCAGGTTGGCAAAAAAGATCCCTGACTGGGTGGTGGGCAAGCAGCCGAAGGCACAGATCCCAGGTGCGGGCTAGCTACGGGTGGACACAGGAAGAGGCGTGGCTGTCTGTCTGCGGTCAAGCATTTGCGAGCAGATAAACCAGTGAAGAGGCGAGCATTGAGACCACACAGCGCAGGGCGGCGGGCTCGCACATTTCACTCTGATAAACAGGCCGGGGCAGTGGGACGGACTGGCGAGCAGAAAGGACCGCCATTGCTCCCTCTCTGACCCCGCCCCCACATACAGCATCACAAACCAGCGACCTGGGTGCCCCCACCCTGGTAAACAACTAAGGCTCCGCTCCTCATACTTAACGGGCATGAACAGACAAAAAGTGGCTCAAGAACAACTCAGAGCCCCAGTGCTGATAAATCTAAGTGATGAAGAAATAGCCAATCTTTCAGATGCACAGTTCAAAACACTGGTGATCAGGATCCTCACAGAACTGGTCGATTTTAGTCACAAATTAGAGAAATATATGAAAGCTAAACTAATTGAAATGAATGGTAATACACAGGAAACCAACAGTAATGGAAAGGAGACTGGGACTCAAATCAAGGGAGTAGACCAGAAGGAAGGAAAAAATGACCAAACAGAAAAGAAGGAAGAAACAAAAATTCAAAAAAATGAGGAGAGGCTTAGGAACCTCCAGGACATCTTTAAACGTTCCAACACTCGAATTATAGGGGTACCAGAAGGGGGAAAGGAACAGCCACAAATGGAAAACTTATTTGAACAAATAATAAAGGAGAATTTCCCCAACCTGGCAAAGGAAATAGACTTCCAGGAAATCCAGGAAGCTCAGAGAGTCCCAAAGAAGTTGGACCCAAGAAGGAACACACCAAGGCACATCATAATTACATTAGCCAAGATTAAAATGAAGGAGAGAATCCTAGAAGCAGCAAGAGATAAGGGGACAGTCACCTACAAAGGAGTTCCCATCAGACTGTCAGTGGATTTCTCAAAAGAGACCTTCCAGGCAAGAAGGGGCTGGAAAGAGGTATGCCAAGTCATGAAAACCAAAGACCTACAACCAAGACTGCTCTATCCAGCAAAGTTTTCATTTAGAATGGAAGGACAAATAAAGTGCTTCTCAGATAAGACCAAATTCAAGGAGTTCATCATCACCAAGCCCTTATTATATGAAATGTTAAAGGAACTTATCTAAGAAAAAGAAGATAAAAAAGATGAACAGTGAAAGGACAGCAAACTCACAGTTATTAACAACCACACCTAAAACAAAAGCAAATAAAGAGGACAACTAGATCAGGAGTGAACCATAGAAATGAAGATCACGTGGAGGATTAGCAACAGGGGAGTGGGAGAAGGAGAAGGGGGAAGAAGGTACAGACAATAAGTAGCATAGACAGTAGATAGAAAATAGATGGGGGGAGGGTAAGAATAGTAGGGGAAATATAGAATCTAAAGAACTTGAGACACTGAGACACGTGTTCATGAACTAAAGGGGGGGAATGGTGGGGGAGGGGTGTGCAGAATGGAGGGGAAAGGAGGGGGGAATAGAACAAATGTAATGGCATAATCAATAAAAAAATGTTAAAAAAAAGAAATACATAAAAGACATAATGAATATCTAGTATATCCAGCACTATCTGGAGCAAATTAAATCTTCAGTTTTTCACATTCCCTTCAGACTTTTTTAGAGAATGTTGCCGGCACACCAGAGGGCTTTCTGTGTATCCTTTCTCCAGTCTCCTCCTCTTTCTTCTCCAGAAATAACCACAATCCTGAAGTGGGCATTGGTCATTCTTGTACATGTTTTATGCTTTTACTACATATTCATGTATCTATAAACAATACATGGCACAGTTTTGCAGGTTTTTAAATTATTTAAATGGTGTCACACTCTATACACCCTGCAATTAGATTTTCTGTTTTGTTTTAATTTTATCTTTATTGTATTTCTTTTCCATTACTTTTAGTCCCCTAATACCCCCAGCCTCCTTGGGCTTTGTTTTTATTCAGATGCAGAGTGATGATTAATGGACAAACTAAATATTAAATCAGAGGATGTTGGGAACCACCCTGCCTAGTTTCAGAAGCTGTAATTTCCCGTGGCTAAGGCTGAGTAAAAAGACCTTGGGACCATAAGCCACTGAGGAGATGGGTAAGATTCCTCAAAGGAGGGATGACCCAAGACAAAGGTACAGTCACAAAGGGGCCCTCAGGGAAGGACTTGGGGAACTATAGGAAAAGGGGGCAATGGACCCTCACCCCTTGGCTTTGACATAGTCCGAGTCCTTATTCTGTCTGCAAGAAGGCTCCTAATCTCTTGGCTGCCTTACTCCCCCTGCCTGACTTAAGCCTGAAACAATGCTGGAGGTGGGTGTGGCCCTGTGCTGGAAAGGGCAAATTCCCTAGGTCGATCAGGCCTAAGAAAGAATGTGTAAAATCCTATGAAACCTGCTTTACTAAATACCCTCAATTTAAATAAGGGTCTAAGCAGGAAGTGAGTTTGTTCCCCAAAGTTTTATGGCCCTTTAACTATCTGACTCTGACTCAGAATAAGCCCTCAGAGTTCTTTGAATGGCTTCTATTGTTTAATCATTACTGCCTGACAATGATTGATGAGCTTTAAACCCTATATTCTTATGCAAATTGAACCCAATAAAAGCTTGTCAGGGCAGGGGTCAGGTGCTCGCCCCTTGAGAGTGGCTGTGCGGTCCCTTTTCTTCCACAGAACTCGGTAGTCCTTGTGGATTTGTCTCGTCTCATCCATAATACCGAGGACACTGTGGGCCAGTATCTGCATCAAGAAAATGTTTCCTCTAAAAAAATCTGTATATAGATGTTATATTTTCTGTGTATATATGGATGTAGAAATATAAGTAAATGAAAGTGGTTAATTTTTTTTTTTGTCTCAATTGATATTTTGAGTCAGCAGCTGAAAGTTAAAGAAAGAAGTATATTTTGGTTTTGGCCAGGTAGCTCATCTGGTTAGACCATCGTCCTGATATACCAATGTTGTGGATTTGATCTTTGGTCAGGGCACATACAAGAAGGAACCAATGAGTGCATAAATAAGTTGAACAACAAATTCATGTCTCTCTCTCCCTCTCTCTCTCTCTCTCTCTCTCTTCTTTTCTCTTTCTAAAAAAATTTCTTAAAAAAAAAAAAAGTACTCTGGTCCCTTCCTCATTACTGTGCTGTTAAAAAGAGGTGTTTTTTTGTGGAGTACTTTTAAAAATGAAAATGTACATGAGAAAATATTGAATGCTTACTATAGCTAATCTATTATCATAATTGTCTTAGTTATTCACAGTTTTCAAAGTTTTATACACCTCGTTGTTTGGGGTCTATTTAAAGTGTTTTGAGCATAATAACTGGCTACTTTATTAGTAGTTGCCTGAACAGAAAAACAAAATGTCCTGTCTTCTAGATGAATCTGTAAAAACCGTTTATTTCAAACAAAACAGAATTCTTGGGTTAAGCCTCAAAATAGGCCTAACCAAGGTAGTTGTAATGCAATGACCAAATAAGAAAGTACTTTCATAAAAAATAAAGGTCAAGACATATTACTGAAATAAGGTAAAAGTATGTTTTTTAAAACTAAAGTGTTTAGTTAAATTGACCTTGTACGGTCAAAACCTCTGATCTTTATTTCTTTCTTATTGTTATTAAGATTGCACTATAATCTGTACATATATGTTTATTTTTTAAAAGATGTATTTGTACAGATCTTACCTCTGTTAGCCTAGATCATTAAAAGATTAAAAAGAATGTCGGCCTGGCAGGTGTAGCTCAGTGGATTGAGCGCGGGCTGCGAACCAAAGGGTCTCTGGTTCAATTCCCAGTCAGGGCACATGCCTGGGTTGCAGGCCAAATCCCCCAGTGGGGGTCACATGAGAGGCAACCACACATTGATGTTTCTCTCCTTCTCTTTTTCCCTCCCTTCCTCTCTCTCTAAAAATAAATAAATATTAAAAAAAAGAATGCCAAGAAATAGAAAATGAACAGCTTCTAAACATCAGGTGATCCGCAGTAGGAGTCTGGTAGCATGGCCTGGAGAACTGTTTCCCACTGTTCTCTTGTTCACCAAGGGAGCAGGTATTTAAGTGCCTCCCACACACCAGGCACTGTCTAAGGTGTCGAGGCTACGAAAGCGAACTAAGAGATCAAAAGGAGCACCTGTTCTGGTAGGTGGACGTGAGATGCTTAAAATTCAACCACATCTTTTCCTTAATCAAAAATAAGTTACATGCTACTAACATAATCTCTAGATGTTCATTACAGATTGAATTTCGAGAACACTTATGGAATAAATGTTATACAGCTGTATATTATTTTTCTTGATTTAAACAAGTATAAAAGTTCATCCTATTGGCTCACTTGACTTTCTACTGAGTGGTTCCTTTCTCCATGATTAAATTTCTATGCACCTCCTCAGAAAATTATGCTTTTCTCTGTATTTTTTTAAGGAAAGCCAAAAAGTATTAGGTTACCAGCTAGCTAGTGGCAGAACTGGTAATAGATAGATCTTGGTGTTTTACCTGCAACCATCTGATTTTATTACTCACTTTATTTTAAATTTAGAACGTTCTTAGAGTGATCTATTCTGAAGAGGAAAGTGGAAACTTCCATGTATTAAGTCCCTACTATGAGCCAGGTACTTGAGAATTGTGGAGAGGCAGGGATGATTAGACATAATTCACAAAGAAGACTTTTCTGAATGCAAATAAATAATAGGTAGCAAGACTGAAGTTTGGAAGTTGGTCTTCAGCTATCTACTATGCAAAGCTATAGCTAAATGAAAACAGTACATCTGTTTAAATTTGGATTGCCACTTAGATCCAAAATGGAGATAAATAATCAACATCTATATTTATGTCTAATAACAGGGCTTATTGATGGCTGATATTTAATAAGCACTTACTGTGCTAGGTACTTGATATGAAGTATATAATTTAATCTTCATAGTAACAGTTATTAACTCTGTTTTATGGATGAGAAAACTGAAGTTTTGAGAAGAGGCCCTTAATCACACAAAGTCAGGATTCAAACTTGAGGTTATTGCATGCTAGATCGCAGACTTCCAACCCATTTCTGTAATAAATGTCACCAAAAGGTGACTCAGGGAGCACTGATATCTCTGGGGAAACATCACACATGCTAGGACAATCTCTTCCCTTGGAGGAAGGTCCCTAGTAGAATGCACACTGAGGTGGGCTGTTCTCTTTTCAACACCTGATTCACAGATCTGATACAAGGAAATCTACAGAAAGGAACCTTCACCTGGAGACTTATTGCTGTAGGTGGGGTAAGGCTCTCTAATGGGTTTACCTGGAAGGTAAAAGAGAGTAGTCCTCTGCTGGAGTCATGAGCACTTCCTAGATGCTCCATCAAAAAAACAAGAAATGCTTTCCCCACACTGGCATAGCAAAGTGAGAGTTGGTGGCAGTGCAGATGCTGACTAAAAATGCATCTTGGGGACAGTGTCTTCTGTTTTTTTGTAATGCTTCAGGGCTTTTAGTCATTCATCAAAGGAATACTTTCTGAACACCTAATGTCTTAAGGGGCTCTGTGCTAGGCAAAATAGGGTTCACGTTGCAGAAAATTGGAAGTGCAAAGAGAAGTCTACAATAAGTTGAATCTTAATCTAAATCTAAATGGATTTTAAAATCTAAATAAAAATAAAGAGGGAGTTTACAATAAAATTAGAATGTTTAGAGAAGAAACTTGATAATTCAAACACAAAATCAAGCAGAAAATTATCCAGAGTACAACAAATGTCTATCATGGGACTTTTGGCTGAGGGGGAGGCATAGGTAGATACACTTTGCTTCCTCACACAACCAAAAAAAGGACAATAACAAATTTAAAAACAAAAGGTAACCAGAACTGCCAGAAAATCAAAATGTATGGAACTCTGACAACCAAGGAGTTAAAGAAGAAATATTCATTCATTCATTCATTCATTCCTTCAGACTCAGGGGCAGAGATGGGCAGCAAGGGTAGAGAGGAACTGGGGGGAACAACTGGGGAGCAAGATAGACCCTGCAACCCAGGGTTTCAGCACAAAGAAAATAAGCCTTAAAACCTGTGGCTGTAAAAATGTATGGGGCTTGTGGCAGTGGAAGAAACTCTCAGCCTCACAGGGGAGTTCATTGGAGGGACCCACAGAATCCTAGAATGTACACAAGCCCACTCACCTGGGAATCAACACCAGAGGACCCAATTTGCTTGTGGGTAGCAGGGGAAGTGACTGAAAGCCAGCCAAGAGCTGAGCAGGGGGAATTGTTCCCTATGTGACCCCCTCCCTCCAACATACAGTGCCACAACCCAACTAAGTGGGTTGCCCCGCCCTGGTGAATACGTAAGGATATGCCCCTTACAAGGTAACAGGGGCCAAGACAAAAAAATTATGGCCCAAGCAAAAGCTCAAATCAAAGCTCCAAAAATAGAACTAAGCAATGAATAGACAGCCAACCTATCAGATGCTGAGTTCAAAAAATAGAGGCAAAAGTGAAGGCTATGCAAAGTAAGATAAAGAAAAATGTACAGGGAAACAACAGTGAAGGGGTGAAAATCAGGAATCAAATCAATGATCTGGAGCACAAGGAAGAAATAAACATTTGACTAGAACAGAATGAAGAAATAAGAATTAAAAAAAAAAAATGAGGAGAGGCTTAGGAACCTCCAGGACAACTTTAAATGTTCCCACATCCTAATCATAGGGGTGCCAGAAAAAGAAAAGGAAGAGCAAGAAATTGAAAATGTATTTGAAAAAATAATGAAGGAACACTCCCCCAATCTGGCAAAAGAAATACACTTCCAGGAAGTCCAGCAAGCCCAGAGAGTTTCAAAGAAGTTGAACCCAAGGAAATACACACCAAGGCATATCATAATTACATTACCCAAGATTCAAGATAAGGAAACAATCTTAAAAGCAGTAAGAGAAAACGAGACAGTTACCTACAAAGGACATCCCATAAGACTCTTAGATGATTTCACAAAAGAAACCTTGCACACAAGAAAGGGCTGGAAAGAAGTATTCAAAGTCTGAAAGGCAAGGACCTACATCTGAGATTACTCCATCCAGCAAAGCTATCATTTGGAATGGAAGGGCAGATAAAGTGCTGCCCAGATAAGGTCAAATTCAAGGAGTTCATCATCACCAAGCCCTTATTATATGGAATGGTAAAGGGAAGTAGCTAAGAAAAAGAAAATGATCGCAACTATGAACAGTAAAATGACAACAAGCTCACAACTATCAACAAATGAACCTAATAAAGATAAATAAATAAAAACAAACTAAGCAAATAACTAGAAGAGGGACAGAATCACAGAAATGTAGATCACATGGAGGGTTATCAGCAGGGAGGGGGAGGGTAAAGAATGGGGAAAGAAGTACAGGGAATAAGCATAAATGGTAGGTGCAAAATAGATGGGAGGTGGTTAAGAATAGTATAGGAAATGGAGAAGCCAAAGAACTTCTGTGTATGACCCATGGACATAAATTAAGGTGGAGGGGGGATGCTGGTGGGAGGAGGGGATATAGGAAGGAGGGGAATAAAGGGGAAAAAATGGGATAACTGTAATACCATAATTAATAAAATGGATTTAATAAATAAATAGCTGATATGAGACAATAATATGTGCTATGGTTTTCTCCAAAAACTTCTAAAACAAATAAATAAATAAATAAATACCTCAATTTTATTTACCGAATACCATCACTAAAGGACAGTGTTGTTACATTGATACCCTATTTAGGTAAATTAGATGGTACAGGCTAGGTACTGAAACATTAGTAAATATTTTAAGAATATTAAGTAAACAATTTGATTTTCATAAAGTAGTTCTAGTTATTTACTATGTATAATAGGGAATAGAACATCCATTCTCTTTCTAAAGGACTCTGGAGATACACCAAAAAAGTCTTCATATCCAGTCACCTGTTGCAAAAGCTGCCCTGATGGCAACATTTCATTTCTAGCATGCCTTTTTATTGCATATTAATTAATTAGTTAATGCTTGAATTTGATGCCAGATGAGCTTTTCGAAATGCAATATTCTGGTGATTTAGGAAGACACTCTAGTGTTACCAGCAATAAGTTTTCAAATTTAGGATATGTCACTTGTGGGAATATATCCCACGAGGCTCATCCTAAATTTGGCTCATCTCATTCTTTTTTGTTTTTTATATTTTATTTGTCCCCCCAACCACCACTTTGCCTTCTCTACCCCCAAACCTTGTCCTCTCATTCTTCAAATATTCTTTGAAAAAATATTTTCAAAACAAAACTAATTCAAATAGAACTATGTGTTTCTATTGCAAAGGATGATTTTGCTTTTTTTTTTTCTTAATTTCTTCCCCATGTTCTCCAACTATTCCCTATTTGGGGATGTGTACTCCCATTTACTAAGTTCAGAGAGTTTATATACATAGCATGGATTTTTTTTTTGGTTTTTAAAAAAGTTGTATTATGGAGCTTATATAAATATTTTCCTTTTTTTCTTCCCTGATCATAAACATGCCCTCACTCCTGGATTTGGAACACGACCAGGCTGAAAGATGAGATCATGTTTGCAGAGCACAATGAGGTCTCAGCATGGATCGTCTAATCTGAAAGCCATCAGTATTTTATGCACCCATATGCTAAAATACTGAAGAATAAATCAGGAGTTTAGAAGTTATTTTCAGTATTGGGACTAAATAAAGGAGATAGGGTTTTCTTTTTTTTTCATTTTTAATATTCAAAATAACTTATTTTTTCTTGCAAATATAATTCTGTTTCACTTAAAAAATGAAATCAATAGTCATTTGCTCATGCAATGATGCTAGTGTTTTATTTTGGTATTATGTATAATGTATAACTCTTTTGTATAACTCTTGTATAACTCTTTTGTATACATAACTCTGTTATGTATAACTCTTTTGTTCAAATAACTAACATATTCCTTCTGAAATTGGCAAAATTTTAAGTGTTAATTTTGAATTGTCTGACTTATATTTTTAATATGCAGAGTTTTTTCTTGTTTCTTTTTTATGTAATCATAATTAATGGTCTTATTTGCATATTATTAATAGTTTTATTTGCTTACTCAATATGAAGAGATAATTTTCCCTTTTCTTCATATAGTTACACACATACTATACTGCTTAAAATGCACAACAGATGAGGATAACTATATTTATTTGCAGATTTTTACCACATGTGAAGTTTAGCATGAAAAATAAGCATGAGTCAAGACTATATGACCCCGATGACCCTTTGAAACATTTTTATGTGGTTCCATGAAATAGTGCATATTTTAATAGATGCCATGACATGATGGCCTTGCTGAGGTCTTTGTTTTCAGATGATATAATTCAAAGTATCTGCTATGAGCATCTGTCATTTTTACCTGCTCACTCTACTATCCTTTGCTGGGAGTCAGATTTTGATCTTCTGGGAGTCATCTTTCCCCAGGCCGTGTCATTCTAGCGAGATGACTACAGTGCCTTATCTACTCTGACCTAATAAGAATCTTCTCTATAATTTGTCTCTCTAAGATTTATCGCTGCTAGGAAAGAGAGGAACTCCTTTTGGGGGGCTCTCAAGTTAAAACCACATAAGCCTGAGGCTCATGTGGCCCTAACTCCAAGCCTCATGGTAGGCCTCTGATAATGATGCCAACACACGGAGGGAACCAGTGCTCTGGCAATGCTCAGCACCCTCTGAAGCTAGATTGACTCTTCAAGTTCCCAGTAACTGGAGCCAACACATTCCCTTTTGGTTAAACTAATTTGATCGGCATTTCTATTACTTTCAACCAAAAGAGATTTGGATATTGCTTTCCACCTAGATGCGAGAGTGATAAAGTTGGTGCAAGCAAAAATAACTTGTCAACACTTCTGAGTACTAGAAAAATCTAATCAAAATCCTTTTGGATGAGTAGTAAGTTTTCGTTGGTTTGGAATCCTAAATTTAGAAAGCTCAAATAACTAACATATTCCTGTACCCTGGGGATAACTGTTAAATAAACTAACTGATCTCAAGGATTATTTGAAGACACAATTCCAGGTTATGTCAGAGTGTCATTGTAGATTCAACTCAATGGCCTGTATTTTCAACATTAGTAGGATTATCCTATAGGAAGTGATGCCAAGAGAAATGGTGTCCAGGCTCTGTGCTAATAACCACTTCAACATATCAGCACCTCTGTGTGCCAGGATGTGTGCAAAGCCTGTCATTTTTCAACACTTAATTTTAACAAAAGTCCTAAAAGGTAGGTGTTATTATACTATTCCCCTTTTACAGGTAAGAAACCCTAAGGAAGTTCAGCAATGTGTCTGTTCACATACATGACAAGTAGAAGAACAAAATCCTAAGCCCAGGATTTTCTAATTTGAAAGCCCAGGCTTTTAACTACTGCTCTTTCTTTAAATTCCCAAAGTTCATAAGAATTTGTGCAATTATCAATTTTTTCAATATATTTTGGAGATATATCTGGCTCATAGTAGATACACTATATCTATATATAGATATAGATATAATAAATATAGAATTAAATATATAGTAAATATCTATAAGTTCTTATGAACTTATAAATAGAAATATATAACTATACAAACATTAATATATAAATATATAAAATTAATATATAAGATATAAAATGTAAATATATAAATCTTTTATAACTACTATGAGCTAGGTATAAGAATTTCTAATTCATACAGACAACTATAATTGAGCAACAATAAAATAATTTAAAAAATAAGTTTTAAAATTTTCTAATTCACAAGGCAATTTCATTTTAAAACTCTTATGGATAAACCAGAATTTGCCATCCAAAATTTAATATCTGCATTTTAAATTCTTTCTCTTATGGGAGAAATCAGCCTAGGCTGGCACTAAAAGAAAAAATAGTTTAGTAACTACTTCAGCAAGCTGCTAGCACAACCCGGGGTTGCTGCTTTGTCCAAAAATGCACAAACCCATGGTGGTTTTGGAGGGCTCAGATGGTATCTCTGCCAGTCGACTGAGATCCTAGTCATAGCAGGCACCGGGCCGATCCACAACCTTCTCCTTTTCTGAGCCAAGTCTCTTGTTCAGATGTGAGCTCCTGACCTCCATCATCTGGATGGGTGGGGATGCCTTGTTTTCATGTTGACTTCCCACAGCTGGGAGCTGTATTGGCCTTGCATGTTTGTCTTAACTTTCCACGGAAGAACAGCTTCCAAATTGTAATTAATTGAGTCTTTATTTGGGAGAAAAACAGATGTGTTCTGTATATTTAAAGACCCCAAAAAGATGTTAAAAAATATTTTCAAAACAAAACTAATTCAAATAGAACTGTTTTCCAGTGGAGGAGGGAAAAGAGGTAGGGATTTGAGCAGAGACTACCTTCCTTTGAGCTCAGCTTACCACTTCTCGCATACATATCTCTGGGCAGACTGTTCACATCTCAGTTTTTCAATAATAATATTTAGCCCATAACAATATTGGAAAGATTAAATAAAATAATGTGCATGCTAGTACTTTGCATGATTTAAAGCACAAACATTATTATAAATTAATAGACACTCTTAATATTGTTAGGGAAACTTCCTAGAAATTCCTTGGTTACCAGGGAACATATACCATTCATTCTGATATGTTTATTTTAATAAAATTTTAAGAACAGTTGAAAAAGTCTGCTTAATATCTTTAAACATTGTAATGCAGCATATAATAGTGTTTGTAATGTTTAAATGGGCAATGCGTTTTTTAAACAAATAGCTTAGTAAAAACAGACTTAAATCTTTCTCATCTTGCTCATATAAATGATTAAGCATTTGCAAAAAAATTAACTTATTTTGTTTTGATTTCAGGATGTAATTTCCCTTAATTGCATATTTATGGACATTGGTTCTTGCTGTGGTTTCTTTTCATGCTGAAGAAACTACTTATTTTTCTTTGGAGACCATTTACATGTATTTCAGGTAATTAAATATTTGGATTAATGAAGAGTTGTTACATATTTTTCTAGTTAGAATTAGAACCAATAAAAACACACCTATTAAAACTATGTATGACTATCAAACAACAACCCAGAGAACAAGTGTCATGAGGATACGGAATAAGTAGAACCCTTGTGTGCTGTTGTTGAAAATGTAAGATGGTGTAGTCAATACAGAAAACAGCATGAATTTTTTTAAATGAAAAAATAAATAAGGTGGACTTCCGCCAAGATGGAGGCGTAGGTGGAAGCACTGCACCTTTTCACACAACCAAGTTTAAAAACAACAAAGTTTTAGCAACAAAAACGCAGACAAACCACAGAAAATTCAACTATATGAAAGTCTGACAATAACGAACCCTTCAGCCAAACCGGTAAGAGGGGCAGAGCCAGCAGCAGAGCGGGGTCAGGCAGGAAAGATCCACTGGACGGACCCGGGCACGTGACCCAGGTGCACCAGCAGCTGTGGGAGGATCCCAGGTATGGAGAGGCGGGCGGACCCACTGAGGGCGCAAGGCAGTGGACCCACTGAGGGCTGACCACAGTCACACAGTAGAGTGCAGATAAACTGGTGAAGGAGCGAAGTGGTGAGACAGACCGTGCAGGCCCCAGTGGCAGAAAGTGGCAGAGGGGACTGCCATTGTCTCTCTCTGACCCCGCCCCCACATACAGCGTCACAAACCAGCGACCTGGGTAGCCCCGCCCTGGTGAACACCTCCTTGTATGTAACAGGCACGAACAGATCAAAACATGGCTCAAGAACAACTCACAACCCCAGAGCCAAAAAATCTAAGCAATGAAGAAATAGCCAAACTTTCAGATGCACAGTTCAAAACACTGGTGATCAGGATGCTCATAGAACTGCTTGATTTTAGTCACAAATTAGAGGAACATATGAAGGCTAAACTAATTGAAATGAAAGGAAATGCACAGGCAACCAATAGTAATGGAAAGGAAACTGGGACTCAAATCAAAGGAGTGGACCAGAAAGAGAAAAAAAATGACCAAACAGAAAAGGATGAAGAAACAAGAATTCAAAAAAATGAGGAGAGACTTAGGAACCTCCAGGACATCTTTAAATGTTCCAATATCCGAATTATAGGAGTACCAGAAAGGGAAGAGGAACAGCCACGAGTGGAAAACTTATTTGAACAAATAATAAAGGAGAATTTCCCCAATCTGGCAAAGGAAATAGACTTCCAGGAAATCCAGGAAGCTCAGAGAGTCCCAAAGAAGTTGGACCCAAGAAGGAACACACCAAGGCACATCATCGTTACATTAGCCAAGATTCAAATTAAGGAGAGAATTCTAGAAGCAGCAAGAGCTAAGGGGACAGTCACCTACAAAGGAGTTTCCATCAGACTGTCAGTGGACTTCTCAAAAGACACCTTTCAGGCAAGAAGGGGCTGGAAAGAAGTATTCCAAGTCATGAAATCCAAAGACCTACACCCAAGATTGCTCTACCCAGCAAAGCTTTCATTTAGAATGGAAGGACAGATAAAGTGCTTCTCAGATAAGATCAAATTCAAGGAGTTCATCATCACCAAGCCCTTATTATATGAAATGTTAAAGGAACTTATCTAAGAAAAAGAAGATAAAAAATATGAACAGTGAAAGGACAGCAAACTCACAGTTGTTAACAACCACACCTAAAAAAAACAAACAAACAAACAAAAAGAAATGCATTGTTTAAGTCTAATAATAAATCATATTTCTTATACTATATCAGAATTTTTCAAACTGTTGTTTTAGTCCTAAAAGTATTACATTCTAAAAGAGGATTCTGGGGTCAAAAACTTTGGAAAACGTAGGGATTAAAAGAGTTAAAACGGATTGTCTGCTCCAGAACTTCTCAACGACTTTACTGTGTTAATATTAATGTTACTGTCCTGGCTGGTGTGGCTTAGTGGGTTGAGCACCAGCCTGCACACCGAAAGGTTACCATTAGATTCCCAGTCAGGGCACATGCCTGGGTTGCTGGGCAAGTCCCTGGTTGGGAGCATGTGAAAGGCAACAGATGGACGTTTCTCTCCTGCACATCAGCATTTCTCTCCCTCTTTTCCCCTCTCTCTAAAGATAAATAAATAAAATATAAAAAACTCATTAAAAAACAATTAAAACAGCTTATTCCCTGTGGTGCACAAAACTGAAAAAAATATTTTAAGATACCAGTCTTAATATTAGCTATCTATGTGTCAAAATTTTAGTACAGTTGCTTTTTGATAACTGGTTTTTAAATTTCTTTTAAGATTTGCTCTAGTCTAGGAACCTCACATGTAACCGAAAACTGAGTGACTAACAGACACACGGAGTCATGTTTGACTTTTACGAGGAATTGAGGCAAAGCAAATCACTCTCCAAATTAAAAAAACCAGAAAGTCTGACAGTATCAACTGTTGGTGAGGATGCGGACAAGTAGAGGGCTCATTCCACCAGCGGGGAATCTAAATTAATACATCACCCCATGGCATGCATATTGATGATACCTGTAAAATTTTACTTGTTCATACCCTTCAACCCAACAATTCCACTCCCAGTTATACTTTTAGAATAAACTGATGCACATGTAAACTGGGAAGTAGGTACAAGAAACTTTTGGTCATTGAAACATTGTTTGCAATAATAGAAAGTAGAAGCAATTCAAGTGATTGTTTTTAAGGGAACTAACACATATAGTGGTGTATTAATACTGTGGAATATTATGTAGCAGTTAAGAGAAATGAACTAACTTCATATATACAACAGATCGATTTAAAAATCATAATGTTGAATGAAAACAGCGAGTTGTAGATTATGTGCTACTTATGTAACATTTTTAAATGGACATGTACATTCATATTATAAAGCATTACTCTCTCTATATATGTTTCTATGTATATGTGTATGCAAATACACACATATATGTATATGTAAAAGTATAACAAAAAAACTGTAAGGATTTACACTAAATTCATAAAAGTGGTTACCTCTGAGAAGACTGAGAGGATAATTGGGCTAGATTGGAGTTGACAAGGTCAAGAGGACTTTTTAAAAAATATATATTTTATTGATTATGTCATTGCAGTTGTCCCATTTTCCTCCTTTCACTCCCCTCCACCCTGAACCCCTTCCCACCCACATTCCCCCCTTTAGTTCATGTCCATGCATCATACTTATAAGTTCTTTAACTCCTACATTTCCCATACTAGTCTCACCCTTCTCCTACCTATTTTCTACCTACTATCTATGCTACTTATTTTTCTGTACCTTTCCTCTCTCTCTCCTCCTCCCATTGCCCTGTCAATAACCCTCGTTGTTTGCTTAGTTTGTTTTTGCTTTTGTTTTAGGTGTGGTTGTTAATAATTGTGAGTTTGCTGTCATTTTACTGTACATGCTTTTTATCTTCTTTTTCTTAGATAAGTTCCTTTAACATTTCATATAATAAGGACTTGGTGATGATGAACTCCTTTAACTTGACCATATCTGGTAAGAACTTTATCTGCCCTTCCATTCTAAATGAAAGCTTTGCTGGATAGAGCAATCTGGGGTGTAGGTCTTTGGATTTCATGAGTTGGAATACTTCTTCAACTAGATCTTCTTGCCTGTAAGGTATCTTTTGAGAAATCCGCTGATCGACTGATGGGAACTCCTTTGTAGGTGACTGTCCCCTTATTTCTTGCTGCTTCTAGGATTCTCTCCTTCATTTGAATCTTGGCTAATGTAATGATGATGTGCCTTGGTGTGTTCCTTCTTGGGTCCAACTTCTTTGGGACTCTCTGAGCTTCTTGGACTTCCTGGAAGTCTATTTCCCTATCCAGAGTGGAAAAATTCTCCTTTATTATTTTTTCAGATAACTTTTCCACTTGTTCTTCCTCTTCTCCTGGTACCCCTGTAATTCAGATATTGGAACATTTAAAGATGTCCTGGAGGTTCCTAAGCCTCTCCTCATTTTTTTGAATTCTTGTTTCTTCATTCTTTTCTGATTGGATGTTTCTTCTTCCTTCTGGTCCACACCATTGATTTGAGTCCGTTTCTTCCCATCACTATTGGTTCCCTGTGCATTTTCCTTCATTTCATTTAGTGTAGCCTTGATTTTTTCATCTAATTTGTGACCAAATTGAACCAATTCTGTGAGCATCCTGATTAGCAGTGTTTTGAACTGTGCATCTGATAGGTCGGCTATCTCTTCATTGCTTAGTTGTATTTATTCTGGAGCTCTGATTTGTCTTTTTGCTTAGGCCATTTTTGTTTGTCTTGACGCACCTGTTATGTGTGAGGGGCGGAGCCTTAGGTGTTCACCAGGGTAGGGCAACCCAGTGGCTGGGTTGTGATGCTGTGTGTGTGTGGGGGGGGTCAGAGAGGAAACAATGGCCCTTGCTTCTGCCGGATTTCAGTCACTTCCCTCACTCCCCCCAAGCAAACTGGGCCCTTCTGGTGCTGATTCCCGAGTGGGCGGGCTTGTGTACATTATAGGACCTTTTGGGTCTCTCCAACAAACTCTCCTGTGAGGCTTGGAGTTTAGCCCGGAACCTCAACCTCCACAGGTGTTTTCTATTGGTGTTTTGAGGCTTTATTTCCCTGTGCTGGGACCCTGGGTCGCTTAGTCTATCTCGCTCCTCAGTTTTGCCTGGTTTATCTGCACGCAAATGTGGGACCTCCTGGTCCACCAGCTGCCTTGCATGCCACGCCCCTCCACAGTCCTTTGCCTTGCTGGGTCTGCCAGGCATAGCTTCGCCATGATTCCTCTCCTTCCAGCCGCTAGACTCTGCCTCTCCTACTGGTCTGGACGAATGTATCTACTTTAACTCCTTGGTGGTTGGACTTCAATTTTTTGTTGGTACTGGGTTTTTTTTGTTTCCAAATTGTTGTTGTCCGTATTTTGGTTGTGTGAGGAAGCACAGTGTGTTTATCTACACCTCCATCTTGGCCGGAAGTACTCAAGAGGACTTTAATTTTATCTGTAATATTTTATTTCTTATACAGACAAACAAATAATCTGTCAAACTATTAACAGTTATCAATTCTGGGTGCTGACACATAGGTGTTTGTTGGATTCATTGCATTTTTCTGAAAAAATTTTCTAAACTAGATCTGTTCTTTTATTTTGGAGATCAACATTCTACTTTGTGTCTAGGTTTGGTAAGTTGTGCTGTTTCAGTCCATACAATAGTGATAAATGAGTTTTAAAACAAAATGCTCACAATCCTCTGCCTAGCTGCAGGGCACGCTCTCACCAAGCCAGCTTAAAAGCAACTGGAGGGTAAAAGTGTTATTGGATGTAGGACCCCTCAGTTGACCTTCAGGACTTTTGGATTGTCTATTCAGTTAATCTTGTGACCATCATGTAATTATGAGGTTGGTTCGAGCTCAATAACCCAATATATACAAGGATGATACACTGTGACCAGACTCGTGCCACATCAAAGCCTTGGGTACGTGATGCTTTTCTAATGTTTCTATGTGAGGTTTTCCAAAAGATAACAAAGCCTTTGAAAATGTGCTTTTCAGACAGGTCACCCTTTTCCACAAATAAACCTCTTCCCCAAGTCCAGTTGTGTATTCCCAAGGTGTGCTGATGTGGCACATCTACCACAGAAACACCCAAAAGCCACACCGTGCCCCAGTGGGCTACAGTTTGACAGTACAACACCCACAGGAGCAGTGGAACTGTAGATTCCTTTTGAAAAGACCATGATATCCTCATCTGAAAGAGAATCTCAAAGCCAAAATACCAATTAGAAAAAAAGTGCAGGAAAGAGAAAAGCTACCAGGCCTAGGTAGCTTTTCTGCAAAAGCAGTACAAGTGCACTCAAGCGACCCTCAAAATTCCAGCTGAGTTTAACTTGGAGTTATTTAAAAAATTTTTTTTAATTAAATATCTGAAGAACCAGTTTGGGAGCTTTGGTCTGCCTTTTTTTTTTTTTTTTTTTTTTTAATACATACCACTTAGCTATCCGGGGAAAAAAAATGCTGAAAGGGACTTCTATCCCACAGAATGAAATCTGAGACTGTCCTAGGTCAAATACAAAGTTCAGCATTCCCAGTGAAGTTTTGAAGTTTCCTTCCATCCAAACTTACTTTGTACTTTGAAAATGTTCAGGCCTGAGAACAGTTGAAAGAATACTAGTGATGTTTTAAAGATATTTGGCATAATAGAAGACTGAAAAATAATTCGTGAGAAAAAAATATCTATATAATTCACTAATTCATATGTTCATTTTTATAAATGTGCACAAACCCTACAAATGTATATGATTTGATTAAGGAAAAGCAGGAAAAAATTGGTAAAGAGAAAAGAGAAGAAAAAAGAGCAAAAAACGTAAAGTCATACAGAATGCACAAAACCCTATGAAGCTTTCCATTTTTAAACAGGGTGTGAACAATTGGCTTGCCAAATTTTAGAGAAGTGGAAGTTAACATTCTATATGGATAAACCAAAGGGGATGCTAGTGGTATTGTATAGTGTAGGGGACCAGAGGCCAAAAAGGAAGTATGTCGTCCTTTCTCAAAGGGACAGGGTGATGGGAAGGGACGAAACTGTTTAAATTAATGAATGCTTCCTTCCTTTCTCTCACACTCAGGAAATAGCAAAACCCCTTTAAGATCTGTTTCTTTCTCCTTTAGTATCAGTGCCATTAGCATTTCAAGATGGCCAGCATTTTTCAGCAATGATAGTAGTCATGTCAACATGATTTTTATCTCTATTGACAAAGTACAAAGTAAGAGTGACATCTAAGGCATAACACATTATTTCCAGTCTTAGTGGCACCTGACTCTTTTTCTCACCTTTCAGCTAACGTTGGTAAGCAGGTTTATTTGCTCTGGTCTGGGGGCTTGGTTTGCCTGTACTATGTAACAGGTCTGGCTGAGATCAGGAAGCCTCTTGCTCATGCTACAATCTCTGGCTTCCAGGTCAGGCTTTATTCATGCTGTTAATACTTGCTTCCTGTCTGGACAGATTTGTGCCAGTTCCTCCGGGTCAGATGTATTCTGCTGCCTCTCAAGTCGTGGCCTTTACCACACCCAAAGCCCCTGGGTTAGTCTCTTTTTGAGCCTCTAGAGGTGCATCTCTCTCAAATGGTTGTTGTAAAATTTCACTATTCTTTCCAGTCTCTCAACTGTGGGTATATATCTCTGGAATAAAAGCATCCATTAATTCAGTGTTTATTGAATACTGTTAGATGTAAGACATTCTGCTAAGAGCTGGAAATACAATGTTGATTAAGATAGCCATGGTCCCTGCCCTCATTGTGCTTGTAGTCTGATGTGAATTTACACTGGAAGCCTGCTCTAAGGAGGGGCCGGGTTTTACTCACTAATGAATTGTACATAGAAAGTACTGCACAAGTACGTGTGCATGCATACATGTGCATTGGTTGGTGGGAAGAACGATTAGAAGCAGGGAGATTGGAGATTAGATCTGTCACAATTGCACAGGTGAAAAAAATTGTATAGGTTAGAGATTATGATATTTCTGCAAGGGAAATAGTGAGAAGTAATTATCTGAAGGCAGAGCAAACAGGACTGGCTGACCGGTTTGTTATGGGGTGTGAGAGACAGAGAGGAAGCATTGAAGACCAATAGGGTCTTGACATGAGCCACTGAATGAATGGTGGGAATACTGACTGAGATAAGAAAAGGGAAGATGTGTGTACAGGAACCAGGAGTTCAGTTTTTGACACCTGGCATTTGGTTTTCCTATTGAACAAATCAAGTGAGGATGTCAACTAAATAATTGAGTATTTGGAGTTCAGGGGAGAGGTCCGGCATGGAGACAAAAATTTGAGAATCATCAATGTGTAGTTACATTCAAAGAGATGGGTCTGGATGATAACACCTTGAAGGAGAGGTGCAATAGAGAAGTGAACCAAAGACATTGCCTTGGCATAAACATTTAGATCCTGAGTGCAGGATGAAAAGCTAGCATAGGTGACTTGGAAGGAGCAGTCAGTGAGATAGTAGGGAAACCACTAATGCCAATTAAACTGTCTCAAGATAGAGGCAGTGAGCTCCTGGGTCATAAGCTTGTAGATAAGCAAGATGAACACTGAGGGTTGGCTACTAGTCTGGCCACGTGGTAACCTTGACAAGTGCGGCCTGATAGGATACTAGTGAGGAGGAACTGGTGGATACAGAAACCTGGGCAACAAATAAGGAGTTCTACTACAAGGGAGCAGAGAAATGGGAGTGTGATGGGTATGTGGGTTCACATAAAAGGTTTTTTTTAAAGATTTTATTTATTTATCTTTAGAGAGGAAGGGAAGGAGAGAAGGAGAGAAATATCAATGTATGGTTGCCTCTTGTGAGTCCCCTGCTGGGAACTGTCCTGAAACCCAGGCATGTGCCCTGACTGGAAATCAAACCGCAATTGCGTGGTTCGCAGGCCCGCGCTCTATCCACTGAGCTACACCAGCCAGGCACATAAATTTTTTTAAAATAAAAAATGTTACAGTATGTTTGTAAATTGATGGAATAATCTGAGAGAGTGAGAGAGAAAGAGATCGAAATCTGAGGGTACAGGTGAAAGAGGAATTATACGGGATGAGAGTCCTTTTTTGTTGAAGGGGCGGAGTCCAGGCACAGATGGAGGGAGTGGGGCCAATTCATCCAGGGTAACAAGACAGAAATCAGAACAGAGAAGAACAGACACATACATTGGCAGATGAGGTGGTAGGAAGGTGAGGCTATTTTCTTCTGAGGGCTTCAATATTCTTAAGTAAAATAAGAAGCAAGGTTGTCAGCTGAGTTTAAGTAGGAGGTAGATGGCACTGAAGATTTGAGGAAAGAGGAAAAAGAAAATAAACCTCTTAGAGAATAAGAGACTGAGCTGATAAAGAAAATACAGTAGGACTGCTGAGTAGTACTAAAAGCGCACTGAAGATTGTGGTCATAAATTTAGAGTAAGACTAGTAATGGCTGCAGATGGGGAAAAGCATTAGGGACAATGGATTAGAGATCTTGTTGGGGTCGAAGAACTGTTGGAATCAAGATACTAAGGCAATGAGTTGGAACCATAGAGATTGGTGGTCGGAGAATAATGCTCCCGCGATGGGGAGAGCAGAGGCAGTGTCACAGCCTCTCCGGAGCGAAGAAGACCACAGGAGTCTCAGGGGGTTTTGCTGGTTCTTTGAAATGGTATGAGGTTTCCTGCTTTGTCAGAAGCCCCGCTGAGGGGGAAATTGAAGGTGCATTATGGAAACCTCCGTTGGAGCACAGGAAATGACAAGTTTGCAAGAACTCATGGTTAATGTAAGGGAATATTTTTTTTTTTTGGATTTTATTTCCAAGTTTGTGGAGAATCCCCCAGGCCTAAATCAGGTGTCTGTTTTGGGTTCTGCATACAGATTCATCTGATAGTATTTTTTCCTCATTAATTTGAAATTTGCCAGGTGTAAATTTCATCAGTGAGAACCAGATTTTAATCTAGGATGTAGATACAGAAAATATGGTTTTAGATTATGGCCTTAGATTAAGGTGATATATAAAACACCTCTAGGCATGAACTGAAATCTTTATGGGCAAATTTTAGAAATAAAGTAGTAAATCTGTCTGTAATAATGGGTCAACCAAGCAGAAAATAGGAGTACATGCTGTCGTTTGTAGACCAGGATCCTGTCACAACAGTTTTGGAACATTTGGTTCATGTTCTGTCACACATTCTTAAGAGTAGTTATGCAATTGCCTCCAAGATGTTGGCTGTTTCAGACAAACTTTAAAGTTGGTATCTCTTTTCCCCTCTTTACTGGGTGGGTGGAATCTATATTTATGTGTCAGTGGTTGGGGCTTGGTGATATTTCTCCTAAACAGACTCTGGTTTTTATCTTTTGAAACTTTTAAAGAATTGAGCTTTAAAAAAGTAAGACTCTAAGAGTGGAAGTGGGTTCCCTTTCAGCTAACAGGTTAGCTGCAGCATAGCTTCACAGTAGACTCTGGAGCCAGAGGACCCGGCTCTACCACTTGTGTGACTTTGGGTAAGTTACCTAACCTCTATTTTTATTTAAAAAATTTTTATTGTTGTTTAATTACAGTTATCTCCATTCCCCACACATTACTCTGCCCCACCCTGTGCACTTGTCACACCCCCCCCCCCCCGCTCCGCTGCAGCTTTCCTTGTCCATGGGCTCTTTAAACGTGTTCCTGGACAACCCTTCCCCTTCTTTCCCCATGATCACCCTCCCCCCTCCCCCTGTGAGTTTGTCCTTTATTTCCACGTCTCTGGTTCTATTTTGCTCGCTTGTTTGTTCTGTTGCTTAGGTTCCACTTACAGGTGCGATCATATGGTATTTGTCTTTCACTGCCTGGCTTATTTCACTTAGCATAATACTCTCTGGTTCCATCCATGCTGTCATGAAGGGTAGGAGCTCCTTGTTTCTTTCTGCTGCATAGTATTCCATTGTGTAAATGTACCATAGTTTTTTGATCCACTCATTTACTGATGGGCACTTAGGCTGTTTCCCACACTTGGCTATTATAAATAGTGCTGCTATGAACAGTGGGATGCACAGGTTCTTTTGAATTGGTGTTTCAGTATTCTTAGGGTATAGACCCAGCAGTGGAATTGCTGGCTCAAAAGGCAGTTTTATTTTTAACTTTTTAGGGAAATTCCATACTGTTTTCCACAGTGGTTGTACCAGTCTGAATTCCCACCAATAGGGCATTAGGGTCCCCTTTTCCCCACAACCTCTCCAACACTTGTTGTTTGTTGATTTGTTTATGATGGCCATTCTGACTGGTGTAAAGTGGTATCTCATTGTGGTTTTAATTTGCATCTCTCTGATGGCTAGCGATAGACCCTCTGTCTGTCCCCCTTGGAGAAGTGTCTATTCAAGTCATCCTTCTGTTTATTTTTTTAAAGATTTTTATTTATTTATTTTTAGAGAGAGAGAAGGGAAGGGAGTAAGAGAGGGAGAGAAATGTGTGTGTGAGAGATAGCTGCCTCTCGCTCACAACATAGGCATGTGCTCTGACTGGGAATCCAACCTTTGAGCTTTTGGTTTCAGACTGGCCGGAAGCCTAACTAAGCCACACTAGTTAGGCTTTGCCCATTTTTAAAATTGGTACTTAACTTTGTACATCATTTTCTAATCTGTAAAACTGAAACTGAGGGTCCTTATTGACTTTGATTAAATTTAGCTTTTAGTCCAGGCCTTAGAAATCACCTCTGTGTGTGTGTGTGTGTGTGTGTGTGTGTGTGTGTCCCTCAGAGACCTGGACTTCACCCTTCCCTCTGTAATCAGCAACCCCTGAGGCAACAGAAGACAATAGCCCAGGCCTGATTAATGGTCACCAGGTGTGGTCCCCTGGCAGGCTACAGATGACATCTTGACCTAAGTAATGTTTCAGCTCCTGACCTCTAAGGTAGACCAAGCTCCTGGCTACTCTCCTATGAGATCAGATGCCAGAGCAGACTTCAGAACTGTCCTAAAATCTGAAGAAATGATTTATTACCCGTACCTCACCTCTGACCCAGCATGATCCTGAACCCCCTAATCCATGTCGACTTGTGATTTTGCCCTATATATCCTGTAACTTACACATCACTGGAGAGTTGTATTTAGGGCATAAGCTCCTGTCTATGGATCGGCCAATTCAATATTAAACTTTTTTTCTTTCTATACTGTGAACTCCTGCTTCTGCATTTGTTTGGGTCAGTGCAAGCAGGCAGAGGGACTCTAACATGGGGGTCCTGGTAACAAAATGAGGACAATAGAATTGTTACACGAATTTAATGAGTTAGAATTTGTAAAGAGCAAAGTATGTGTGAAGTATCATCTGAGGACTTGTTCAAAAGAAAAACAATGAAATGATTTTCTGGTGATACGGTCTTTTAAAAACTTGAGGGGTTTGCCTCTGTAAGGAACATAAACAAGTTATTATGAATTTGTTCAGCTGTGTGCTAATGAGCAGAATCGGGAGGCCTGCCAGCAAACCCGAGTCATCGTACAGGAGCAGGTCCGTACCTACAGGAGGGATGGACCTCTCTCCTGTCAAATGTGTTTACACAAGTGAGATTAAGTGCACCCTCTACTTACTACACCACCCCCCAGCCAAGCTTAGAATTCTTTTTGAAATAATTTGGAACAAATGACCACCTTGGACCAAAGGAAGCTTGCATCTCACAGTAATAAATAATGTAACTTACACGTAGTCCCACTTTGTAAGAAGCCAAGAGAAAGGACAGGATTCATCCCCGTGGAAATGAATTAATAAAAGGCAGGAGGACCCTGTTTCTAAAGCTCTGCTGGAGAATCAAAAATTTAAGTTTATTTTAAGCTTTTGTTCTATGCTTCAGGTACTTGGATCTCTACAAATAATCTAATTATTAGTGTAAAGATATTTTTAAAAGAGAAAATGCCTCTGTAGACATTGTTAGTTTTGTAAAAACTGACAAATTCTCATTTTTTTCATATCATTTACAGAAACTAATTAAATAGCCCTGAATTTTTTAAATGTTTTTAAAAAAATCTAAGTCAGCCAACCAGTTCCCCCTCCCCCATCCTCGAATCTTTCATGTTGCCGATATGTAAAGATTTTGTAGTATGGCCTGGTGGTGAAAGACTTGGGCTCAGAGCTGGATGGGTATGGGTTTGAACCTTGGCCCTCCCACTTATTAGTGATACCCCCTCGGCTTGTTTTGAGTCCTCAGCACAGGTGTAGGTCTGTGTGTAGCCTTATGAGGCTGTGAGAAGTGAACCTGTTCATGGGTATGGAGCATTTAGGACTCTGCCTGGCACAGAGTAATTAATTGTCCAATAGATGCTGACGGTCACACTGGGAGAAGCTGGCTCCATGGTGGACAGTCATTTCATCATTCTTTAAAGACCAGATGCCGCTAAGTTATCTAGGACTTGGTTTTCTCTTTGCTTCTCCTATGCCATTTTATTTAGAAATTAGAAAGCCTACGTAACATGATTGATACATTTAAATGCAGAATTAAATAGTCACGCCCAGTTCAAGTGTTCATGTCTGCACTTGAAACTGAAACAACAATTTGAGGCATGAATACTATGTAATTTGAGTTTATGAGAAATTCAACACCTTAAATCTCGAGAGAGTATTATCAGAAAGATGGGGCTAACTCTACCTAGACGTTGGCTCCTTCGGGGTGTCATGCCTTTGTGTATTCTCCAAGGCCTAGCTCAAACCTCTCACAGTAGATGCTCAACAAGCATGGGTTAGGAATGAATGGTTCACCAAGGAGGCTTTTGCAGGAAATACAGGTGATCAGTGACAATTTGATCTTCGTGAAAATTTCTCCAGTTGGGTGAGTAGGGGCAAAGTAAAAAGGATGAGATATACTTCCTCTTCTCTCAAAGTCCTAAAACTTTCCAAATAATAATATAAGCAATAATATAAGATACCCCCCCCTCCCGTTCCATTTGCCAACATATCAAAGGCTTAGGCCATACTACTTGAAAACTGAAAGAGATCTCCTAGGCCAACCTCCTCATTTTACACGGAAGAAAGGACACTTGGAGAGTTTAAGTCCTTTCTCCAAGGTTACACAGGTAGTCCAAGGGTGGTCAGAACAGGAAGTTGGGTCTCTGAAACCTGTCAGAGACAGTGGTCATTTAACCAGCCTTTTGGTAAAAATGTTCTGTAATTTAAGTGTATCTTTTAAGAGAAAAAAAATGGAGGGTAAACGAGAGTATCAAAGTGGTGTTCTGATTACTTCACACATTGACCCTTGCTGGCACAGGTCCTCCAGAAGATGCAGTGCTGCCAACAGGTTGGTTTACATCGCTCCGACCTTAGGATGGCATCAGTTACGCGGACGTAGCTTCTTTATTCGTAGCAATTTATATAGCAAGTACACGACGGGTTGGGTAATGCACTTTCAGCTGTTAGGAGGAGGCAAGCCGGTTGGCGGTTACCATCAGAGCACATCTTGAGATAACTAACAAGCAGGACTGGAGGTGGGAAAAGCAAATAAGGACAGAATGAATATGTGCAAGGGGTTTGTGCTAGGAAATGGGCAGGAAGGTGTGATCAAATTACTGCAGGTTTTAGAAATTTTATATCAAGACGGAGGTAACCAAATAAAAATCCAACTCCTCCAGGGAGCCCTGGAAAGTTTGAAGGACCTGTTTTGAGCAAGCGATTCTTTGCAGCTCGCATCCCCATACTTGTGCCTCTCCCACCCCAACCTTCCCAGAGGACCGGGACCCCCTCCCGCTGCCCTAACCCGGGTGCACAGCAGTCCGGCAGTTCCCGGAGTTTCTTCTTTTCCTCTCTTGATGGTCCAAAGGGAAACGCAAGCTCCAGCAGCGCTCCGGGCTCATCCATCAGTACCGGAGGAAAAGGGGGAGGAGAGAGGAGGCGGGAGGCAGTAGGAGGAGTTTCTCGTGGCTGGGAGCCCTCAGTGGGGCCGGCGGAGGAGGAGCGCCCTTCCCCCCGCGCGCTGATTGCTGTGGCGTCCTGCCCGTCCCCGCCCGCGTGTGTGTGAGGGCTAGCTAGTGCGCTGGGTCGGCCCGATGGGGGTAATCGAGGTTTTCGGGGACGCCGAGCGGCGCTTTCCTCTTCCCAGTGAGTGAGGGAGGCAAGTCGGTGGCTGTCGTGCCCGGCCACTTTCCCCGTGTGATTCCCGGAGCGCTTTGCAGGAGGCGAAAGTCTCCGGCGGGTCCCGATGGCGTAGTTGAGCCGCTGCGCAGCAGCTGCTGGAGCTCGCGGCCCGCGAACGTTGGGCGGGGAAACTTTCCTCTGCTTTCCTCCCAACTTGCTGCGGGTGGATCTCCGCTTGACACACTGCCTCCGAGGTACGTGCCTGCCCGGCCCCCATGGTGCTGCAGCCCACGCCGGGAGTCCCCTGGGCGCACCGCTAGCCCAGGAGCTCCCATCCCGGCCGACAGTGGTTTCTGCAGGCTGCGCAGAACCTTGGGCGCTGCGCGGGGTTCCATGCCTGCTTCATGGCCAGGGTCGCTCCGGCTGCTCGGACCCCGAGGCTTGGAGGGGTGGCATGGGTTAGGCGCCCAGGAGCCAAGGACCCGTGGTCGGCGGTTGCTGGGGAGTGGCTACCCAGCTGGGCAGCCTGCTACTCTGAGCTGGGGCAGACTTCTCCACGCCTGCCCTCACTCTTAGCCACAGGGCACGCCGGCCACTTCCCACTGAGCGCGTGACAGCGTTGGTGGGAAGTTTGTTGTGGGTTTGCACTCAGTTGCCCTTTGCAGAGGCTGCAGCCGTGGGACTCGCGCACAGACGGGAGCTGCGCTCCCCGTGGGCCGCACTCTCAGTGCTCGCTGTGTGGGCGTTCGTGGAGCCCTGCAGCCGGGTGTCCCCGCGAAGAACGCCCCATTCCCCCCGTAACTTATTAGCCACCTTACCCTGTTTAATTTGAAGGCTTCTCTAGTTCAGTTGGTTAGAACAAGCTTGGGAATTTGGGATTGTTGCTGGGGCAATCTATCAGCTTGCAGTCTTGTCCTTACTCTGGAGCACTGGCCCCACTTTCCATAATCACGTAGTGTAAAAAACCGGCTTGTCAAACATGCATTGCCTTGACAGAGTAGAACTTAAGAGACTTAGGGTCTTAAAAAAAAAAAAGCCAAGAGGAGAAAAATCACTCTGTTTCTTTAGCTGTGAAACGGGAATTATAACAGTACTGGCCTCGTAGGGTTGCTGTGTTGGTGCTGGTTGTCCGGAGCCCCGAGGTGACGGAAGAGCGAGAGAGGGTGGGGGTGGCCGGAGTGACAGACTGAGGTGAGGAGCCGGGCGTGTTCTGAACTCCATCTCCCAGAGAAATAAGCGAATTGTTGGGGCGGACGGTAGTCTCTGCGGGTAGCAAAGCACATGTCAAAACCTTTTAATTTTTCTGAAATGGTACGTTATCCTGCAGTTATTTCAGTGTGAAGTTAGCACTTTTTTTTTTTTTGCGTAATAATGATAGCTTACGTTTACTGAGCCCAAACTCTGTACCAGACACTCTCTTAAATGACTTTCCGACACAGTTGCATTTAATCCTCACACCAGTTCTATGGTAAACAAAGTAGTAGCCCATTTTACAGTTAAGATACTAGAGGTTAGTTACTTGCCCGACCTCCTACACAACTTTCTCTTAGTTCTGAGTCCAGAGTTAGCTTAGTCACTTAGAGAGCAGCAAGTGCAGTCAGACTAGTGTGCAGTGTGTCCAGGAGTCTTCTCCCACTGTTCAATTTCCCATCCGAGTTGGACACACATCCCTTGAAACACAAATAAGGTATGTGCGATTAGTTGAGGTGATAATCACCGCTCCTTTGAAACTGGTTCCAAGAAATTATATATAGAACTCTGATTTGTGTTAATGAATATGGATCTTTACTCTTAATTTCTTTTATTAATTCTCCAGACATTGTTGGTCAGTGTTACTTGTCTTCCTTAGGAAACAGCTTGGGGTTGGCACAAGAGGCAGGGAAATAATTCTTACCCCCTTAAGGGCTATTAAAATGAGATTGATTTCATGCCATTGTGTCAGTTAAAGGATGTTGCTCTGTTTCTTGGTGTTCTCTGCTTTTGGCTTTGGTTCTGCATTGTTTAGTGTTTCAAGGTTTCAGCATTTTTTTTTTTTTTTTTGCCCTTCAGTTTTGTCTTTTTCATTTGTCAACTTTAATTTTTCCTGTTTTGATGGAATCTGACCATTACATGGCAGCCTTGCTTAACAACTGTTGCTCCAGCTCATGTTTTTAAATATAAAAGTCACCAAGTTACTTTTGAACCCCAGCACTTCAAAGGCAACCCCTGGGGAATTCATTGTTATTTTGAATATTAGCCAACAGGGGGAGCATAGCACACTATTGATGTCTATTAGGCTTGTAAACCAGTTTTTAGGGCATTAAGCACACATTTCAGAAATGGAAAATGTTTTGAATTTATCAGCAAAATAACCAAGTTGATTTCTGAGTTTACAGTGGAGAGCTGGGTTTAATTTCAACTGATGACAATGAGAATGACCTTGAGGACAAGGCTCACATGTTGGATATGTGTCAACTCTGTGGTGGCTGGACAGATACTAAATACACATGTAGTTTTTTTCCTTAAGAGGTGACTGTAAAGTAGTTGTGTGTATTTTTAATAATATTTAAAATTATTTAGGAGAACAGGGAGTCCAGGAAATCTTTGAATCATCGTGAATCTTTTTGTAATGATCCTCATTTGTCTTTTGTAAACAACTGCATGTAGTGAATTTGTTCTCAGGAGGTTGGTGCACACGAAACCCTATCACTTTATTTTTCATTAACAACTTCCAAGTTCAAGACAAGAAGGGATTATTGTCCCGAATAACAACATTTCTCTCAACTGTGCATTGTTCAGAAGCTAATGTGTTAGTGTGGTAATAGTTCTGAAACATCAGATTTGTCTACAGACACACCATACCTGTAAATATACTATAAATGATCTTGAAGAATTAACGTGTTTGGAAAAAACAGTCATACTGACTTTTTAAAGAGGTTTTGGATCTCTGCAGTTTTATAGGCCGGTTTCCCTTCTTGTTTCCTGTGCATCAGGTACTATTGACTTAACTTTATTTCATTTACCAAGTTAGGGTCAAAAGGATCTTATTTTAAAATACCATAACTTTCAAATTTTAGTTACTCCCTTTTAAATCTCAACATTCCACTGAGACTTTAGAGTAGCATTTTATTTAGCATCTAACTTAGTCTTCCACGCTCTCATCCATGCCACTCCTTCAGCAGACGTTTATCCAGCCCCAACTCCCTCACAGGCTTCTGGCTCCTGGTCTTAGAGTTTGGCGAATTAATTGTCCTGTAACAATCCTCTGGCGGCAGGCGATCAAGATACTTAAGGCTTCCTGGGGCTTTGTGGTAGAAACCCTTTATAGATTGATGAAATTGGTTTGTGTAAAGGGAGGTATTGTCCCATTCTTTTTTAAGTCTCAAAGGAATTAATCTTTGGCTTTTGCATGCAAACTTGGTCGGACCTTGTAAAAATCAAGTGATCTTTTCTGAAGACAGAATCTGGGTCTAAGTGCCCCAAGGCCGAAGGACTCTATGTCCTTTGAGTAGCCCTAAGAAGGTGATCACTACTGACTTCTTTAGTGCCTAACTGATGACCAATTTCCTGGCATCATAAATCTGTAGAAAGTTCTGACTTTATATTTCAAGGTTAACAGACAGAACGGTCAGAATTTAGATGATGACCGGTAAGTATTAACATTGCTGTAATATCTTTCTGATGAATTAGCTCTGTGGTCATTTTGGATTACCCTTGTTCTTGATAATCCATTTTAAAAATGTCTCTCCACCCCCTCTTCTTTCATTGCTATTGGGCAAACACTGATTATGATTGTCAGGTTCATTATTTAATGAGGACAGTCTTCATTTTTTTCCCCTCTTAATTTATTTTAAAAGTGATGCTATTGCTGTTTCAATCTGTCCATTGAAGCATTTTCCTTGTATTTTAAAACTTCTTTGGAACTTTTAAAACTTAAAAAGTCTTAACTACTTAAAAATTTTTCTTAATTGATTTTATAAAAAGAGGAAGAGGGGAGAGAGAGAGAGAGAGAGAGAGAGAGAGGGAGAGATGGAAGAAAGAGATAGAAATGTCTATTTTGTTGTTCTCCTTAGTTGTGTGTTCATTGGTTGCTTCTGGTGTGTGCTCTGCAAGGAGAGCAGACCCTCAACCTTGGCATATAGGGACCAATGCTCCAACCAATGGAGCTATCACACCAGGGCTAAAAAAGGTTAACTACTTTTTGAAATTTGCATACCTCGAAATAGATAAAATTTTTTTTTAGATTTTATTTATTTATTTTTAGAGAGAGGGGGAGGGGGAGAGAAAGAGAGGAAGAGAAACATCAATGTGTGGTTGCCTCTCACATGGCCCCCACTGGGGGCCTCATCCACAACCCAGGCGTGTGCCCTGACTGGGAATCAAACCAGTGACCCTTTTGGTTTGCAGCCCCATTCTCAATCCACTGAGGTACACCAGCCAGGGATAACTGTTTTTAGAGATCTTTTTTTTTTAAAATTTATTTATTTATCTTTAGAGGGGAAGGGAAGGAGAAAGGGAGAGAAACATCAATGTATGGTTGCCCTTTGCGCATCCCCTGCTGGGAACTGGCCTGCAGGGAACCGGCCTGCAACCCAGGCATGTGCCCTGACTGGGAATCGAACCGCGATTGTCAGGTTCGCAGGCCCGAGCTCAATCCACTGAGCTACACCAGCCAGGGCCCTAGAGATCTTTAATGTAAAAGTAATCTTGTATTGCCTCTAGGAACATGGAAATTAGGAATGAAAAAGTGAATCTAGGTTATATGAACAACTAGCTTTTAAAAAATAACAGTTAGCCTTTAATAATCTTAGTGAGGGTGTTTGTGGCTTTGGAAAAATATTACGGCACCAAGATCCATGACAGTAATTTCTCTGGTTCCACATCTTCAGAGTAACACTTGGAATGATAGCATTGTCTCTTTGTAGCATTTCATAAAACACAAGCTATTGCCAATTTGTTAGGATTCTAGTCAAGCTGAAATAAATCAACACAGCTTGGAAGGGCTTTATGAGAAGCATCTGGGTCGACTCCTTGGCTCTGTCCATTTCTAGATTTCTGGTTTTGTATCTTTTGAAACAGCACACTTGTTTGCTAACTGACATTGAGCTTTATTTCCTCCGTTTGCAAAGCCCTTGCATAGACTGAGCACAGATTTCCGAGCATTCTTCCTTCTCTTAGAGAAGGGCTAATGATTTGTATCTCTCAACCAAGACATGTACAATGTTTTGTGTTTGAGGCAACATTTATAAAAATTTTGCGTGTGGCCATGCTTATTTGGGCCTTATTCTACTTTATTTAATTCTTCAGTTTTCCAGGCCAAACATCGAGTCTTACTAGGCTGACAAGTGCAGGTATTCCTACAGGGCATGGAGGTCATATTTAAAACCAAAATTGTTCTTGAAGACCCAAAACAGGGTTCTCCAGAGCCCTGTCCGAGGCCACCCTGCCGTCTCCTGTTTATGACGGATTATCATCTGGTGTTTGCGCTGAAAGACTCTTCAAGGCTGAGAAGGAGACTGTGTGATAGTAGAGCTCGGCAAAGTTAATGTTAGGGCTTAAGGTTAAATTGTTGCCACAATAATAATTTCTTTATTTATTTTTTAAATTTTATTTATTGAGAGAGCGAGAAAGAGATTGATTTGTTGTTCCATTTATTTATGCATTCATGCATTGTTTCTGGTGTGTGCCCTGACTGGAGGTCAAGCCCACAACTTTGGTATATGCGGACGACGCTCTAACAACTGAGCTACTCCTCCAATAATATGGAATTTAGAATTAAGGATTAAGTCTGAAATGTTAGCTCTGTCTTCACTTTAAGGAAAAGGAGGGTAATACAGAAGCACATACTCTCTGTGCCTCTTGGGCACCAGACTCTGGGAAGAAGGGGGGCTTCAGAGTCGGGTGCCGTTTGCAGAAGGGAGAAGCACCTGCTTCCCTGCCCGCCCTGGTGCCCATGTCGTTTCCCTGCTGCGTGCTGAAGGCCAGGTTTGTGGGCGAAATTGCAGATGGGCCATTTGTAAAAACACATTTAAGTGGATTAGCCCTTGAAAAAATGATCTTCAGAAAACAGTCTTTACAAATACTAGTCCTTGAGCGTCCAGTGGATCAGACGGCCCTGGGACGCCTGCAGGTTCACAGGCTTGGTGACTTAACCGCCACCGACAGTAAGAACACCAGGTGGAGAGCCCAGCAGAACTTGGATTTCTTTCTTTTCTTTTTATTCTTATTATATACCATTTTATTAATGGAAACTTGATGTATACTTAATTCCATTTGCTGTGTGAAAAGATTCCCTTTTGGGAGTATAATTTGGTTAGCATTTTTAGGGGGCTATGTGCTTTCACAATATGGAATTGGTCATTGGATACAAGAGTACATGGCTGGCTATTTGCAAATTCCTCACAGTTAACTAATTATAGGATGATTGTGGCAGCAGAATGTGGATTTTTTCACACTTGCGAGGTTATTTGAGGTGAAATACTTACATCCAAACCTCATAGCCCCGTATTTATGTGGGTACCCTATGTATATTTGTGTGCTATACCATGAGTTATCTCTTCTGTTTTTTTTTTCTTTAAAACAAAGCTTACTCAAAAATAAAATTCTCTTCTGAGTATCCATAAAGAATAGATGTCTCATTTTGTTATGGTAGACTTTGTGCAGTTGACTGGCATGTTGCATTCAACTCTGAGGGAAAGCACCACTGACTCATTACAAACACTTTGCATCAATGTAGTGTGAGGTCTTCCCTATGTGTGTGGGAGAGGTTTCTGATCTTCTAAATGGCCATGCTCACGATTGCTGGTCTCTTTCTGCCAGTGTTTCTGAGCAGGCATTCCTCTTAGTTTTCTTATTCTTGTGTCATTATAGAGATTGTTACTTGTTGTGTGTTCGTAGAATACCGCCTGAATCATGAATAAATACTTAGGCTGACAGCCCGTGTTTTGGAGACACACCTGTCTCTCTGTTTTAAGAGCATCGTACTGTCCGTTACAGTTGCTGCGCAGCCATTGGAGGCATGATGCTTTTGACATGGGAGCTAGGGGGAAGGATGACGACGCAATGCACAGTTTTCTGTATTTGCACATGTTTAGTTTGTAGTATCTCTATTTCATTATTAGAGTGGTTGCTCTCTAAGTTATTCAAGGTTTTAATTTCACTCAGTGTGTGGGCTAATAAGGTTTCCTGTAGAACCAGTTCTACTAAATTCTTAAAAATGCTTCCACAAAGCATACCTGGCTGGGTAGGGCTTTCCGAAACGTTCCAATGGGAGATTCTGCACATGAAGCAGGGTTCTACTTAGCCTGACTGGGTGGGGAGGCTAGGGAAGGGAGGGGAGTGTCTAATTTGTCAGGAGAAAATTCATTTTTGTGTGATAATAAGGGGTTTAAATGTATTCAAGTAGGTACCTAGGTAAGAGGTTTGCAAAAGAAATTTCGCAAAGGTTGAGGTTCTGCAGCTGGCAACTCCTACAACCCCAAAGATCCTGTTCTCTGAGGCCAGGAAAAAGCAGTCTGGTTCCAATTATATATCACAAAAATAGGGAGATTAGGCCAAGAAAAATGATCATTTGGTTGTTGGGTTGCTTTTTTTGTAGAGAGTAAAGGAGAAAGTGTAGTAGATGCACTTTAAAAATATCTGTTAGTTTTTATATTGGCTTTCAAATTTTTCTCAAGCATTCTGTATTGGAAATTAAGAGTAGTTTTGGGATTAAAGACTCCTGCCTCCTTCATCTTCTTTTTGTTTTTCAGAGAGCAAACAGAAGAGCAGTTAGGCCATTTCTGCTGACACTTAGCGATTTGGCCCCGGTGTTCTGGGAGTGACTGATGTTTTTGGTAAAGCCTTTTCCTGACCGAATAGTGTCAGGTTATGGGCTCCCAGCATCACACCAGGGAGATGGTGCTATGGACTTTTTTTATTATCCTTTCTGCACTGCCTTGAACAGAAATATAGTTCTGCTGCTTAGCATTATTCTGCTGGGGGAGACTAGGGATGCTAGTTTGAGAAGAATGCAAAGGTGAGAAGCCTAACTGGAAGTCAGATGATGAGTGGGTGAGTGTATTGTCCTCAGCACTTGTCAGAAGCAACTAGCCTTTCTTAAAGCCTGCTGCTAGTTTCAGGATTAGTGGTCCCACATGAGACCCAGGTGTTAACTAAGAGAAGATCACCCCCAGCAGATCTTAGTTCCTGTTTCTCATACCTTACACCTCCTCAGAGTGTTGAATAGAACTTTCTTGGTGGTACAGAATCTTTGATAACAGGGTATGCCAGGGCTGGTGGTGTTTAGCTATTGGCTCTTTTTTCTCACCTCCCATGACCTCCTTGGTCTTCTGCAGTTGGGTTCCCACGCCCACCACACTCACTGGGACAGGGCGCTAGAAAAGGTGCAATGTGCAAAATTCCGTACTTGCTGTCGGTCAGCATCCTCATTACTGTCTCTCCGATGCATTCGCCGCTTTACTCTCCTATTTTCCCCATGTTTTATTATCTCAGCTTTCTTTCACCTTCCTCATCTCTGTTCAGATTTCCTTTTCAGTGCTTGATCCTTGGGTGTTGGCACTCTCCAGCGTTCCATTTCCCCTTGCTTTCCCCTTCTCAGTCACTTAGTCGCTCATGTTTCCAGAAACTCCTGCTTACTTGCTTACTTCCCCAAGCCGAAGCCCACTAATCTCACGGTGTCTTACCTGTAGCAGACCTCACTTGTTCTTTCCTTCTCTATTTGCAAATCATCATCTCACCTGGATAGGCATCTTCCAGTTTGTTTCCTTGCCTTTGGTGTCCCTGTCTCAAATTATTTGCTTATTATGGTTGATAAAATACATTATGGTTCGAAAACACAGATCTGTTTTTGTTTCTTACATTTAAAAAATCTCTGCTGTTCCATTATCCTTAGCATGGGATGTCTAGTTTATTAACAACAGAGCATTAGTCTACTCTTTCAGCCATTTCTCCTCCACTTCCTCTGTGAAGCTCACTGTGCTCATATTGGACTCTTCATGGTTTTCAAAGCACACCCTGCACTCTCATGTCCCGTTCCTTTCATGATTGTCCCTTCTCTCGCACCCCCTTCTTTTCCTTCTCTCTGGGGGCCCCCAGCTCACTGATCCAGGAAAACTCCGCTGTCAGTTTCTCTGGTGATGCTTCCCGTGGCTCCTCCTGGTGGGTGGTTGGCTGCTTCCCTGTTAATTACAGCACTCATCCAGCTGCCTCACGAGGACTAATTTTCTTCCTCTGCCAGACCGTGGACTTCCTCTAGAGTAAGACTGACTCTTATCATCTTCGTATCCTGGGTGTGTGGTGTGGACTTGGCATATACGTCATCAAATTGAATTCTTCAACTCAGTTCCATGACAGTTAAAGCTTTGGGGAAAGAGCACACTTATAGTCTATATAAACTATAATAAAAAAGACAGAGGAAATCAACTCAGAGTCATAGGGTTTAGGGTAGAGTAGGGCTTGGAAATAATCCTCTTCAAACCCCTCTAAAGGGGAGAACGGCCAGGTCCAGAGAGGTTAGGTGGAGTGCCCAAGATCTCGTGGCTGGGAAATAGTGCTTCCGTGGGCCCCTCTGCATCGTTCTCTGCACCGTAGCCAGCATGGCCTGATAAAACCTAAGTCAGAGCCTCTCACTCCTCTACTTAAAACACTCGACTGTTCTTGTCTTTCTCAGAGTAAAAATCAAAATCCTTAGAATGATCTGTAAAGTCCTGCATCACCAGTCCCGACTCCTTTGCTGTTACTTCTTTAGCCTCACTCTGCCACTTACGCACTCTGCTCCAGCGGCCTCACCTGCTTGCCATTTTCCCAGTGAGCCAGGCACACTCTGTCTCAGGGCCTTTGCATGTGCTGTTTTCTTTGTTTGAAATGTTTTTCTCCTAAATGTGTACACAGTTCATTTCCTGTAGGACCTTACATAAAACAAAGACACAAACCAAACTAGAGACCCTCAAATATTTCCTTCCCCTCTTTTCTGCTTTACTTGTTTTCTTAGCATTTATCTCTATCTCATATACGATTATATATCTTGTTTGTAGTCTGTCTCCCCTGACTATGATGTAGGTTCCTGGAGAGCAGGGACTTTTTATATATTTTATTCCCTGTTGCATCCCACACCTAGAACAGTCTTGGCATTGAATAGGCACTTGATAAGTATGTGTTGGATGAATAAATAAACAAGAAGAAGCAAGCTTTTGTGGATTTTTATGGCTAAATGTACACCTAGGATATTCAAAAGGAAAAACCATCAGATCCGTCTGGAAGAAGAATCTGATTTTTTAAATGCCACATTTGAGGCCTGTCAGACTAGAACACTGACCTCTTTTTTAATTGTCCGACTTGAAGCAGCAACCTTGGGCCCTCCTCACCTCCCCAGCCTTACAAGTGGTTTGGGAAAACTCCCATTTTACCTCTAACAGGTTTAGACTTGCTGTGGTTTCTCTATGCCTGTGGTTTGCCCTTTAACCCATCCAGCTATGAAGATGAAGAGTAAACAGAGCATTAAAGAAAAGAGCCGGGAGAGAGGAGCAGAATTTCCTTGTGGCCCTGACATGTCCCTGGGCCCTGGGCCCGCCTGCAGGGCAGCTGGTCACCTTCCAGAGCTGCTTCAGGGCTGTGCTCTAAGGGATGGTGTGGAGACCACCAGGCCAGAAGACGTTTGAATTTTGCTTTGATGTTCTAATTTCTTTGAAAAGAAATGGGAAGTTTAGATAAAAAAATACATTGGAGAAAGGATTTTTTAAAAACAAAGTTACCATCTTAATTTTGAAGAGAGATTCCAACTTACTGTTCTCAAGACAGAGGATTGCAGGCCCGGCCAGGTAGCTCAGTTTGTTATAAGGTTGTGCCGATTCGCCAAAGTTGTGGGTTTGATCCCCTCTCTGGTCAGGACACACACAGGAATCAACCAATAGATACAAAGACAAGTAAACAACAAATCGATGTTCTTCTTTCTCTCCCTTCCTGTCTCTCTCTAAGGTGGGGAGGGGGGACCATGGAGGGTTGCAAATGAAATTACTACTTGTTTCTGTCAATGGTGCAGTGAGGAGACAGTCCTGGGATTCAGTCCCGTGAAACCAGTGACTTAAATTACAGTAAAGTACACTTTTGAAGAAGCATCTGAAGCTTGGGGATAGGGGCATGCTGAGTGAAGAGCTAATTTATAGTAGTGTAACAGTGATGTCAGAGTAATTGGCTTCCTGTTCTTTGCGTAGCGTCAGTACGGTTCTCAGAGAGGCCTTCTCATCAGGACAGGAAACCCAGCCAAAGAAGTCAAAGGCTTAGGAGGAAGTGATTGGCCATGTACAAAGCCAACAGCATCATGAAACCCTGGGTTCAAGTTGAAATAAATTGTCTCGAATGGAGCTAAGTTATTAATGACCTGGTTAAAAATCATAGCTACCATTTCCTGAACTCTAAGAACATAGTAAGTATTAAGTGCTTTATGTGATATTAAGTTAATCCTCATAACAACCCCATTAGGGAAAAGAATCACTATCTCTACTTTACAGATGAGGCTTGTTTAGTAAGTTGCATGCAGTGATACCACCAGGAAGAGGCAAGGTAGGGATTTGAACTCAGGTCAGCTGGAGGGTCCCACACTTGGTGCCCCTAGAACACACCAAGTATACTTTCCCTGCAGGGCCTTTGCACTTCCTATCCCCACTGCCTGGGATGCTTTCCCACCAGATACTTCATAGCTCTGTCTCCTACCTCTGTTCTCAAATGTCACCATATCTGAGGCCTTCTAAAAAGGGTCTGGTCATCCTTTCCACTGTGTGGGAGGGGCGTTTCTCCTACACCATCAAGCAATTCTCAGACACCAGCAGGGTGTCTGAGTTCAGATCAATTCTGACACTATTTACTCTCTACTAGGAGACAGCATCAAATTCCACAGGTTAGTGGCTCTGTCCCACAAGGCCTCACTCCACTTCAGACACAGGTTCCAATCTGTGCTTCTGACCTCTGTGCTGTAGATTGGAGATCAACTACCCCCTCTTTTGGTTTGACTTATTGAATATTTGTATGAATGACTCACAGAACTCAGAGAAACATTTTATTTACTCGATTACCAGTTAATTATAAAAGGACATAACTCAGGAACAGCCAGACGGAAGATGCATAGAGTGAGCTGTGTGGGAAAGGACATGGAGCTTCCATGCCCTGTCTGAGCAGGACTCTCCCAGAATTTCCCCGTGTTTGCTAGCCCAGAAGCTCCCTGAATCCCATCACTTGGGTTTTTATGGAGGCTTCATTATGTAGGCATGATTGATAAAGTTATTGGCCATTGGTGATTGATTTATCGCCCCTCTATTTTCCTCATCCAAATGTGTGGTTAGTTCTCCTGGCAACTGGCCCCATCTTTGAGGTGGGTCCAAAAGCCACCCAGGAAGCAAAGACATCTTTATGCCTCTTATCACTTAGGAAATTGCAAGAGTTTTAGCAGCTCTGTGTCAGAAATGGAGAGGAAGCCCAAATATAAATATTTATTATAAATCACACTCTCACACCTTCCCTGACCACTCTATGTAAAATAACATCCTTCCTCTCATCACTCTTTCTCCTTAATCTGTTATTTTTCTTCATAGGACTTACCACCATTTGACACATTATATAGTTGTTGTCTGTCTCCCCCATTAGGTCAACTTCATGAAAACAGTGTTGTGGTTAGTTCACTGCTCTGCCCTGAACAGTGTCAGGAATGAGGTAGATGCTAAAAATGTTTGTTGGGTGAATAAATAAAGTAAAATAAAACTGCTGACTGTGACTTCTCAGTTTCTAGAGTGAAATAACATCCCTTATGTTAGATCTAATCACACTGCGTACCACCAGAGGGTCTGTGCAGGGCCTGGGTGCTGACCCTAGTTGGAGGAGTTCCTGTTCGTGGTTAAGAGCATGGGCTGTGGAATCAGACTGACCTGGGCTCCAGTCCTGCTGCTGGGACTCACTGGCTTGTGACCCTGGGGTTGTTGAGCAGCACGAAGACTCACGTTTCTCACTATCAAGAGGACTAAAGGACATCTATCTCCTTGAGTTATTGAGAGGATGAAATGCAAAATCAGAAACATTTTGTGAGGTAAGAAGAAAGCAGGGTGTTAGCCTCTACTAGGAAGGAAAATGTGGTATAAACACGTGAACAACCACAGAATAATTACAAAGCAGCGTGTGGACAAAGCTTGGCTGTGTTACTAACCGGCTGTGTAACGGTGGGCCGCTCATTGAGCCTTTCTTAATTCTTGGTTTTGCTAATCTGTAAAATTAAAGGGTTGGGGTATGTGTTATCTATTTCTAACATTCTGAGTCGATGTTGAGTAGAAGGTAACATGGAACAAATGAGGTGAGTGGAATAAGTGGAATTCTTGGAGTTTGAGGAATAGAATAAATATCGCAGTTTTGGTAAAATGGGCAGATCTGATAAAATTCAGGTTTTGTGTGTGCCTTACATTGTTTGCAAGATAATTCATAGAAATATTTTTGTTGATATAAATTAAATATTAAAAATAGCTAATGTGTTAGTACAGGCAAGCATCTTTGGAGATATTGTG
Organism: Artibeus jamaicensis; assembly: GCF_021234435.1. Classification (NCBI taxonomy): domain Eukaryota; kingdom Metazoa; phylum Chordata; class Mammalia; order Chiroptera; family Phyllostomidae; genus Artibeus; species Artibeus jamaicensis. The sequence continues at coordinate 36,562,055 of NW_026522025.1, read as the reverse complement.
GGTTCAGTTTGACTACTGCAGTAAGAACCATGTTGTAATAAAGTGAGTCATACAACTTTTTGGTTGCCCAGTGTGTATAAAAATTTAATGTACATATTTAATTAAAAATATTTGATTGCTAAAAAATGCTAACCATCCTCTAAGTCTGTTAAAGAAAAAGGTTAGAAGTGCTCAACTGAGGGTTTCCAGAAATGTTCAATTCGTAAAAAACAGCATCTGTGAAGCATGAGAAAGCAGAACTCAGTGAAACAAGGATGCCTGTGAATTATTTACACTTAAGTTGTCAGATTGAGTGTTTTCCTTAGATAATACCTCCCCATTCTGTTAAGGCAGGAAGGCATTCCTGCTAGCCATTACACGATCATGCATTTTAAATTTCCACAAGTAAGTCTGAAATCTCATTTTATAGGAGGGATTGAGAATCAGTTGTTAGCCCATTTAATGTCAATTCTAAGTAAGATGTAGGATAAAAGAGTTTCTTGTTTAATCTCTTTGTACTGAAGAGGAAGAAACTAAAGCCCAGAAAAGGTGACTTGCCTGAGCTTGTAACACACGTTGATGCCAGAACTCCTGCATGTCCTGTTCTTTTACGGCTGCCTGAGGTGTAGGTTCTTTTTAGACACGTTTTATTTGTTAGCTTATCATTTAGTATTAAGAAATGTTCTGATAACTCGCCATCCTTCCATACTGCTTCCCATTGTAAAGTGCACAACCCACTGTGACACCTTTGGCAGATGCCCACTGTTGCCAAGTGGTGAGCTAGGCAGCCCATGACCCCTCTCTCCAGAGTGAGCAAATGAGTGGGAAAGCCATGTGTGGAAGGAAGTGATTACATGCAGATTTACCTGCAAGGTTGCATTGCACTACATTCCAGGTGTCCAAGTTTAACTTCATCTCTGAGAGTCAGAGGAGGCCATCTTAAAGATGTAATGCTTAGATACACACCTGAGACCTGAAGATATGAGAAAGTGGCCATGTTAGGGGGACCATGGAGGGTCCCTGAGGCCCAATGCAGTGCATTGCTTCTGGAAGCAAGGGCTTGGGCTGTGGTGGAAGCGGACTGAGGTGAGTGTGGTTGGAACATGTAGGGGATGAGGTTGGACTAAGTAGGTAACATCCAGAAGCCATATAAAGGGTTTTAATTCTTAATGTTTCACAGGCTTAGCCTGCTGAGCCTTTTCCTTACCAAATAATGTCAGTTAAGGAATTAAAATGTATCTGTTGGGGTATTGCCCTTATCCAGGGGGAATAATTTAAATTGGAAGTCAGTGAGAGACATAAAAATAATATGCTTAATTGTAGTGAGCAAAATAGTCTATTTGTTACAGTGTTTATTCTAAATTCATGTATTTGCAGAATTCCTGTGAATATAAATAAACACATGAATCATATATTTCAGTAGATTACTGTATATTGGACCAAATAGTCTACTGGACATCTAGTAGATGGTGCTTCCCCAAAGCTTTTTTAATGGCCTCGTGCTCGTGAGGGACTAAGGGATGATGACTTGGTGTCCTGAGAATATTCAGATTGCCAGCTTTGGCTGGAATAATTGCAGCTTCATGGTTTAATGAGCCCATCTGGTGATAGCTGATCGCTCACTGCAGGCAGCTGGGTTGGTTTGGTGGCAGTGCCAGGCTGAGTTGTGCTGCCCTAACTCAACCCCTGAAGATAAGCTGGGAATCATACGGTGGAACAGAGTAGGGCCATGAGGCCCGATCCCTGTAATTTATACCAGAGACCTTGAGGCAGTAGCTCTGCCCCTCTTTGGGAGCAGCTTTGCCATATTGTACTGAGTGTGGAGTCCTTATCTTTTGGCGATAGAAAGAATTGCTGAAATTCTAGTGGATAAGTCTAAATCCCAAATTAACACACACTTTGATATACACTATTTATATATTGCTATTAGTAGTTTGCTTAAACTATTAGTAGTTTAACCATAAAAGCTCCCATGACTCTTATTTTTTAAAAATGTACTGTGTGGGCCAGGTATTATTTTGGGTACCGTGCCCATATTCTGTCTCCTGCTGCAGTCAGAATATAGCATCATTTTCCAGATGAGGGGTGATGAGACTTGGTGACTTGTCCGATGTAACACATGCCAGGTTTGGAACCCTGAATTATAGTTCTCTATTAATTCTGGCTTACAATTGTAAGTAACAGGAATCCTTGGATGAAAAATATTAAATGTGAAAGGTGGTTCTTGGAGTATCGCAAGGGTGAGTGAAAACTCCATCCTAGTTTATAACCTGAACAAAACACCCTTGTGAAATATATCCATGCCCACCCTCTCCTTTTCGCTGTATTTTGCTTGGGCACTGCAGTCGGTTGTGCTTGGGATAGATAGAAGGGCTTCTAAGGACTGACTGAAGGTCAAGCCCAAAGACACTAAGGATGCTGAATCCAGAGATGTGTTGGTCACACTCTCAGCCAGCAGCCAGGGTGGACCAGGTTCTAGAGGTGCAGGGTAGGGTGGAGTCCAGCTTCCCTGTACCTCTTGTACCCTCTGTGCCTCCTGCCTCCCTACCCAGTGTTGTCCATGGGGAATTCCTGCCCACAGGGACAGGGGTTCAAGAGTAATCATTGTTTTTTTTTCCCTGCCACTGATAGCCACCGGATGTTGGACTTGAATTAATCGTAGGCCTCAGGAAGATATAAATCTTTGTTTGAGAGAGCCTGCTAATGATAAATAATGATGACTTTTATACTGCCACATCTAAAATTGCGTTTGATTCTGCAATGACCCTATGATTAGGTAAGCTTAGTTTGTTATCATCATGTAAGTGAAGGAGCTGAGGCTCCATTCTGCTCTAAACGTCCTGTTTTGTCTGACTCTCCCTAAGAGGCTTAACTGGTCTTCTAGGCACCGTGGGCCCCCTTCAGTCTGTTCTCTGTGCAGAACTCAGGGAAATATTTATTTATTTTTTCCAATTTTATTGAGATATAATTGATATAATGTATAAATTTAAAGGATACAACGTAATGATTTGATATATGTATGTATTTCAAAATGATTACCACAATAAGCTTAGTTAACATTCATCACCACACATACTTAAAACAATTTTTTTTCCTTGCGATGAGAACTTTTAAGATTTACTTTCTTAGCTCTGGCTGGTGTGGCTCAGTGGATTGAGCACCAGCCTGCAAACCAAAGGGCACATGCCTGGGTTGTGGGTCAGGTCCCCGGTAGGGGACAGGCCAAAGGCAACCACACGTTGATGTTTCTTTCCCCCTTTTTCTCCCTCCCTTCCCCTGTGTAAATAAATAAATAAATAAATAAATAAATAAATAAAATATTTTAAAAAAGATTGACTTTCTTAGAAACTTGCAGATATACAATACAATATTGTTAACAGTAGTCATCATCTTCACACATCCCCAGAACTTATTTATCTTATAACTGAAAGTTTGTGCCTTTTGACCACCTTTCCCCATTTCCCCTACCCCTTACCTCTTGCAACCGCCAGCCTGTTCTGTTTCCGTGAATTCTATTTTTTAGATTCCACATATAAGTGAGATTATACAGTATTTGAATTTCTCTGTCTGACTTGTTTTATTTAGCATAATGCCCACAAGAGTAATCCATGTTGTTGCAAATGGCAGAATTTTTTTTATGGCTGAATAGTATTCCATTATGTGTGTGTGTGTGTGTGTGTGTGTGTGTGTGTGTGTGTGTACACACATACCACATTTTCTTTATCCACTCATTTGCTGATGAACACAGGTTGTTTCCATGTCCTGGTTATTATAAATAATGCTGCACTGGGCAAAAGGGTACAGATATGTCTTCAGCATAGTGATTTCATTTCCTTTAGACATATACCCAGAAGTGGCATTGCTGGATTATATGGTAGTTCTGCTTTTAATTTTTTTGAGGAAACTGCATAGTGTTCCCCACAGTACCTGTACCAGGGATACCTTTAAACACCCAATCAGATCACATTATTTCCCTGCGTAAACTCTTTTTTGAATCTTATTCTTAGTTCTTTCGGCTTTGCAGCTGCATGTTCCCTCCACAGCAGGGACCCGTAGTCATCCCTCACCTGAGCTTGTACACTTTTCCTTATCTTTCAGGTTGCAGACTATATTGCTTTTTGGAGTTCTTATTATAGCATGCAATGATATGCTTGTGATTATTTGTTAGTTTATCCCATCTTTAACCCATGAGGACAAAGAACATGTGTCTTTGGCCATTATATTTCCATTGCCTGTGTGGAGTAAGCAGTAAATAAAGATTTATTGAAGGAAGACATGACTGTCAGGAAATTAAACATCTTGCCTTATGTAGGAAATGGCATTACTTTTACTGGAATATAAGCTTTTTGAGGGCAGAATTTTTGGCTCCTTTTCTCACTGCTATTTTCTTGGCATCTTCAACAGTGGCTCATAGCAGAAAATAATTGTTGAACATTGATTATGCTTAGATGTGATTCCTGAGATTTCTCATCCATAGCCAGGACCTTTGCCCTCTTTGAACCTACTGTGTCTGCAAATGGGGATTTGGAATTATCCAGTTGCTCCATGGAGCAGAGAAATCTGAGAGCTGCTGCTGTGACTCAGTGAGGTGGCTTCGCTTTCTCTGTATACAGGTCTTAAGGGCATCCAAATGTCAGCAAACAACAGTATCTGTTCTGCATCCTGTACAGCCTTTTTACAGGCTGCCAAGCTAGATATTGAGGTCATCCATCCTGCCTCTTTTCCAAGTCCCCTGAATAACATGTTGAATAGCCATCAGAACAGTCCTCTACCAGATTTTAGTTAACCATTTACAGACTTAACAGCATATTTTTCTCCAAAAAGTTAACTCAAATGGCAGACTAGAAACATTTTAAAGATCTGCTAGAAAACTATTTTATGTTTAAGGTACCAAGAAACTCAGGTGTTATTTACTATTTGTGTTTATGGAGTAGTGATGTTTTCATTCCACTCGCTATATCCCTGTCTTTAAGATCTTCAAATCTGTTGAATATTTTCCTGATTGGGGGTCGAACAGTTTTAGTGTTAAGATACAACAGTGCACAGGTTCGTGTGGAACCTGAATATGTATTATGTATATAGCCAGTTGTGTTAGCAATCTAGGGGAAGTTGGTAATTTTTCTTGCTAGCTTTTATCCTACTGCCAGACATTATTTTGCTGCATATTTCCTCTAAGATAGAGCAAGATGTGCTCTTTATAAAAACATCCTGGTCAACCCAGGAACTACTGTGCCCAACCTATTCCTTTTGACCTTTGGTTTAACCCATGATGGTTTTCAGGACTTGCCTGGGCAGGGGTTTTTCAGCTACTCCTGGTCTTTACTTGCACACTCTGTCAGAGCAATAGGAAATGTAGGGACAGTGTGCTCTGTTTAATGGCCTCAGGTATAGATACAGGGGAACTCTGAAATCAGAATTAGTATCACATTCACCTTAAAAAAATCCACTAAGCTCTCACTCAGAATTTTTTTCTATTCATTCGGGGATATTAATATGTTCTGCTACCCTTTGATAGAACACATTACTTTGAAATGCGGGCAAAATGACTGGACCCCAGATTGTTCTGTCAAGATCTCAGAGTATCCTATTTGTATGTGTGAAGGAAGCATTTAGTTCATAAAGTCCAGGAGATTCGGCGAGGTCTGAAAACCAAGGTGGGGAGTCCCTGCTCTCTGCACATTGAGTATGACTTAACCTCCCAGAAGAATGGGGGGTTTGTATTTCCCTCATGTTACTTTAAATCTACAACTTTTTGGAAGCCCTCGATCATCCAGCATTCTTCTGGTCGGGGAACTGACCCCTAGGTTGAGTGTTAAGGTGTTGATGTGTGCGAGTCTTGGCCAAACCGGCGTTCCGCTGAGTGGGAGCGACACACTTCCCTTTCTATTCTCTTCTGCCTTAGGATCCTGTCACCACATTGCGAAGATTAGACAAAAACTCCCTGTAGTTTATTTTCTTTTTGAATAAGTTGTATTATGGGGAGAGTTTTAAGTGAAAAGAAGAAAAGCTCCTTCTTTGTTAGAGGCAGCAGTGTGTAGTTTCAACTTGTCTTGGACTTCCTCGGAGATGTTTTAAGATCCGGTGTCAACTTGCTGTGGTTTGCCTTTGGGCATCAAACTGTTTAGCTTGGCTCTATTATATCTGTAATTGCTGCATTTTAATAATTGCCCAATATTCTTGTCAGCAATTTGCAGTCTATATTTTTAATAGAACTGTTTGCCTTTCTTTTCCACAGGTTTGCTCAGACCTGGTTTAAGCCCTTGGATTAACGAGCACAGTCCTGCAGACCCTCTGCAGCTGTGGGCAGGGGGGGACACCAGCTCATTAAACATTCCCACAGCCTCGTGCTGTATGTAGTTTATGTGTTTCATAAAAACCCTCAGGGAAGCCATCTTCTGAGATCTCTCTATAGGGTTTTGCTTTGTGAAAACTGCCTTTAGCATTTGCTGAAATAGCATTTTTTTTAAAGAGGGTTTTTCTCATCCATCCATTCAGGAAATCTAATTTTTTGAAGGTAAAAAATACGGACAAATTCTCTTTGCTGTTGTTGATTTGTTAACAAAAGAGACTTCTGCCCTGGTCAGGTAGCTCAGTTGGTTAGAGCATTGTCCCAATACACTAAGGTTGCCGGTTCGATGCCCAGTCAGGGCACATGCAAGAATCAGCCAGTGAATGCATGGAGGAGTGAAACAATAAATCATTGTTTTTCCCCACACCCCCCACTCTTCCTCCCTCCAAAAAATCAAGTAAAGCAAAAGAGACTTCCGTTTTATCTAATGTGATGTGGGGCTGTGGCTACAGAAATGTTGGACATCAAGGGGTGATTGAAGCCAATTTCATGGCCTCTAAATGATCCCTACCATTTAGTCAGTTTCTGAGACAGGACCATCCCGGCACCAGTGACTGTGCCTCAGTTTGTTCTTTTAGTGATGCCATTCTCTAGCTTATCTCCTTCTTGTGTCTGTGGAAATGTTTATTTTTCAATAAACAGAAGAGTTGAACTGGTTTTACACTAGCTAAGAATTACATAAATAACCACACCCAAATTTCTTTATTGGCATAAATACAGAGTGTGGCAAAAATAGGTTTACAGTGGTTTGTATGGAAAACAATACAATAATTAATAAATAATAACAGAAGAGTAAACTCTCTTTTACTTACTCTCAACTGTGAACCTAGTTTTGGCCCACCCTGCATACCTCAAAAAAAAGGTCAAATAGTGATGATAATAGCTAACGTTTATTGATTGCTTACTATGTGCTTGGCACTGTCCTAAGTATTAATATGTATCAGTGAGCAGTGTGTGTGTGTATGTGTGTGTTCTAAATCTTCACAATAACCCACAGGATAGGTTCATGTTTGCAGAATAGTCTGCCCAACATCACTGATTTTTGGTAGGTGGCAGAGTGGATTCAAACCTAGGCAGAATTTTAACTGCCGTCAAAATCCATATTCTATCCTAGTAGGCTTTTCATTACTATCTTATACTAAGACTGAACCACAGTGCCTCCTGCATGTATAATAATTTGGTTTTGATAGGGGAACTCAAGAGTTAAATAATTTAGCTTCAGTCATAGTCGATAGGTTTAAGCGATTCATGCGCGTGGAAAGCTGTCATTCCAGAAACTGGAATGCAGGACCTACGTGACTGCAGGAGGTCCACAAGCAATTCTGCCTCTGTGCCCTGGGGGGTCTGCAACAGATGGAGGTAGCATGTGAGTCATCGTATTCCAGGGAAGTCCATGACGTCGATGGAAAATTGTTGATCAACAGGTAAAGAAGTACTAGGAAAATCAATCCTGAACTGCAACTCTTAATCAGATTAACCTTTTTTCCAAAGCTCTTACCTACTCTATCTTCTCCTCACGGAAAGGTCAGCTTGAGCTGAGATGATAAGATGGCTTTTGAGGGAACAGAACCAGCGGTCTTCTCAGATTGCCAGCATCTGAATAAAATACTCATATAGATTCAATCCTTGTCTCTACTTATTGGTTCTTGTAGTGACAGGCATTATGAATGTCAACTTTTCCAGTTTCAGTTTCAAGGTGCATCTAAAAAATTATTTTTGAAATTAGAACTTTGTTATTATTTCTGCATAGGCAATACTTTCAAAACTCAAATGGTATAGAGCTTAAGTGGTAATTCAGTGAAAAGGCTTCTCTCCCTCCTACCACTGTCTTTCAACTCTTGCTAGATGTAGACCAGGATTAAGGTGGGTCTGCCCTGCCAACGTCTGCAAATAGGATTCTTCCATGGTATTGCAGGAAGCACATTTCGTGAGGCGTAGTGGCAAGATTTATTGGAAGGGTGCTTTTGGTGCTGCCCTAAAACCCAAGCAGCTGCCCTGCTGTGGATAGAGAACCTGCTACTGCCCACCCCTTACACCTTTGTTAAGCTTTGATTATATCTCCTTGGGTTTGGGAAGGCATAAGCTTTCTTTCAGGCTAGATCCCTTCCCTTTGTCGTGGCCCTTTTGGCTTCTGCTACACCTGCCTCGTAGTTTTGCTTCCTCATCTGGCTTCCATGGTGCATGCGCTTAATAGAAGGACTTTCCTCTGCACAATCTGGGCTTCTACTGCACATGCACCCAGCAAAGGAATTTCCCTGTTTGCTACTCTCAACCACCACTGCCCTCCACCCTCCACCCTCCCCCTTGCTCCTGCCCCACCCTGTAATCTAGGCAAATGGGCTAGTCTTTCTGGGGAGATTGTAAAGCTGGTCCTTCCTGCCTGATTGGGGATTAAGTCCCTTTGGCAGAGGATGCGGCTGTCCCCTGGGAAGTCTGTGAAGCTGTAGCTTCCAGATTTAATCTGGTTTGGCCAGTTTATCGCCCTTCTTTGTTGTTAATGCCTAACTAGCTACTTATGCTAATACAACCTCCCTGTTTCTCTCCCTCCTTCTCATAGGAAATTAGTGTTTCAGTTGAACCTCAGTTCTCAAACTTAATTTGTTTCGGAAGGCTGTTAAAGATCCATATTGTTTTTCCCATTAGATATACAGAATCAGCATGAAAGTGTTGTTGGGTCAAGAACCAAAGTTTTATTTGACAATCATGCCATTTTTTTTCCATGAACAATTTGGTCAAGAACTGAACTGTTCAAGATGGCAGATGCTCCAGAACCAAGGTTTGACTGTACTGCTTGTAGAGGCACTTTAAATATCTTTCTTTAGTGAATGCACTAAAAGAGACTTTTTAAAAGAGAATCTTTTCTTTAATTTTTTAAAGACAATTTTTTAAAAAGAGAATCTTTTCTTTAATTTTTAAAATATTTTATTTATTTATTTATTTTTAGGCAGGGGAAAGGAGGGAGAAAGAGAAACATGGATGTGTGATTGCCTCTCATGCACCCCCTACTGGCCTGCAACCCAGGCATGTGCCCCGACTGGGAATTGAACCAGCAACCCTTTCGTTTACAGGCTGCCACTCATTCCACTGAGTCAAACCAGCCAGGGCATAAGAACACTTAATTAGAAACTTATTTTGTCATTACGTTTTATATTTTTGCACTGTATCTAACAAATTCCCAAACTGACTTTCTCTGTGAAGGTAGCAAGCTGGTTCAGTAGATGGTATTTCATGGGTGAAGGTAATAATGCTACAATCCCCAGCTATTTAGATGATTCCTGGAAATGCCTTGATTTTGCCTTGCCCAGAGTTTAGATTAGGTGGGGTGTTCATGCTTTTATTCAGGTGTTGGATAACTTTTATTCTTGATGAGAAGGAATTATATCTTCAAACAATGATTGGAACACAGTAGGTGCTCAATAATTATTTGTTGGACAACTTCCGTGGGTTGTGCCAGGCTCGGGGATGGAGGACTGGAAAATATACTTTGGAGAGAACTAAATGAGGTAATCTTTTGGGCCGTAGGACGAGTATTCAGGTTAAGCAAACCACCACAAAACTTGGCATTCAAGGTTCCGGACTGGAAAATGTTAGAAAGAACCTCTGGATCTTCTAGTCCAGTAACCAGAGAGTCTCGGATGGAGCTGAGGGCTAGGGAAGACTTTTCTCCTGTTGCAGTGCTGGCAAACAGTTGAAATAAGAGCCTTGCCTTTTAATGGTCCTTTATTTTCCAAATTGATTCTAAATCTATTTTAATTTGATCCTGTGGTAACTCTGTCATTATAACATTAAATTGAGTCTCTAATCAGCTGTTTGTGGTTTTTGTTAGCACTAGGGAATTCACAAATCAGGTGCCATTGATTGCTTTAGTGCCATACTATAACTGGTGATGTTATATTATAATTGCATCTTGGATTTTTTTCTCTAGTCTTGGAAATTTTATATAAAACCAAAGATTTACAGTGTCAATAGTAAATATGACTTTGCAAAAGTATTTGCTTATAAAAACCTTTATTAAGCACTTATCACCCCCATTTCAATTTGCTCAAGTGCTGTTTTGGCATCCTTTAAGGTAAATTTATCTTACTCTCTTCTGAAGTTCTTCATTTTGCCCTAGTCTGTGTTTATGAAAAGAAGTTCCTGCATTAAGTTTTCTTCTTGAAATATGTTTATTTTTACAGACAATTTGAAAATCATAGAGGAGGATTTTAAGGCTAGACCTGATTTGCAAAGGTTGTCTGCAATCTGAAGAGCGACAGGCTGAGGTGACGGAATGTTGCACACTTCTGGAGAAATAAAAATGACTTCTCACTGTGTGATTGCCATGTGTGCTCTAATGAGTTCCTGTTTGGCCACCGCAGGTAAGTTGCATGTTTATTATATTCTTTTGGATACATTTTTCCTCAGTCTCTTCAGTTTAGGAAAATTTAGGACATGGGATGTTTATGCAAAACTCGAGAATTTGTGTTCTTCAGGGAAATGAAATATTTGAGTTCTGTACAAATACATAGTATATTTGCTTATGTCACATTTTGATAGACTAGTGCCAGACATTCTAATGACAGAGATGCAAATAAACCTTCAGTGTTGAGGTGGGTAAAGAACAAGTATGCTAATGTTTAATCCCACTTAATTTTGTTACATGCATAGATTACATTTACTTTCTTGTCCTTAATAAGAATTTCAAAAGGGCCATTTTGTTCTTTATTACAAGATAAATAGATCTTCTAGATAGAGGAGACACTTCCTAGCATAGGCTGCTTAGAAGCTGTTTGATATTATCTGCGTCTGATATGTAAATCTGTAACTTTTTAAAAAGTATGGAAATATATACGACAGATTATGAGGTCAGAGGTGGGAGGAAACAAGTGACTTGGTTGGAACATTGTTGCGTAAGTGAAGACTATGAGATCCTTTGTATCAGTGTCTCAGTGTTGGCGGTCTGGGTCACTTAACAAACCTAGAAGCTTAATTTGCTCTATTGAGTTGTACTTTGCTTTGTGTCTGTTCTCTAATGGGCACAATAAAACATTTTTGTTGGACCAGTTCTTGAAATTGGCTGGTTTCAACAAGAAACACATTGACTTGAAAAATGATTAGCCTCTTGGTTTTGGCTCTTGAATTCACACGCAGTTGAGATGCTAGTGATGGTAATTACCATTCATTGAGTGTGCACTGTAGCCAGGCACTGAGCTAACGGGCTGTAGAAAGAACCATGAAAAGGATGTTCTTATTTCATGAGCTCACTTAATCATAACTCTGAGGTAGGTGTGATTATTTTTCTCGTTTTACAGATGATGAAATGAGATACGGAGAGATCAGGTAACTTGCACAGTGTCATACAGCTGGGAAGTGGAGGAGCCAGATTTTAAATCTATGTTCTTAACCTCCGTGCTATAAGGAAGAAGCCAGGCCACCAACTGAGGCTTCAGTAGACTCAGACTAGTAGTCGTATATGTAGGCACAGATGGAGTAAAAGCCAGTTTGCAGAACTTGGTTTATGAGTTTGGGAAGCAGAATATCCCTCCTTGTTGCAACGATCTTGAGAGAAAGTTGCTAGGTTTTTGTTTTTTTTTTAATACTAGTGTGTGAATTTGAACTGCCCATTCTCTCTGTCAGCAGTTTCATTTTGTGTCATGATTGAAGAGTTATTTGCCTTTTAGCTGATCTTAAAAGTGCATTAAAACCACTCTTAATTAAGATCTCATTGAAAGGTAGTGGAGAGAGAGGGACAGAGAGAGAGTGAGAGTAAGAGAGAGAGAAGTGGCTTAATGGAAAACATGCCATTTTGATGACAAGATGTGTACTCATAACTGATGGATTTAAGGCAGAATTTTCTTTCTTTTTTTTAAAGATTTTGTTTATTTATTTTTAGAGAGAGGAGAAGAGAAGGAGAGAGGGAGAGAAACATCATCGTGTGGTTGCCTCTCACGTGCCCCCAACTGGGGACCCGGCCTGCAACCCAGGCATGTGCCCTGACTGGGAATCAAACTGGCAACCCTTTGGTTTGCACTTAATCCACTGAGCTACACCAGTCAGGGCTAAGGCAGAATTTCCTGTTCTTGTTAACACCAGGGACAGACTGAAAAACATAACTGAAGGTAGTTCATGGGAAAGCAGTGAGTTTGATGGCTCTGTACAGCCTTGATGTATTTGATAGTAAATCAGTTTTGCATAAGACCTTCCTTCCTCTTTCCAGCCATGGTAATTTTTTTTTTAGTTGTGTATGCCCTCAAAGCTTTGCTGAGGTGTACAGTAAAACTGAAGGTGTAGTAGAATTGCAGATTCTGTAACAAGTTGAGGCACCCAATCAATAGCACAGAGGTAGAGATGCTGTTTGAACAGCCGGTGAATGAAGAAGGGAGAAATGTTTTGTATGTGCTGACACAGACTTAGCATACTTTACAAAATGCTTTTTGGGACATTCTGGATGAGTCGAACTTCAAGAAGATGATAGTAATGATAACAATACTGAATATTTATAGAGTAATTAATTAATTACTGCATGCTGGGCCCTGTTCAAAGTATTACCTCACTTCATTATCATAACCGCTTTAAAACGTGCAGGTACTTTGTTTATGCCCAGTTTATAGATGAGAAGACTGAAGCACAGACAGGTTAAGTAACTTCTTCAAGGTTGCACATCTAAGCGACAGGCTTAACCATGAACCTACTTAGTCTAGGTCTGTAGACTGAGCCATTAAGTCTCTCTGCTGTGAGGAAGTATTGTTTACAAAAGTGTCTGTTTAAAAAGAAGGATAGTTGGCTTTGGTCTCTGCCATCTTGAAACATCAAGTCCTGCTAATCATAAAGCCCAGCACTCACCACTTAGGGATATACAAGGAAGAGTAAGATCCACCCCTTCCTGTGAGTCACTGATACTTTAGTTAGGCATATAAAATATAACTATGACAAAATAATCAATGTGTGGTGAGTGACCAGTAAAAGCCAGAAAACCTCAGAGGGGTCGGAAAGGGAAGCCGTCTGGGCTAGAACAGCTCGGGAGGGCTTTGTGGAAGTGCAGGTTTGAGCTCTGCTTTGCAGACGAGGCGTGATCTGAATAGGGGAGGCATTGGGTTGACCAAACGGGAAAACATGACAATCATGGTGCATGGTGCTTGCGTGCTTGGTGTTTTCTAAAGAACGGATGGCCTGGAAAACTAGTGCGGCAATGTAGCAGGAGGTCTGTTGGGAAGGAAGGGTGGGAGTAGATTGTGTAGGACCCTAGACGTCAGAAGGAGGCTTGTGGATATCACTTTGAGGTTTGGATTCTCTCTTCTTCCCTTTTCCTGTAACCAAAGGTATACATTGTTAGTCTGAGAGCTCAAACTGTGGGCTTAAAAAGTGAGGCTGAGAATATAGCCTCATCAGCTTTGGAGACAATGGTGCCTTGCGTGGAGGCTGCTGTTTAGCAAGGGCTTGGTCTCTGCCAGCTCATTTATTTTGCCTTTATAAGACAAACTGCGAGGTAGGTGTTAAGTTTTATTATCATCATCTGCATTTTACAAACAAGGAAACTGAGACTCCACTTGGAGTATAATCATTGGTATATAATAATTGGTATAAACTCCCAGAGCTGGGACTTGAACTGTGGCAGTTTGGCTCTCAAGCCCAGCCCCTCAGCCACTCCAGTGGAGCGTCTGTGTAGGAGAACTCGAGTGTGGGATGAATGCACCTCTGCATTTGATGGAGTAGCCCCAGGGCGGCATCCTGGAACCAGGTTTAAACTCCTTTTGGCCTCAGAAGAGATGTGTGTCAGTCACCAGAACCAAGGGAACCTCAAGTAATGGGCCTTCTTTGTTTGTATTCTTACTTCATTGGCATGGCCCTGAAACTCTGTAGAAGGGATGAGTGTGGCCCTAAAACGAGCCCAAGTTAGAGTAGTAGGAGGCTGCTTTTTCAGCCCCATGGGTTTGGCTGGCCTTGGGTGAAAGCCCCTTCTTTGTGTGAGGCTGAGGGTGAAGGAGGCAGGATGCAGCAATCCACATCCCAGGGTCAGTGGGTGTTTAGACAGAACTCACACTTTCCCCCCTCCCCCCCATGTTTCTGTGTTTCTTGGTGATTGTATGGCATTACAGAGAGGGAGGGCCACACCCTTGGTGAATGGGAGACTTTGTAAGGACCAACCATAGTGTCTCCTGATTAGAAATTATATTAGGTTTTTGGCAACTTATCGTATACCCTGTAATCTCTCTAAGAAAAATGGGAAGTTTAAACAATAAATGCTAGCTCTTACGGGCTTAAGGTTCACTAAGTTTTCACTTTAAAAACTGTCCTGTTGCACATCTTTAAAAAATATTAACTGCTGCCTCTGAGGCTTGCCAGGGTTAGGTAGGGCTGTGATCCCAGGAGCCTTAATAATGAGAAAAAGAGGCACACAGAATGCAGGGAAGTCGGTTTGGTTGGAAGGATGGACTTGTGTGTGCTCCACTGGCCTCGTGGGCCGGGTCAAAGGGGTGCTGCTGAGGTGCATGCTGCAGACACGCTGTCGGCCCCGAGCCGGCGGGGCGTGGATGGATGGCTGTTTCCCTCATTCCACTGTTTCCATTTGGTGCCTAGGTGCAGCCTTTTGGAGGTTTGCCCACAACCTGCACACACATGTCTACTGAGCAAGCACATTTCTTTTCCCATCTTCTGGATGTACCTGGAATTCCAGGTAGGGTCCACAGGAAAACAGAGATGTTCTTATCTAGAGCTCTTTTCCTGCTAAGAAAGCCATGAACTTTTTGTGTCCATGGGACAGCCAGCAGAGATGCCAACCGGTTCACACTTGGTTTAGAATGGGACAAGTTGACAGTTTTGGGGGGAGACTAAACTAATAATCCAGGCCTACGTCACTTTGTGGTGCTTCATAGATGTTGCGTCTTCTACGTATTGAAGGCCAGACCCCCCACCAGCAAGAAGATGAAAACTCACTTTATTGCGGCGGTCTGGAACTGAACCTGCAGCACCTCCACGGTGTGCCTGTTATATCATTTTATATTTATAGTTTTCCAAACAGTCTTATACCTAGCATTTCACTTTATTCTCATAGTAGTCCCTGGGCGAGGCAGGTATTTTTTTTTTTATTTCTGGAAAGAGAGTAATGGGACTTAGAGAGAAAGCAGTGGAGAAAGATGGCTCAACTCTCAGTCAAGCACAACTTAACAGCCTTCTGCAGACAAACCGCACCGACAAGGCTGATGGTCTTTCTGCTGCAGGGCACCCCTGGGCACCTCTTCCCACAGTGCCAGTGCCAGCCAGGCCCTCCGCTGGGCGCCTTACAGGTTCACCGAACCCTTACAGAAGCCCAGTGAGGTTGGCATTTGTCGTTACCAGTTTGTGTAGTTATTACCACTGCCACCACTCCTACTACTTTTATTGCACTCATTTTACCAGTGAGGAAACTAAGGCTTGGAGAAGAAAGATGTAAAATATAATGAGAGAAATCAATTTTGAAAAAGTCAAAGTGGTCATTTATGTACAGTCATAAAACTAGTAACTGGCAGAGTGGAAGCAGCTCCAGAGTTCGTGCTTTTTCTATTAAGCTACCCAAGGAAACTGGCGTTTTTTCTCTTGGACTTGAGATTAATGGACTGAGGACCGCAGAGGGGGTTCTGCCGTAGTTTTCTCTCCTCTGCCAATGGAGTGATCAGAGGCTGCAACTTAAAATGGCAGGAAGGCGGGCAGAGTGCCGGTGGGGCCTGCCGCCAGGGGATGGAAAAGGTAGACAGGGATTGGCCTGCAGGTTCAAAGCAAATTCAACAAGGCCTTCTCTTGCCAGCCTCTAAATCTCTGGACACAGCTAGTTGATTTGGTCTGTGATTATTATTGTTTTTGGGTAGTTATTATAACCACTTTCATGTTTAATTCTACTTTTAGATACACAGGGCATAGATGTGCCAGTTGTGATGCCAACTAGCGCCACAGTGCCTGCTTCTATTTTAAAGAGCAAAGAACTGCATTAAAACACCCAAAGTAGCTGGAGTGGCCTACATTTGAGGTTGTGTTCCTATTGGGGAACACGGAAACCCAAGCATGATAAGCTCCCTTCCCACTTTGTTTTTGCACAGAAATGGTAAACACAACACAACACAACGCAACACACACACACACACACACCAGGGGGCAGTTAGCAGTAGTCAAGCAAAGATGAGTTTGTTTCTCAAAGATTCGCTTACCTTGGATGGACCTGGATGGATGTGGGGGGTAGAGGTGGGGGTGGAATATGATATTATATCTAATCAAAGATCTTTTTAGTTTCATTTGCAAGGACAGTTTACTAATAGATAGTTGGGTAACCAGATGTACATATAAGTGTAAGAAATACATTTACCAAGAACATGCATAAGATTATTCATAGATTTGTTGTCAGATAGATCAACAGAACCCAGGTTTTTCTCTCCTTTGTGTCCTTATCCTAGACTGTGTAATTGCCACTGTGCTTTCTAGATTCCTGATTTATTTTAGGACACCAGTATTGGTCTATTTTATAAACATCGATCAATATTTTCATCAGGACAGAGCTGTGTGTGCTCACATAGCTGCTTAATTGCTCAAAGGTTATACTTTGAGCAGTTAATATAGGGGATTAGGCTTTTTAAAAGCTGGTTTGCTTTGATAACTAATTCCTCATACTCTGGGGCCACCGTGAATCATTGACAGAGCCCTGAGCTCCAGGCACTGGTGTTTGTTTGGAGGTGTAGCAGGAGCAGGGAGTGTCCGGGAGAGTGCTGCACTGTGGGCCCTTCCCCGGGACCAGCCCTGCCCAGGGCCTCGGGGCACTGAGGGGCTCTCCCCTCTTGGAAGATTGGCCCAGCCTGCCCTGCATGCGTGTGAGCCACTGACTTTCATTTTATTTAAAACATCTCTGTCAGAGCAGCATAGAAAAGATTTATCCTGAAGTCCAATCTAGTTACAGTTTTGTCCTCTGAGAGGGGACTGTAAATCAGGTGGACTTCTAGAGGGCTAAAAAATGCACTTGCTCTTGGAATGTATTTCCAAGGAGGAGGCAGCAGGTGCTCTGAGGACGGAGGCCCAGCTATTCTCCTGCCCTGCCCTGCCAACTCTTAGAAATCTTTAAAAAAAGTTTAGAGCGGAATGTGGAAAATCTTACTGCTTTCAAAGGAAAATGTTGATTTTTTTTTCTCTTAAAGTTATTCTCTCTCTTGGCAATGAAGGGAACCATACAGTAGAAAGTGGCAGTTATGGCAAAAGGAAGCAGTTCCAGCAGAACCGTGTTAAGTTCTTTGTGTTGCTTCCCTGCATCCTCACAGTCCTAGCGGACACATAGGCTAGAGCTGTCAGGAGTAACACCTCCCCTTCCCCCTACCCTCCGTCTCTTCTAAAGGATGCTGAGGTAGCACAGGCCTCAGGAGAGCAGAGCATCAGCTTCTGGCAGTGGCCCCTGCTCTGCTGTTTCCATTAGCGATGCCGCCAGCTGCGGCAGTACTTTCCTGCAACCAGCTTTTCCAGCGGGACGGATGCAGCTGCGCAGGCCAGCTCTGTTGTCCCACTGCTGCGTGGTAAAGCAGATGCCACCTAGTGCCGGCCCGCCCCTTTCTTTTGAGTTAGAAGGAAGAACCATGTATCATTCTACCACCAATTCTTTCAACTTTTAAGTAACTGCTGTACTTAGAGGTGAACTTGTAGTTTGGTCAGCAAACTTTGAGTGCCTCCCAAGTCTCAAGTGCTTTGTTAGCGGCTGGGGCACAGAAAGGGGAGGGGAGTTAGTGCAAACAATGAGTTTTTTCCACTTTCAATAACATGGTTGTTTCCTAATGTGTTCATTGACTTATTTAACAGGCATCTACTGAGAACTCAAGATACTATTCCCAGTGTTAGATATAGAACAATGATCCAAGCAGGCAAAAACCCTTGTCCTCATGGAGCTTACATACCTAGTGGGGAGACCCAGACCAGAAACAAACAAAATTATGGAAATTTTAGCCAGTTCAATGGAGAATATACATTATAAGGTAAAGTGATTACGGAAGTACTCACTAGAAAGATACGTATAGCAAATCCGAGCAAAGATTTGGAGGAGGTGAGGTGAGCAGATATCTGGAAGAATGAGCATTTCAGGAAGAAGGGAAAGTAAGTGCAAAGGTCCTGAGGTGATGGTTTGTCTGAAGTGCTCAAGCAATAGAGTCAGCAAGTCAGGCGACTTGCTAGAGTGGAGAGTCGGAGTTAATTGCGGCTGGAGGGAAACAGAACATGAGTGGGGCTGCATAAAGCCTTGTAGGCCATCGTAAGGTTTTTCACTCCGAGCGAGATGGAGCCACTAGAGGGTTTGAGCAGTGGAATGATATGATCTCAAGGGTGTTTTAACAGGACCACTCTGGCTGCCGTGTTGAGTGAAAATAGACCGTTGGGTAAGGGTGCATGTGGGGATACTTGTGGCTGGCTATTATACTCGTTAAGGCAAGAGACGATGGCTACTATGAGCTGATTTTAGAAGGAAGGACCCATGGGAGGGAAATTAAGAATAATTTGATATTCTTTCAGTTTGTTCCTTTTGGGGAGGAGAGATGATAAAGACATATCAGTGGAACATTATGTCATAACTGAACAGTAAAGATGATTACTTCTGCATAACAGTAAAAGCTGCATCTTAAAACACAGAACAACCCCCAAAATATCTAAAGAAAGTCTCCTTGTACTGTGAATGACTGTTCTTGAAAAATCACTGTCCTAAAAGCCTGGGTCCCTGTTCTCAACTTACTCTCCTGATTTTGATCTTATCCTTTTCATTCCCCAGGTGGTGTGTTTTTCAGGATAATAGGTTTTGAGGATCTTACTACCTTTTTCAAAAGTGTTCCTCATATTCAAACTAGTATTTCAGAGAAATTTGGTTGTATTTGGGTTTTTGTAGTAAATAAACGTGTTCTGTGTAAACTCATCTTTTTATTAACTACATTACAGATTAAGTGTGAGCAAGGAGCTTGATACTTAGAGCAACTTTTTCTGCAAAGAAAAGAATCACTTTAAAATGTTTTATAATTTGGATATTTATATTGGTTGTGCCTGAGGGTGAGGTTTACCCATCTTGCTTTTGGAATTTAAAGCTATAAATAGATATACATTAGATCAGTGCTCTCTGAACTGTAATGTGCATAGAATCACCTGGGGATCTTGTTAGCATGCAGACCCTGTTTTATTGGGTCTTGAGTTTTTATCACAGGATGTTGATGCTGTAGGTCTGAGGGCCATTTTTGATAGTGTGATCAGTCTTTTTTTTTAATGCAAAATGTAACACAGAACAGGTACACACCTTCTAGAAAATTCTTACCATGATAAACAGGGGCTTGGCTTTAGCATGTCTTTGAAACAGCTATCTTGAAAACCTTTCAGTAACCTCCTTTAGGTCAGAGGGATCCCTGTGTTGATGAGGACATTGGTTGAGGGAGCGAGTTCCGCAGGTGCTTTTAGCTCCCCAGCTGTGGTGTGGTGCACCTGCGGGAACCAAGTGTGTCTGTATTATTTATCAGCTGGTGCTACTACACCTTTGCATAATCATCACAGTTGTTAAGGAAGGAATTCCCCTCCCTGCCCATTCTTTCTTTTATGTAGCTCTTTTGCCTTTTCCCATTTCTTGCATTGTGGCATAGTATGCCAACCTAGGAGATATGTGTTGATTCAGTGAGTATGGGGTCATCGATACAGGCAACTGTGGCTGAGGAGACAAGGTAATGGGGATGGTACTAGCTGACTGGGGGAAAGGGAGGGTCCAGGTAGGTTTACGAAGGCATTAGGAAAAGGTAATGTTAAGTGAGGCACAACTCATTTTGGCTGGAGCTGTTCCAGTGGGCGTCCTCACTGATTCCCGCTTCATTCCTGTAGTCAGGCTATAAGAATTACTATTTATTCAGAAGGGAAAAATATTCCTTAAGTTCTTAGTATTTCTTAAGTACCCAATTCCATATTTATTAAAAATTGGGATAAGACACACAAAAAAATTAACCTCTGTGTCTGAAAAGTTGTCTTTTAAAATAACATTCATTTATTTATTTTGCCATGAGTAGTTTAGAAGGTTTTCTGATTTGCTTTCTCAGACCTCATCACTGTCATGGAAGTGGGGGAGGGGACACAAGCTACCTAAATTAATCCCCTGGAGGTGGCTGGTCTGTTTTTGAAATTATACCAGAAAAGTCCAGAGGACTGAAACAACATCTTTACTTCTCGTCCCCTACTAGCCTTTTTTTGGGTCTCCTAAAAATGTGTTTATGTTGCTGGCCATGCATGTGAGTAGTCTGGAATTCTGTGTGGCATTAGTGGGGAAAAAAAAAAAGATTTCCCACTTACTGAGGTTATGGGGGTGGGAAATCTTAGATTATGCAGGACTCTGATTGAAAGATGGGAATGTGGGGCCCTGACTGGTGTGGCTCAGTGGATTGAGTGTGGGCCTGTGAACCAGCGAGTTGCCGGTTTGATTCCCAGTCAGGGCATATGCCTGGGTTGCGGCCAGGTTTCCAGAAGTTGATTTTTCTCTCCCTCATTCTTCTTCCTTTCCCCTCTCTCTAAAAAGAAATAAAATCTTAAAGAAAAAAAGAAAGATGGGAATGGTGGGATGAGGTTCATTTTAATATTTAGTTTTGAAAACTAGTATATACTTGCCCTGGCTGGTGTAGCTCAGTGGATTGAGCGTGGGCCTGCGAACCAAAGGATTGTGGTTCGACTCCCAGTCAGGGCACATGCCTGGGTTGCAGGCCAGTTCCCAGCAGAGAACTGGGACACACAAGAGGCAGCCATACATTGATATTTCTCTCCCTCTCTCCTTTCCTTCCCCTCTAAAGATAAATAAATAAAATCTTTAAAAAAAAGGCCAAGAGGCTGGGAAGCATTAAAAACTAGTATACATTAAAACATTTAAAAAAGATTTTATTTATTTGTTTTTAGAGAGAGGGGAACGGAAAGAGAAAGAGAGGAAGAGAAACATTAGTGTGTGGCTGCCTCTCGTGCATCCCCTATTGGGGACCTGGCCTGCAACCCAGGCATGTGCCCTGACTGGGAATTGAACTGGAGAGAGACTCTTTGGTTCTCAGGCCAGTACTCAATCCACTGAGCCACACCATCTAGGGCCTAAAAAAATTTTCTTAACCAATATTTTGGGGGTGGAAATGTGGACTAGAAGCAATACCAAACTTTTATGTATCAAATTAAGAATTTCCACTTATTAGAAGAAAAAAATGTCTTCAGGGTAAAAGAATAGTTTGAATTTCAAGAGCCGGATAATTATATGATGTGAGAGCAGGGTCTGGCATATTGTGGAGGATCCTAAGGACCTGACCCCGCAGCCCCTACCTTTGTCACCCCAGGATGGTCTGCAAGGATGGCTTCTCGGTCACTGGCTAGGGCTCAGCCTGGCCTTCTCGGGTGCCGGGGAGTCTGCACTCTCTGTTTGCCACGTTTAATTAGCTCTGGGTATACGCTATCAAAGGCTGTCTGGCAGTGTTTCATTAATGGTGTGCAATATATTCAAAAGCACTAATTAATTGTTTTAGATTATTTGTAAAGCCCATGCTGAAAAACCTAATGCCTGTAGGAGAAAGTTGGCAGAGAGGCTGCTCAGAGATTAGCCTGGACATTACTGGCTCAATTGCCTTTTGGAGTTGGGCCAAGGCAGGAGTTGTTTTTCTTTTTGTAGAAGTGCTCATGGCTATATTGTTCCTTAAGTTTCCAGTTTACTGCTCCAGGCTGTTGGCTGATGGAGCGTGTTATATATGATCTTGCAGAGCCAG
The DNA here is from genome assembly GCF_021234435.1 of Artibeus jamaicensis. Taxonomy (NCBI): domain Eukaryota; kingdom Metazoa; phylum Chordata; class Mammalia; order Chiroptera; family Phyllostomidae; genus Artibeus; species Artibeus jamaicensis. The sequence continues at coordinate 36,540,011 of NW_026522025.1, read as the reverse complement.
GGCACCCAAAGAGCATCTTCTAGAGGTTTTGTTTTTTGTTTTGTGAAACATTTATTAACTAAAGAAATACTTCACAAGGGCCTCTTCTTAGGGAGAGGAAAGGGAGCTCTAGTTTGTTATGAAACAATTTAGGTTTTAAGTGTTAAATGTTCAAAGGCACCAGGATCAGGCCTTAAAGTGGGCTTTTTTTTCCTTCTTAAAGTAAAAGAAGTCAGATTCCTCATTTCCTTCTTTTAGCTGGCTCAGGGCAGCAAACTGCCATCCCATCTGGAAAATGGTGTTCAAAAAATCTCAGTTTGAAGTCAAGTGCATGCCAATATAAGTTCAGGGTATGCCGTATATATGAAGGGGAAATAGGTTTGTCATTATTTTGCTACATTCTTATTATCTTATATTATAATAATACCTAGAATTAGCTCAGCCTGATGAATTGCAGTAAAATAATCGAAGTCACTACCCCTTAAAGATGGAAGTGATTTGAAGCTTAAGCCAAATGCCAGTTCTGGTGACTGATTGCAGTTAAAGATGAGAGTAGAGAACTATTTCAGACTTACCTCAGAGCCAAATGAGTGTTATATAAGGGCACTGTTTTCTAATTAATACTTAGCTGTTTGAAAACATCCATCCAGAAACCTTGCAAACCTGGGCCCGGCCCTGCCTACCACTGGCGGGCCTCAGCGTCTTTTCCTGTCCTTCCGAGCCGGAGCAGCCAGAGGATAAATAGTCACATACAAATACCAGGGCCAAATCGTACCTTATTAACATGATTCAGGACAAAAGAATTCTAATGAAAAATTTCAGGGGACTGTATTGAGCTCTTTCACGATATTGTCAGAACTTCCTGAACTCAAGGAAGGCCCAGCAACATCTATTATTTCTGCTTATTACTCAGCTTGGAATCTGTTGGGAAAAGCTTGCATGAAAAACCTCAGTGGAGTATGTGCTGGTTGTGGAATTTATTCCTGAGTGCACAGTGGCCCCTGTTTACTCTCTGAGAGGCTGGTTATCCTGAGCCTGGGCACCCGGCCTTCTCCTGACCAGTGGGTCTGGAGCGGGGACTTCAGACTTTTAACCCTTTCTGTAGATGGTTCTCGGGAAAGTTCATGGGCTGAATAAGAGTGCAGGTCTCAGAGCTGTGAGGGACCATGAAGGATCTTTTGTAAGTTGGGAATAAGGCCTTGTACCAATAAATGACTGGGAATTTTTTCATTGCTTTATTTTATTCAGTCTTATTAAGCTTTTATTTTAGGGAGTAATTTTCTGCTGCAGTGTCAAGACTTACTGGCAAATCCTAGCAAAGGTATAAGTTATACATAGTGTTTCAACAAATTAGTCAGTAACTTCAAAGGGTGTTTTTCTCAAAAAATTTAAAACAAAACAAAATTAAAGGTTTCTCTAAAATCACCATGGTCATTTACATTAAATATATTTGAGAGGGAGAGAGATAGGTTAGGACTGCTGCTGAGCGAATGAAAAGTGCACAGAATCTGCCGTGTGCCGTGCATTTTTGTCATCCATAGACATGGTATACCCCCGTTTGTTTAGGTTTCTTTCAGTGCTGCTTTTGTAGGTTCAGTAGTTGTTTGAAGACTGTAGTGTGTCCAAAAGTAAACCTTATTCATCATGCTGGTGTGTTTTATTAGAGTTAGGTTTGAGAACATCTATTTTAGAGTTATAATTCTATACTCTTCAAATTACTCTTCATTAATAGTGATGAAAACTAATACTTCCTTGGGCCATCTGGAGAGTTTAGCTCAGCCACAAATAATTAGGGCCACTTGCTCAAGTGAGTTACTGGCCTGGCTGGGTTTGCTGTGGGTTGTAGGAACTCAGCGCTCAGTGTGCAATGTGCTATAAGAAACACAGTCCTCAGTGGAGGCTCGAACTGGTATAGCTGGGCAGGGTGTGGCCCCAGCGTGTCTTTGCTTTGTTCCTTTACACTAAAGGTTAGAGTCAGGGGCAGTGTCAGGGTCCAATGATCGAAAGTTGTGTCGATTTTACCCAGTTTTTTAGGTCTATTCTTGGTGCAAAAGTCAAATCTGACCCTTTTCAGGGTCAACTCTATCTACAGTGTTGCAGACTCTGTCAATGAGACAGTCGCTGTTCGTGCCCAGTCTCTTTATTTTCTGTATATGTTCTGCCCAGGGTAGTACAGCGGGAAGTGCCGAAGTGGGTCGTCAGTGCGGCTAATGAAGTTGGGAGAAGGTTGTGAAGAAAAAGTTCTTTCTTTTTTTCTTGTTGTGAAGATTTGAATTTGAGCCCCACATTTATGATTTTCAGAGCTTCTGCCTTATCCATAGAATACTGCTAATCATACGTATCCTGTTGATTGTTGTAAGAACAAAATACATGTAAAACAGCCAGCAGTTTATGGCACATAGTAGGTTTTCAAGAAGTTAACCCTTATTTTGAGAATCTACATATTTATTTTTAATTATTTTTTATTTTTTCATCACCATTTACCCCCCATGCCTTCTTCTACCTGCACCCACTCCCTGTCCCTTCCCCTCGACCACCACACTGTTGTCAGAATCTATGAGTTCTTTCTCTTTTTTTTGTTTTGTTTTTTGCTCACTCTCTCAAACTCCCCCCCCTCCCCCCGAATATGTAGGAAAAGAACAAGAGCTAGAACAAACTTAGGAAGGGCAGAAGGAGTTTGCTGTTTAACTGTGTGCGTTCAGCAGAGGAGAGTCAGGCCAGGGTATTTCCTTGGGTATTTGCTGTTAGCTGAGTGAGGGCCCAGGTAGCTTTGAAATGAGCAGTTTAACGGCTGAAGGGCTAAATCTAGAGCCAGGATGGAAAAGGTCTTGTTCCTCTTGAGGAAGTCAGTAACTTGTCCTTTAGTTGAAAGTTGGAGAATAAACAAGCAAGATAGTAGTGTCAGTGAGGATTGGGGCTGGGGGGGGGGCAGGAAACCCCACAACAGTGGAGCGAGACTGCCTATCGATAATTTCCCTCACCTGTGTGGTACCTCTGGGCTCAGCTCACCTACCCTATTTAAAATCATAACCCCTCTCAGCCTCTGGCACTCCCATTCATTTTAATTTTGCTCTTCTTTTGTCCTCTGAGCACTTACCACCTTAGAACATGTTTATAATTTATTTTTTATGCTTATTATTTTTCCCCACTAAAATGTAAGTTCCATGAAAGTCAAGTCAGTTTGATTTTGCTCTGGTGCAGCTGTTCCCATATATATGAAAATTCTCAAGTCGAGGAGTTTCCACGTCTTTTTTTTGTTTGTCCTTGAGTGTGTCCTGGCAAGGGACAGGGTAGGGCCAGTTCACTGATAAATCTTCAGTCCTCAGCACATAGTGGGTGCTTTATTGAATAAATCAGTTATGTCCCTATCTCATTTATAAAGTACAATGAAAAGAAACAACTTGGCTAAAATAAAAATTTGAATGTTAACGTACTCTGTGTTGGGGGAAAAGAGTGTTGGGATGAAGGCTACCCCATAAAGACTGGGTGAGAGGTCACCGTCTTTCTGGATTCTTAGATAAAAGTGTGTGAGTGACCTGTGGTGGTTCATGTAATGACAGGCAGTGGATCTGTCACTAGATTGTTATGAGTTTTTGACAGCAAGAAGCGATTGCTTCTTGGTAAACATTCTACAAAGTATAGCACAAGCCATTTTTAAATGCTTTACGTGTTGGCTAAAGTAGTGGTAATATATTTTACCAAGGACCTGAAGGATAACTCTTTAAATCAGTCATTCTCAAAGTGTGGTTATGCATCTGAGATCTATTCAGGAGGTTTGTGAATTCAGAACTATTTTTATAAGAATTCTAAAGCCCCAGCTGGGCAGCTCAATTGGGTAGAGCGTTGTCCTGATATGCCAAGGTTGCAGGTTTGATCTTTGGTCAGGGCACATACAAGAAGCAACCAATGAGTGCATAAAGAAGTAGAACAACAAACTGATGTCTCTCTTCCTGTCTCTCTCTCTCTCTTCCCTTCTCTCTAAAAAAAAAATGAACTAAAGAATTCTAAGATGGTGTCTTTTCACTGGGTTAACATTGCAATGATGGTATAAAAGCACTATAGGCTAAAACAACTGGTGTCACACACTGGTTCTATTGAAGAATGTTATCCCTCAAGTATGTGTCTTTTTCATGCTCTGTGTGATGCGGTGGGGAGTATGCATGTGGTGCTTCTATATCCCAAAGGCTGCTGGTTGTCATGAGGAAAGGCTGTCGTGCGGTTGTTTGAACGGTGTGCTAAACTAGTCTGTTTTTCATGGAACACCCTTGTACTTGACAGAGTGACTGTCAGACAAATGATGGTTATGCAGACTTTGGTATTTGGCAGACATTTTTGAAAATGAACAAAGTGAGCCTGTTATTTTGAGGGAAACAATGGACAGTGTTGCCAATGATAAATTTTATTTTTTCAGGCAAAAATTAGAGTTTTGAAAAACATGCATCCATTACCGTGACTGTGGCAGTTTCTCAATAAGTAAATACTTTTCAGATGAGATCCATGGAGATGTTAGCAAATGTGGTTTTTAAGTATTGTATAAGAAGTGGGCAACATTTGCTGTATTTCCATACCTCGGTGAACCATTATTTTCCAGGTGACTGATACATGATGTTACAAAATTATACGTAGGTAAAAAACCCCACAGCTTGATAGTATGAGAAAGAACAATTGATTTTTAAAAAACTTTTATATTTTGATATAACTTTAGACTTACAGAAGAGTTGCATAAATAGCATCGATAGTTTCCATATACCCTTCACTTAGGATAACGTCTTATATATCCATAGAACAGTGATAAAAACTAAGAAATTAATCTTGGTGCAATATTATTAACTAAAGTATAGAATTTATTTGGATTCACCCATTTTTCCACTAATATTCTTTCTCTGTGTTAGGACACATCCTGAATCTCATATTGCATTTAAATGTCATGTCTCCATGTCTCCTCCAATCTCTGACAGTTGTCTTGCAGTAGCCCTGATGCTTTTGAAGGGTATTGATAAGGTGTTTTGAAAAATGTCCCTCAATTTGGGTTTATGTGATGCTCTGTCATGACTACATTGAGAATATGCACCACAGAGGCGATAGGCCCTTCTCCAGGCTACAGGGTCACATTATGTTTATGTGTCATTACTGGTGATGTTAACCCTTATCACTTTAGTAGTGGTTTTTAAAAACATTATGGTGGTGTCTGCCAAAATTCTCTGCTGTGAAGTTACCTTTCCCTCAGTATTTTGGGGACAGCAATGGATTTAAAATAATAAGGTATGAAAAGTTTGTGATTCAGATATGACAATGCAGCTGATCTTTAAGACTATCGAGTTTAGGTATAATATAAAAGAAGAAATAGAGACAAGTATATGAAAAGACAATTAAGATTTGCACCCCCCCCCTTAACTATATATCTGTGTGAGGTCAGATTTCTTCATATCCTTTAACCAGAACAATATATCACAACAAATTGAATGCAGAAGTAGATCTGAAAACCCGGCTGTCTTTTATTAAGCCATAAATTAAAGAGATTTGCAAAAATGTAAAACAATACCACTATTTTCACTATGAATTATGTTCTATTTCAGAAAATACTTTTCATAAAAGATACTATTTGCATTAACATGCAATGGGGTTATTATTGTTGGTTTTAAATGAGTTCATGAATACTTTTAAAGTGTTATAGTTTTTATGTCTATTGCAATAAATGTTGATAGATATAGCTCATTTGAATAGAATCTCTTTGGAGTCCTCAGTAATTTTAAAGCATAAAAGAATCCTAGGATTAAAAAGTTTCAGAATTGCTGCTTTCTGAATAAAAGAAGAGATACCTTGTGATCTGGGGTGGATCTTGTCTTCTGGCCCAAATGAAAATTTAGTCTGTTAGGGCTTCCCTGGGAGTCTTGGCCCTGGGACACGTCACTCGGCATCTCAGTGTCCATGTTCTCACCTGCAGGAGGAGGGAGATTGTCCTGAGCAACTTCAAGCTTCTTTCAGCTCCCAGATTCCATGATTCCAAATCACTGTTGCTTTCAAAGATGCCACCGTGGCAGCATGGGCATCATGGAGCAATGCAGGTAGTTTCCAGAGAGTGGTGTTTGCCGGGGTGGTAGTGGAGAAGACCCTGTCTAGAGGCTGTGACATGGTAACACTTGTGAGGCAGGGATGTCTGGGCATTGTTCTGACTTTTTGAGCCTGTAAAATTATTTCTTTCACTGTCCCCTCCAAAAAACTATAGTTTTAATCATGTTCAATATGCATAAACTATAGTTATGCATATTAAAATGCATGATTTCTAGGATTTTCTGCTCTAAGGTTCTTTCTGTGTGTATGTATATATATTTCTTTTGTGTGGCTAATAAAAATATTTACATAAGTCATTTTTATTTGCAGTGGATTCTTGGTATCCCACTGATGTCTATATTGAAACAGGCTTAGGTTGTAATATCCATTACATAATTATACTCTTCATGAAGTTAATTAGTTATTTTTGTACTGGTTTTTAAAAACATTGAAGACTTTGGACATCATTAATATTTACAAATGTAGACTTCAAAAGTGTCAGCTGGAAGGTATTAAGAATCCCAAAATTTGGAACTGACATTTTCCTTTTTTAGTTTAAATGGAAGGAGAACTGGTGGCTTTGATGAGGAAACAACAGGGAAGGGGAGGCCAATAGTATGTTGTCATGTTAAGAATCAGTCTATTCCAGTTTTTAAATAGGATCCGCATTTCTGTAAAGTGGATTTTGTAATGGAAACTGCCAACATTGAGGGCCAGCTCTGTCATAGTCACCAATTTGGGCATCTCTAATATTTAGCAGAAATATAAATATCAAATGCAGTGCATTTGTTATAATGTCATAGGAAAATTTTATAATTGATTTTGAGTGAGATTCTTCCAGTATTGAAGCTAATACTTGGAAATACGATTTGGGGCCTGAATTAACTTTCTGCATACTTCTACAAGTTAGTAAATTATAGTAAAGTAAATTTAGTAGGTACTGTATCGAGAAAAAGTTTATGATTATCTTAAATCAAAAAATTTCATTCATCAAATTTTAAAGGTTCCTTTAAGAAGTTAGCTATTTTAGAATATTTATGTAACCCAATCTAAGAGGCAAATGTGCCCCAACTCCCAGCAAGGCATCGTCACAGAACGTAGTGTTTTGGAGCACAGACTTGAGAGCCTGCTGCCTGGGTGCAAATCTCAGGTCTGCCACTGAGTGACTGTGTAACCTCTGTTTGCTTCAGTGTCCTCCTGTATAAGATGGAGCTAATAACACTACCTGGCTCACTAAGTTGTCTTGAAGACTTAATGAGATAGCTGGTTTCGGGTGCTCAAAACCTGCCTGGCATTTACCGAGCACTGCTGAGCTGCAGCTCTTGGTATTTCTGTGCTATTAAAATTATTGCTTAGTTAACGTGGTATATTTCCGGCTGTTTTTATTTCTTCATGATGTATAAATTTTTATCTCATTAGCAACATTATCCTCAAGTACTGTTCTAGGATGAGTTACGTTTGGGAAGACTTTGCATTCACGAAGCACACTAGAGTTCTAGATTTGTAGTGTGTTGGTATTTTAAGGATCCTAGGGAAACTCTGGTCCAACTTAGCCTGATACATAAGTCACCTTTCTAATATCCTGTTAACTAAGCCCCCAGCCTTCCTTGAGTTTAAAATATCTTTGACTCTTGGAAAACCATTCCTTGTGTTTTGCAATCCACCTGGCTGTAACCTTCATGCTCAGCATCTAGTTGTGTCTTGTAGAGAGATATGGAATTTGGCTAACAAATAACACATCTGAATGTGACAGTGAAATATTGGGTTGGCCAAAATCTTTGCTTGTTTTTTTTCTGTATAGTGGTTCTGGTAGCACTTTCCTCTTTAACTTCATTTGAAACAATTTTGTGAGATTGTATTGTGACAGCTGTCATATCAGTGTGCATTAAAAAAAAACTTATCAAAATTGGTGAATTTTTGTGTAGTCATTTTAATATTGAAGATAGAAGAAAATAAACAAACATTTTTGTCAAACTATGTTTTATTCTTTCAAGAAAGGTAAAAATACAACTGAAAGGCAAAGATTCGTGCAGTGTATGGAGAAAGTGCTATGACTGAACGTGTCAAGAGTGGCATGTTCAATCAGAAGTTTCGTGCTGGAGATTTCTCGCTGGATGATGCTCCACAGTTGGGTAGACCATTTGAAGTCAATAGTGATCAAATTGGGACATTAATTTAGAACAATCAACATTATACTACACAGGATATAGCCGATATATTAAAAATATCCAAGTCAATAAAGTTACTGGTGAAAATGAAAAATATGTCTTTTGGGGAAAAAAATTAAATGAACTTTTTGGCCAACCCAATAAATAGACTGTGGACAATTAAGGGTTGTCTAAAAGTGGCCAGATGTTGTGTGTCAAAGTTGAGGGAGCTCAAAGGACTTTGCTTCCTGTTGGTAAAAGAAGGCAGGCCCATATTTCTAGAAAGAGTTGCCCTGAGCTAGTTGGGAACACATGTGGCATAGAAATTTGTCCCACTGAGCCTGCAGTGGGGCTGTGAGCCAGAGAGGGGAAGGCAGTGCCTGGGTCTCTGGGGCCCACTTATACAATCACCCCCGTGCATTGTTGTGCACACCCCGTCCTGGAGGTAGAGCTCCTTTGTGCTTCAAGACTGTGATCTCCCATATTGTTTTATTGTCTGTTTTTCCTTCTTCATGGGATGGAAGCTTCATGAAAGCAGAGGAGAAACTGCTCATCTCGTTCACTGCTATGTCTATAGCAGCTATAGGAACTTGGGATATAGTAGGTGTCTAATGTTTAAATGATGAAATTGAAGACTGAACACATATATGACTTTTCACTTTACTGCAGGGAAATAAACACCGCTTTCAACTTGTTGCTCATGGCCCATTCTTTGGGCCTGAGCTGAAAGAGAAACCCATAAAAGAATAGAAATGAGACCTCAAAAAGATTATCTGTTATTATTTGCAACTTTCAAACACATCAGAAAAAAAATGCCTTTCTGTTTTGATACATGAGTATTTTCTAGAAAGGAAGAAGAAGTTTCTAATTATATCAAAGGCAAAGGCATACCATGCTATCAGAATTGGGATTTTAAGTCAGCTGGCAAAGGCAGCTGGGGTGGAAAAGACTCTCAGCAAGGAGGCAGCTGGAAGACTGGGCGGTCCCACATTTGTGTGCAGGTAAGCTGAGAGGAACAACTGGGGAGCAAGACAGACCACACAACCCAGGGTTCCAGCTTGGGGAAACAAAGCCTTAAAAGCTCTGACTGAAAAAACCTCTGGGGGTTGAGGTGGCAGGAGAAACGCCCAGCCTCACAGGAGAGTTTGTTGAAGAGACCCAGGGGGTCCCAGCATGTACACGAGTCCACCCACCTCGGAATTAGCACCAGAAGGGCCCAATTTGCTTGTGGGTAGTGGGGGAAGTGACTGAAAACTGACAGAGAGTGGAGTAAGTGGCGTTATTCCTTCTTGGACCCCTCCCCCATGTCTAGCGCCACAGTGCAGCAAAGTAGGTGGCTCCACCCTGGCAAAATACCTAATATACCTGGCAAACTACCTGGCTTCACCCCTTACTATGAAGCAGATGCGCTGAGACAAAAGAAATATGGCCCAAATGAAAGAACAGATCAAAACTCCAGAAAAAATGCAACTAAGTGATGAAGAGATAGTTAGCCTATCAGGATGCTCACAAAAATGGCTGAATATGATTGCAAAATAGAAGAAAAAGTGAAGGCTATGAAAAGTGAAATAGGAAAATAGGGAACCAACAGTGATGGGAAGGAAACCAAAACTCAAATCAATGGTTTGGAATGGAAGGAAGAAATAAACATTCAAACAGAACAGAGTGAAGAAACAAGAATTCAAAAAAAGGAGGAGAGGCTTAGGAATCTCCAGGACAACTTTAAATGTTCCAACATCCAAATCATAGGGGTGCCAGAAGGAGAAGAGGAAGAGCAAGAAATTGAAAACATATTTTGAAAAAATAATGAAGGAGAACTTACTCTATCTGGCAAAGAAAATAGATTTCCAGGAAGTCCAGGAAGCTCAGAGAGTCCCAGAGAAGTTGGACCCAAGGCAGGACACATCATAATTCCATTACCCAAGATTCAAGAGAAGGAGAGAATCTTAAAAGCAGCAAGAGAAAAGGAGAGTGACCTACAAAGGAGTTCCCCTAAGACTAGAATCTGATTTCTCAAAAGAAACCTTGCAGGCAAGAAGGAGCTGGAAAGAAGTATTCCAAGTCATGAAAGGCAAGGACCTATATCCAAAATTGCTCTATCCAGCAAAGCTATCATTTAGAATGGAAGGACACATACAGTGCTTCCCAGATAAGGTCAAGTTAAAGGAGTTCATTATCACCAAGCCCTTATTATATGGAATGGTAAAGGGATTTATCTAACAAAAAGAAGAAAATCAAAAATACAAACAGTAAAATGACAACAGACTCGAAACCATCACAACCAAACCTAAAAAAACAAGGATGAACTAAGCGAACAACTAGAACAGGAACAGAATTACACAAATGGAGATCATGCGGAGGGTTATCAGTGGGGAGGAGGAGGGGAGAGATCGGGTAAAAAGGTACAGGGAATAAGAAGAATAAATGGTAGGTACAAAATAGACAGGGGGAGGTTAAGAATAGTATGGGAAATGGAGAAGCCAAAGAACTTATATATGTGACCCATGGACATACAAGTGGGGAAATAATGGGGGAGGGTACAGGGAGAAGGGGGATAAAGGAGAGAAAAAAATGGGAAAACTCTAGTAGCATAATCAATAAAACACATTTAAAAATAAATAAATAAATCAGCTGGCTGGATAGCAGAGTCAGATTGTAGCCTGGGTGATGTTATATGAGCTTAGCTCTATTGTGAGTGCTAATGAAAAAGTTTGCCAGAAACATGAATTGTAAAAAGCCATCAAAATATTACACTGTAGCAGAAAAATGTAGTGACAATTCCAACATATAACGTCCAAATACTTACATTTTCTGAAGGCTTTTAAATTTTTTTCTTAGGTAATTCGCACAGACTATCTTAAGTGTTAGGAAACAGATGAAAAATTAAAATTAGCTGAAAACTTTGGACAGCTAATTAAGGAAATCTGAGCCTCCTTTTTTCTTTAGTGTTTGTCTTGTTCTTTAATGTTGCAGTAGCCGAATTTTTTATAGGATGAGGACATATGTTTATGTCAGCACTCATTTGGCATATTCCATGGGATATCTTGATTCAGCATTTTCTCTAGGAAGGAAAACTCTTTGATTTTGGGACAGAAAACCTTCCAGTCCAGGTTCCACTAGCTCTGGCAGGCAGGCTTCTGCTTAGTCATTGACTAAGTCAGTATCTTACTAAGTCATTACCTTCCCCACTCTGAGTGAGTTATTGATCATCATTGTACATCACCTTTTGCATCTATGCAAAAGGGACAGTGGTAGTGTATCTGAAGGTTGTTTTGAAGAATGAATTATGTAAATACAAGTATAGGGCTTAGAAGAGAGCCCTGGCACATAGTAAACGTCATTACTGTGAAATACGAATGTTTTGGAGGTGATACAGTGGAAAATAGATAAAAGAACTTTGCACATTTAAAATCTCTATACAAATTCAGAGGAATATTGATTATTTGTCTCCGTGATGACCTTAGTATTTGCACTTTTTCCCCCCATTTAGGGCCCCTTGGTTGAGCTGCGTTTACACTTCCCGGAGGGAGGGGCGGAGTTTCCTAGGTGCTCCATTAATCATAAACCTGGGATGTTTCGAGGAAAAGTACAAACTAGTTAGAAAAATGGAATAACTTTGAATTATGTTGTAAGGTATATCTGTACTTGGAATTTTAACTTTGTTGAATTTCTAAGTAAGGGGTAAAAAACTACTCTTTTTTTTTTTTTTTTTTTAGATTTACAGTGTTCATAGGCAAGTGGAAAAGAATAGATAAAAATGACGATTTTTGAGGGGGCAAGTTTTTAAAAAATAATTGTCTACATTAATCAAATTCCATCAGTGTTGCCTTAATAATCACTTTGTCTCTGCAGAGTGAAGCAGATTTTGAACATACTTTTTTTTCCTTAAAATAAATTGGCCATTATATTTAACAGGTTTTGTGTTTTGTAAAAAATACAGGTAATTAATTATGAGGTTATTTTGATGTTCAGCAGGCAAAGGAAACACATTACTTTGTGTAAACAGAGGTTAACATGGAGTCTTTGAAGTCTAAATTACTGAAGTGTTTGCCTAAGGACAAACTTCTTAACTGCTTAGGTTTCCTCTGGCCTGTAATGAACTGCAGTGGTGGGACTAATGCAGAAACATCCTACGTGTAAAACATTTGGGTCTTGTTTGCGAAGCATGTTTGATCCATACTGTCAGGTTTACCTTTGAGTGACACTGATGAATTAGGGAACTTTTCGTCCCATTTTCCTCTCCTCGGAGCCGTCTAATTGGCTCATGGTTGATAAGGACAGAAGCATATGTTTTTGGGAAAGGTACACTTTCATTTTGTTTAAGTTTTTAATGATCACTTGTCTCTGGGACCTGGCTCTGGGACCAAAGAATGTTTATTAGTTCCACATTGTCAACATGAGCATGGATCTGAGAGATGTGAAGTGAGTTTTATGTTCAGTTCCATTCCGTAGCTTCCTTGGGCCCCAACCAAGATGACTTGGTTTTGTAAGGGCCAAAGGGACCTGCCTGGTAGTCTCTTTTTTATAGCTGTTTGTATCTGAAAGCAGCTACCTTGGGAGAGAAGCTCTGCTTTGCCAAGTAAGACAGCTATTACTCATCTTAGCAAGTGGACAACCACTAGGGAAGTGGGCAGGGACACATGTGTTTCCAGACACAGGTCGTACCTCACACCTGCTTTGCTTGTACTGGCCCAGCTCCACATTCACTTTGCCAAGATCCTCCCCTTTGCTCTGAGCTCTGGCCCTGCCCCCTCTCACACTCTGGGGAGTGTGGAAGCTGCCACTTCTATGCCTTTTACTCTTCCTGTGTCTCCAGGCTGACATCTGTCAGGTGGATCTGGGCACCCCCTGAAGTCACATTTCTATTTAGCAGCTTGCTTGGCAGTTTCTTTGTGGGGCCTGCTCCTGTGTGAAGTACTGGCTGATGTGACTGCAGCTCCCATTGACCCACTGTTCAGAGGCATAAGAACAGAGAGCCCCAGACTGCTGAACCCAAAGAAAGCTGTGGGTGACCTCTGCTATTTAACAGCTGCTCCTAGCACCAGTCACTGTGGCAACTGGGCTCTGTTTATGAAAATGAATGAAGACTTCAAGCCCAGGGCATCCACACCATGGACAGAGCTCCCTCTGGAAACTCACTGCCTGCCAGATTGCCAGGGCCAAACCAAAACAAAGCCTACCAAACAAATGTAGCTGGGGAAGTGTTCTGCCCTTAGGGGAAAGGCACCAGGGCCTAATGCCTGAGTATCCTCCTTTACCAACCAGAACTGTACCAGGGCCAGCTTCTCTTAGTTATGTCAGAGACCCTGGCACTTGCATGGGCCGTTTTCTGAGTGTACTCTTGTAGTGCACAGGCCTGGGCTCTAGCAGTGGGTTTAAAAGGAAGCAGTGTTAGTGCCAGGGATCCAACTTTTTGAAAATCTTATTTTAGGCTCTGCTTTTATGTAAACTGTAAAGCTATTTCTGTGTCTGCACCTTAAAACTGGACCCTTGTTTAGAACAACTGGCTTTGGAGTTTGGCCTTTTCGAGTTCTTGTTTTCACAGCGATGGTCCTTTGTGTCCAAAGCCCCCATGGTAGTTGTAACTCCCATGGGAAATGGTGGGCTGTGGACAACTCTGAGCTCCCTTTCAAACCCAGTGCTGCATTTGAGGAGACTGCTAGGTTCTGGGGGCTTCTGATAGTCTGAGGTTACGATTCCATGGCTAGACCCTTCTGGCCTGTAACCTTTGGCCTCACTTAGATGTTCACGGGGGTACTGATAGATAAAGCTGCGGTCTACATCAAATGCTCCTGGAGTTTTGGAGCTGGAAGGGCCCAGTTATCAAACCGCACTGCTGTATTTTAGAGATGTGTAAGCCCTGGTGATAGGCCACTTGGCTAGTGTGGTAGAGCCAGAGCCAGAGCAGGGGGCTTCTGATGCCATTCCAGGGCGCCCTTCTGCACACCATGCCCTGCCACCGTGAGAGTGTGCTTGGGCTGGGGCCAGGGGAGAGAGAGTTGGGGAGGTCGGGAGGTGATTTGCCAACACAACAGAGATGCCCAGGAATAAAAGAGGGACTCCTTCACATGTATGTAAGTCAAGCTTTAGCTTTAAAGTTTGAAACACTCTTTCACTCCATTGAGGAGACCTTGAGGTTTCTCACCTGTTCTTCTTGATCTGATCAGAAGTGGAAGAGTTGGGGGAGAAAGGGGGTAAGGACCTGGCATGCTGCTGGTTGTGACTGCGGTGAGTCACAGAGTTCCTTCCCAGGAGGGTTCAGGTCTGGCCATGCCCTGACAGCCCTTTTCTCCCTAACTTCAGTTTTGTGTTCTGGGGTTTGGACAGCTGCTGCCCTCGTGAAGGTGATCCATTCAGAGGGACCCTTCACTTCGGGGAAGGGAGTGGAGCTCAATTCACTTGCTCCTTCTTCAGTACTTAAGCCCGTGCAGTTACTGAGTGGCTGCCACTGTTTGCTCTCGATAATTCCTATGAACATTCCTGTTGATAAACCCAACCAAATCAGTGGGAGTTTTCTATTAACTGTGGATTTAAGTTTAAGTGTAACCACAAGTATCCTGTTGGTTCCCGTGAATCTCAGTGCTGAATGTTTGTACACTGGCCTACAGTTGTGATGCCTCTGTACTGTCTTGGCTGAGATACCTGTGTGAAATGTGAGTTTGTCATTTGGCAAACTCTTTTTCCTCTGGTTCGTTGGTTAATGAAGGTAACATATTGACGGGGTTGATTGGTTATATCTGAGAGTTCATCAAGGGTGTGAATATCAGTACAAGTGAATTCCACGCTTCACTCTGAGTAATTGTAATTAGAGGAAGAACTAAACTTTTCCAGGTTTATTCTACAATGGTCATGACATTCAGTTCTCCTGGGAGAGGGGTGAAGAAGAGGACTGTTAGAGTGTGTCCTGAGCTGGTGCTGTTGAAAAGCAGACCCCTGGGTGATCTGAAAAGCCACTGCCCTAGGCTAGGTGCAGCCATTAACCAAAATGGCATCCTGGACAACCCGATGCCAAACGGGTCACTCTAGTATCTTGTCACAGTCAGCCAGTGAGTCAGTGCCAAGTTAGCTGGGAGTCAGGCCACAACTCCCTCAACGTTCTGGACGGGGGTCAGAGAAACTGAGTGGGTTTGTTCTTGCAGTGGACAGTGAATAACAGTGGCCTTAGCTGTAAAACTGGCTCTTTTTGGCTTTTTGATAACATGCATTTATTATTATTATTATTATTATTATTATTATTATTATTGTTATTAACAGGTGGCCAAAAAGGGAACTTGGGAGAGTTGAGGCTTTGTTTCTCTCTGTCCAACAGTCAATGTTTTCTCCTAGTTTCCTGTTGTCATATAGCAAACATTTATCTGTCTACTGTGTGCCAGGCACTGAGTTATCATAACCAGTAACTTAGTCTTAGTGAGTGATCTCATGCAGCAGGCTCTTCTTCCTTAAGCAGGGGAGCAAAATCGGGATCTTCGATGTCTCTTCTCCTCATCCTTCGGTGACCTCACACTGGGGAAAGGAAGCGTAAGTCAACTTAAATTAGTTTACTTTGGTAATAGCAGTTTTAGAGAAGGTTCGGAGAAGGAAATTGAAACAATTGAGAAATAAGAGGTTTGGGAATCACTGCTGGAGTTTTCTTAGTCCTTCTGGCCCTGGGACTCTGTCCCAGTTACCACTGATAATGGGCCCTTTTCGTGTTTAACTGTCTTGTCAGTAAGTCAGTGACACATGCTGAGAATAGAAACCAGTGCCATTCCATGTTGTAATCACCAGTCCGTACACGCCCCGTTGGCTCTGTTGTTGTGATCGTTGCTATGGTGCTTGACATCAAATGCCAGTCCTTTGCCTGGCACTTTACATCACACCTACAGAGTTCCTACCCCAAGCAGCTCACCTTCTGTAGAAGTGCAGGACCTTTTCCACATTGGCACCACAGGAAGCAGCAAGAGGGGAAGGGACAGGAGTTCTCTCCATAAAACATGGGCCTTGATTGGATCGGAGATGGGGACTGTCTGTTTCAAAAGGGGGGGCCTTTATTAGGTAAATGCCTTTTTTTTTTTTGTTAAATTCTGCTTTTAAAAATATTTGGGTTAAGTGTAACAAGAACAGACTATCAACACTCTTATGTTTTCTGTTCTTTCAGGACATGTGCCTTGCAGGGGTTGACAGCATGCTAGACTTTGAGGGAGGAAATGAAACACGAGGCTTCTAGTCTCTGCTCTGTAGGTGCTTCCTGGCCAGTGAGGGAAGGGAAAAAACAAACAAACATCAGGTGACATCGTCAGGAGCTTTTTAAACATTGTAGGAGACAGGAGAAAATGGAAACTTGCCCAATTTCTCTCAATTCTTAGTTTTGTCTCTCCACTTTATTGGCCATAGGGTCATCTCGACTGAAGACAGGTCTGCTGGAGGTTGTAGGAATGGCTGTCAGTGGGTATCAGGGCTGTGGGCTTGTTCATAGTTGAAATGATGCTTTCAGGTTTCTTAGGAGTGAAAGAGCCCCTTTCCCCAGACTCCCAGCAGACCTCTCTTTGCATTCATTGGCTGGATTCACTTAGCCCTGCCCATCCTGAACCAGTCACTGGTGGAGAGTGATGGAGTTGCCATGATCGGCTCAGATTGCACAGTTGAGAATCAATCACACTGCTCACCACAGGGACCTCCTGCCAACATGAATATGAATAAACCTTATAATAAAAGAGATGCGCATCTGGTAGGACCATGGCATAAGGATAAAAGGTCAAGGACAAAGTAAGGGAGTGGAGGTCCTGACCCTTGTTTGTGTTCCTCATTCCCTCTACAGCCTTCATGGGGCTCTCTGACATGGTGTTGCATGTGTATTGGCCTCTCTCCTTACTCCTGGGGTATAGCTTCTTAAGGCTAAGGCAGTCTCTCTCACTCAATATTTGTGGCCACCATACTTAGCACATTGTAGGACCTTAATATGGGTTTGGACAAATTAAATTGTGTTTCACTTTGGTCAAACATCCCTTGAAATAAGTGGACCATTGAGAGCCTATTGTTCATTAAGTATTTTATAATAGCTTTATTGAGATATAATTCACATACCACACAATTCACTCATTTAAAGTGTACAATTGAATGACTTTTAGTATGTTCACGGAATTGTACAACCAATACTGCAATCAATTTTAGAACATTTTCATCATCCCAAAAAGAAACTCTATGTTTGTTAGCAGTAACTACTCACTCTCCCCTTCCCCCAGCCCCTGCTAATCACTACTTCCTATTTCTATGAGTTTGGCTGTCCTGGACATCCCATGTAGATGGAATTATATAACATGTGGCCTTTTGTCTGGCTTCTCTTACTTGGCATAATGTTTTCAGTGTTAGAACCTGTTACAGCATGTAACAGTGCTTCATTTTTTTATGATTAAATAATATTCCATTGTGTGTATGTATGTGTGTGTATATATATATATATATAAATAATCAATCCATGATCAGCTGATGGACATTTGTGTTGTTACCACTTTTTGGCTATTATGAATAATATGAATGATGCTGCTATGAACATTCGTGTGCAAGTGTTTTGTGAGCATATGTTTTTATTTCTCTTTCCATATATACCTAGGAGTAGAATAGCTGGATCATACGGTAACTCTATATTTAGCCTTTTGTGGATCTGCCAAACTGCTTTTCAAAACAGTTGCATCGCTTCACATTCATAGGAGCATATATTAGTGTTCTAGTTGCTTTACATCTTTGCCAACACTGGTTATTATCTATCTTTATTATAGCCATCCTAGTAGACGTCAAGTGGTGTGTGTTCATCAATTTTTTTAAGAAAAATAAACATTTAGCCCTGGTCAGTATGGCTCACTTGGTTGGCGCCTTGTCCTGAAGCTGAGGGGTTTCAGGTTCAGTGCTGCCAGGGCGTATGCCTGGCTGTAGGTTGGATCCCTGGTCTGGGTGCACAGGATCCCTGAGCCAGGTGTGTAAGGCGGCAACCAGTCAGCGCTTGTCTCTCTCTCTCATTGATGTTTTTCTCTTTCCCTTCCTCTCTCTCTAAAAGCAACAAAAAATGTCCCTGGGTGAAGATGAAAAACAAACAAGCAAGCAAACATTTAATTGGATGTGTCAGAAACTCATTAGGTGTGAAAACATAGAGATCAGAAACCTTGACCCTCTCCACCTCTCTGGCCTCATCTCTTTCATATCTTTCCTCTTACATTGCTTCGTAGTTTCCACACTTATCATGTCGTTTCTTCTGGATCTTTGATTGTGCTCTTTCCTCTGCCTAAAGTATGAATATTAATACTAATAATATCATTGGTTAGCTCTTCCATAGCCAATTAATCATAGAGCTGGCAGTCTGGCTCCAGACTCTGTGTTCTTAAACAGTGTGCTGTATGTTTTTTCTTTTGAAAGTATAGTTTACATAGATTAAAATGCATGTATTTTAAGGGTATACTTTGATGAGTTTTGATGAGCAGATATATTTCTGTAACCACCAATATGATCAAGGTGTAGAAGACATGCATACTTTTCTGTCACCTCCCCCGCCCCGGTTCTCTTGTGTCCCTTTGTAGTCAAATGTCCCTGGTCCCAGGCACTTACTGATCTATTCTCTTTCACCATTGGATCAGTTTTGCCTGTTTCAGGATTTCTTACACTCTTTGGTGTCTGGCTCCTTTTGTTCTGCAAAGTGTTGTGAGAGCCAGCGGCCAGGCTGTTGCATGTGTCAGTAGCTTGTTGCTTTTCGATGCCGAGTCGCACCCATTGTGTGGATTGACCCCACTTTGTTTATTCCCTCCCTGTTGGTGGACATTTGGGTTGTTCCCTTTGAATATTATGAGAAAATGGTAATGAATATTTGCAAACATGTCCCTTTTGGGGACAGGTGTTCTCATTTTGGAGGCTGAACACCTAGCAGTGCAGTTCTCAGTTGTATGGTAAGTATATGCTTAACTTTATAAGACACTGCCACCCAGTTTTCCAAAGTCGATGCACCCACTTCAGGCTTTTCTATCCTTTTTGCTTAGATAACTGCAACTAACTCCTAAGAATTGCCTCAGACATCATCTTCCTAGGAGGCCTTTTGTGCCCCTTTCGTCTTCCCCTTCCTTGAGGTGGACGAGACGCTCCCTGCCCCCATTGCACTTTGGTTATTGAAGTCGTTCACTCGCTCATCTCTTCCTGTTAGACCGTGAGCTCCTGGAAGATGGGAATGTGTTGTCATCTCTGTATCCCCAGGACATTGGGTGGTGCTTATCATCTAGGTAGGTGCCCCATGAATATCTGTGAATGGGGGCTTGAATTGGACATCATTTGGCTTACAAGGGAGCTTATGGCCCTGCCCTGTAGGAGAGGTAAAACAGACCTGCACATAAGTTTAACATTAATACAAAGTGGAAACTGGTAGGATTAAAGAACAATCAAAGAGAGAGGGATGGCTTTACTAGGGAGGATTTGGGAAGGGTGATAGGGTGGTGGGGTTTCAGTTGAGCACCCGAAGTTAAGCTTGGAAGGGGAAGATACTATTGTATATTAGTTTTAAAGGGATTTTACCAGGACTTCTGGCCCAGAATATTGAGGAGGAAGGAGATGGAAGGCTGTGTTTGGGAAGGCCACACACTAAAATTTGTCTATTTTATGATGCTTTGCTATTTATTCCCAGCCTATAGCAGGCACCAGGGTGTATTGAAATCTTTTCTTTTTCCAGTAGAAGAACATGAATACTATCTGCTCTCTATTATTTCCTCCAAAATATGTCTTCTAAATTGGAGGGAAAAAAGGCTTCTCTTACCTCCTTCTCCTCTTACTCTGTGATGTGCTTACAGTCCAAAGGTGCCACCTTAAGCCCTGTCTGGGAGCCTGATGTCTTCAGTCTCAGCTGCCTGGTCTTCAGTATGTGTTTGTCCACCTTTTCCCGATAGCACACGTGCATTGAATATTGGAGCTGGGAGCTTCAGAAATGATCAAATGATAGGCCCTCATTTTATAGATAAGAATTGGCCTTGAGACCCAGTGAATTCCCTAGTTAGTAATGGTGGTGATAGAAGATGCCCTTTATTGAGCACTTAGTATGTGCCATGGAGTCTCTGTGACAGCCCCGTGGATAGATCCCTGAGACAAAATCTCAGGCGGTACATGGCTGAGCCAGGAGTGGAAACCAGGTGTTTTCTCTGCAGCATCTGGCAGGATGCCAGGCTGGCGGTGGCTGACCACAGAGGTGGAGGAAGCTGGGCTGAGGTCCTCACAGAGAGGAGAGGCTGTTGTCATACAAGTGGAGCGACCAGGGTCCTCTGCTGCCTAGAGAGTCACAGGGGACGTTGTATTTTTGAACCACCTGGGATGCTGAACCAAAGTAAGACGTCCAGAGCAGAAAACCGATCAGCCAGCATTTGCTCTATCAGAATTATTTGTATGGTAAATCAGGACATATATTTCTAGTTTTTAGTTACACAAATGAAAATGAAACTGTTTTCATTGTACAAGTAATACTTGAAATTTGTTTCCATGGTAAAGGGGTTAAATACAGTAGAAAGCAGACAGCAAAGTCACAGTTCCCATTCACTTTCCTGACCTAGTGTAGCACTGACTCAACTTTAGGTAAGAACTATTTACAATTAGAATTACGTATTCAGTCCTTTTTCTATGTGCTTATGTATATCATGTATGAACGTATACACACAGTTTTAGGGGAGTTAACGAATTGTATCTTCTCTCGTATTTTGCAGTTAAAAAAAGGTTGACATTGTGTCATTAAGGTGTTTCTGTGGTGCAGACATGGACAACAGCGTGGTGATAGCCGGAGGGAGGGGGAGAGGGGGTGGGCGGGGGTGGGCGGAGGTGGGAGTGTTTGGCACAGGATGCAGTGAGCAGGTGATATTTTGTGGAGGTGTACATTTGAAACCTGTATGGTTTTGTGAACCAGTGTCACCCCAATAGATTCAATGAAAGAATAAAATAAAATCTATCCTGTTACTGAGACCAACAAACAAAAGAATATTTTGTTAATACTAATAGTACTATTTTAAGTGCAGCATATATATTTTGTGGTACAGAGGTGCCCTGGTGAACGTTTAACTTATTTCTTGTATTTCCCTATTGTAAGTACTGTGGCAGTTAACACCTATGTGTGAACACCGAAATACCTTTTCAGCTGTTGTACAGTTACGATGTAACACAGTTGGTGCACTGACAGTGATACCAACTACAATATGGTATAGTTACAGTGATGGTTAATAGCTTCACAGAGATGCTGGAAACTTCAGTTGCTACCTGGACCTGGTAAAGATGACAAACGGTTCAGAATGTTCCTGTGGATCTTCACTACAGAATGATCACACCCTCTGAAAAGTATTAATGGAGTATTATAATTGCTTTGTAGGTAAAAGGTTAGGATGTTTGTGCTATGTACTTTCTTATGTATTATCTTATTTAAATCTCTTAACAATCCTGTGGAAACTGTGCTACTATTAATCATTTTTCTGAAATCAAGAGTCAGAAAGATTGTAACAAACTGACATGGCTTCTAAGAAGCCAGTTTAAAAATTGAACCCTCATCTTGTGATCCCCAATTCAGTGCCTCTTTCTCTACGGTTCCAGAGCTGGCCCATTCTCTTTGTAAAAACTTTGAGAAAAATTATGGAAGATAAAATGTCTTTTAAATAATGGAATCACAGCATGAGTAGAGAAAGGAAGAGCAGGCATCCTCAGAACGAGGTGGGCTGGGGTAGGGGGTGGCTGTTGAAGCCCCCACCCGCCATCAGGCTTGGAGGTGTGATGCATGACGTCAGGGGCTGCGGCAGTGGCAGCCCGGGGAGCCCTTGGGCCCTGACTCAGTCAGTGTCCTGCTGTTGTGAGCTGTGGATTTAGTATTGCACTCGGATCAGTGAATCACTGCCAGGAAAGTCAGTGTGTTCAGATGCAGCCGACTCCTGGTGGCTCTCTCCCAGTAGGAGAATAGCCCTGCGTGGATGAATGGTCCCACCTTCCTTTGAGTTTTAATTTCTGTATGGATCTAAGGGTTATTTCTAGCCTGTGGGATGAGGGCTCAGCTCTTTGAGAAGTGGTCCATTGTATAGGGGCGGTGGAGTAGGGTGGTGGTTAGGATTTCAGGGCTGTTTCAGGCTGAACCCTGTGTGTGTAGGTCTCTCTGAAGTTGGTGGCCCAGCCTTTCCTCCCAGAGGCAGAATCTGAGCAGTTCGGAAAGAGGAACCAGTTCTACTCTCTGGCAAGATGACCTGTGTCTTTGGATGGGAGGAGGATCTCATTGGCAATAAAATAATCAAAAACTGAAAATTAAGCCCCGACTAGCACAGCTCAGTTGGTAGGAGCATTGTCCTGTACACCAAAAGGTTGGGGGTTCAATTCCCAGTCAAGGCACACACTTAAGCTGTGGGTTTGATTCTTGGTTGGAATGCGTATGGGAGGCAACCAATCAGTGTTTCTCTCTCATGTCAAGGTCCCTCTCTCTCTCTCTTTTCTTTCCTGTCTCTAGAATCACTGCACATATTTTAAAAAATTAAAATTAAGTCATTACATGCATTTGAGGGAGAAAGCTAAGAAACTCTGAAATCACAAGCAAGCACAGCGGAACACAAACCCACGGTAGAGTAAACGGCATTCCCATAGTCACGGGTCAGCATTTTTAACAGATGTGTACTCAAGTGTGTGGTGATGCAGTATGTATATAAAAGTCAAAAGCACAAATGAAGTTAATGTTTATATGAAACCTTCCACCTCCAAAACACACACCAGAACGGTCCCACTGGTGTATGCGTAATTACGTCTCTGAATACTCCCTCGGTCCCCTTTTTCCCCTCCTTTCCCCGAACACGTTATTTTGGTTACTTTCCTAAAGATATGTGATATATATGAGGGAACATATGCAATTGACTCACACCTCTCCGAGTGGTGTGTAAAGGGTAACATTTTGAAACACCAGGGATGCAGGTCCACCGGGAATCCTAAATGCTGGTTTCTAGCCACAACTGTGCTGGAATGAAAATAGAAAACAATGAGGCATGTGCAGAGTCAGCTTTTCTTTGTGTGGCAGCTCAGCAGTTTTCCTGCCGTCCTAAACTTTCCTTAGGAAAAAAAAAATGCTGAGGGAAAAAGAGGAAATGATCCAGTTGAAAAATTTTCACAGCGAAGAGTGAAAATGTAAAATAACAGCAAGGGCTGTGGGAACACGTAAAAAAATCAAAACTGACTTCATGGTGAGAAAGCTCACTGTTCTTTGCTGGGTTGTGAAGACTTGCATGTGTGTGCGCACAACACGGGACACACCTCCCCACACGCATAGATACACATGCGGCCGTGGCCTTCCATGGTGGTGTGGAACAAGGTCTGCACTGTCATCCATCACAGAGCCCGGATTTCATTTTTTGCTTCTGCTGCCCACTTGCTGTGAACCTTGGAAATGCCACTTTATTCATTAATCCATCAAATAATTCCATTTAACCAATATTATTGAATGCTTATTATGTATGAGACTCTATCTAGGTGCTGTGGAGGACTCATAAGAAAATACTTTCTCTGACTTTAATAACACGTTCAGCTCTGCAGCCGGATGCCATGGGGCGGTGCCCACAGGAGAAGAGCCAGGCTGCTGCAGGAATTCAGAGGAAAGGGCAGGGTTATGTCTAGTGGAGAGAGGCTTTCTCGAGGCAGTGAGGGCCGTGGAGGTGGGCTTTTGCGTCTGGGTGGGCATTCAGCACCTCAGAGGCCGGAGTGGAGATTTAGGTGCAGGAGCAGGGGAGGTGTGAGGCCTTCCTGGGTGACCAGGCCCCAGAAGAACATGGGGCTCTGTTGTGGTAGGTGCGGAACAACCAGCTGTCCCTTGTTTTCTCTGGGCCTCAGTTTCCTCATCTGCAAAACACACAGCTGAGATTTCTTTTTGTTTCAGTGCACCAAAGAAAGGAAGAGAGTATTATGTTTGTAGTGGGGCCGTGCAAATTGTCACTGGCCTTATGCTTTGGAGTTTGGAAACAGTTAGGTTTTTAGTCCTTTATGAAAAGTAGACAGCAAAAGGCTTTCTTCCTTCCCCTTTCTTATTTTCTCACCCCCCCCCACACACCATTTTAACACCAATTATCACTAGGGTACTTTTTACTATTAAGAAGAACTTGTGGAAACTTGCTTGGTATATAGCAAAAAAACAAAAACAAAACCCAAAGCCCCTAAGGGATGTGTCAAGCCTTTTTCACGAATGATGCAGGAATCCACACTTATATACTGGGGTTGAATTGAAAGTTTCGTCAGGGAAGTATTATTTCATACATCTGTATGTGCATCTGCAGGTGGAGAACAGCCAAGCCAGGGGGAGATGGGAACTGCAAGTACGTTTCCAGTTTCCCCCCTGTTATCAGCAGCATCCTTCAGAAAGTACTGATTAAAACTCAAGGCTGTTTCCAGCTCTTGCTTCCCTTGCTCCGTAGCATACCAAGTCAAGGCTGAGCTGGGGGCCACCTTCCAGAAAGCACAGACTTCCTTAATGATTGGAAATAATCCGTATTTTGTTTGACCTTCAGGATATTCATGGCCTTTCTGGAAAACGTGTGCCAGCATTTGTCCTGGCAAGGCCAGGGCAGTTGAAACTTGTTTTATAGGCAGTTAAAAGCAGTGGGAGGAGGGTGAGTGTAGTAATTTAGATATTTGCATCCTTTCCGGCTTAAAAATCAAGGGGGTGATTTAAAACAGGCAGTATTTGAAAACAAACAAACAAGAAACCACTTTCTTGCAGTTCTTCTTTTTCTAAACGTTTGAGAACTTCTCCAAGGCCAGAGTGTTCTTTTGCAAGTGACTTGTCATGAAGAGGGGATCACGTATAATTTATTACACTATGCTAATATCTGCAGCTCTCTTCCAAAGGTTGTCGAATATAGACCTTGGAGAGCACAATTCCCATGCCTTTAGAAAAATTTGTTCCTTATGATGCTTTGTTTATAAAAACACTGTCAGATGGCTGTGGATTTGCATTAATACATTAATGCTAACTGGAGTTAGATCTCATGGTAGCTTTTAATTATTATTACTTTTTAAAGCAGGCCAGAGGCAGCGTCCAAACCATAAGATAGAGTTCAAAGTTACCATTCTTATTTTAAAGTAAATAGGCAGATAGGGTTCTTGTTGTAGGCTGGGTTCTCGAGTTTTTAGCAAGGCCAGTCATTCTCAAACTTAGGGCCACAGGTTGATTCTGTCAAGTATGCAGGTGCAGAGATGACACCTGAAAGGCACTCAGGGGTCAGCTGAGTTCGTGTGTGCTTACATGGAGACATTTTCTTTAACAAGAATGTCTGTTATATGGGAGTAATTGAAAATAATCATACATATCCCAATAGAGCTAAAAATCCTATATTAATTTAGGAGGGAGAAGTAAAATAAGTACTTTTAATCCTGCTTATATAAAGGGATGTAAAAGAATGCCTGTCATTGAACTTCTGAATGCTTCCTTTTGCTTTTCCTGTGCTCCCGCTAGGTGAAGTTATAGTTGAATGTTAACACATCACATGAGTCTGAAGTTTCAGTTGAGGCCAGTAGGTGGGAACCACCGTCTCTAGTGATTTTCAGAATGCAGTCTCGTAAAGATGAAGAGACCTCACAGTTGAAACAGATGGTGTGTTCAATTCAAGTGACCATTTGGGAGTCCAGGAAGAGTCTGAGACTGCCTAGTCGCCATCAGGAATAATTCCAGCACCAGCCCTTTTGTTTTTGGCCGTTAGTTGTTGTTTGTTTGTTATTCACTCAGTTACAACAGGGAAGTATAAACCCCAAAAAGAAAAGACTAGGTACAAAAGAATATTTTAGACAGTATCCATTCAGTCCAAATTTATATATATTTGTTTACTGCTGTTGAGAAAGCAGGAGTGGTCAGTGAAGCTCAAGGGTTAGGCATGAAAAATAATTGAGAAAAATGAGTAGGAAGGAAGAAAAATCAATGTTTTGATAATTTTATCAAATGTTTTCTCAAAGACCAGCCTCAGATTTAAGATATTATGCAGTTGTGGGCTTTGGCCCTCAGCAGTTTTCTGGTAGGAATTCAGCCTTGAGTTGAACTTTGAGAGAGGTTATTTTCTTTTCTTTTTTTCCTTTTAATTACTAAGCAACCAATCTGGTGTAGTTTGTTGATCTATTTTCTCCTCTTACTTGGCTTCTATTGCTTTCTGCATGAGCTGCTGTTTATTCTGGAATGCTGGGCACCCACATGTAGAATTAGCGTTTGCCTGCCTCTGTCTCAACCAGGAATAGAGAAAATCTGACCTGATACTTCAATTCACAAGTTCAAGTGGATGCAAGGAGTTCCGACCCCCAGTGATTTGCTCTAAGTCCCAGTTTCTAAAGCCCCCATGTCCTCATGTAATTAATACAAAAGTTCCCACTGTGGAAGCTGCTCTACTGTGTCTGGGCTCAGCCTTCTTCCTTCAGGTGTTTGGGAAAGGTGTGATCACAGCCAGCTTCTTTCCTTGTCAATCGATTTTATTTTTTATAAGATTTTATTCATTTATCTTTAGAGGGGAAGGGAAGGAGAGAGGGAGAGAAATATCAGTGTATGGTTGCCTCTCATGCGTCCCCTGCCGGGAACTGGCCTGCAACCCAGGTGTGTGCCCTGACTGGGGATCGAACTGCGACCCTTTGGTTCTCAGGCCTGTGCTCAATCCACTGAGCTACACCAGCCAGGTCAATCAATTTTAAAACCAAAAGTCTAAACGTTTTGTTAGGCAAATCCAATTCATCAATTTCTTACCTCGGTATCTCACTTTCAAGCTTATAGAATACTTTGCTCTCCGTTACTTTCGTTTACTTTGGCAAGATAGGCAGCATTGGCCCCAGTTTACGGGTGAAGGAGCTAAGAGAGGCGGCTCAGGTCAGGCAGCTCATTAGTAGAGGAGCTGAGTCTAGAACCTAGGTCTTCCAAGGCCAAGTTCACTCTTCTTTCCTCTGTGTTCCTAAGGTCTGCATTATATGTTGCAAGCTTCTTTTTGGGGGGGCGGGACAGTAGGATGGTGAGGATGAAGGGGGTTCCTTTCTATTGATTTTTCTTACATTTATTGGTAATATCTCTATGGTTGTGTAGAGCTTCCCAACTTAATAATAATAATTAAAAAAAAACCTTTCAAAGGTATGATCTCATTTGTTTTCCTAATAATCCTGGGGGTTAGGTAGGCCAAGAATGATCTCTATTGCAAAGGGGAGAAAACTGAGGCTCGGGGAAGTGATGTGTAATTAGGAGCTGGAGCAGTGACCCAGGTGGGGCTGAACTATGACTACAGTGGATGAGAACTGACTGTGAGCTCTTCCTTTCTGAGCCGTGTGTCAGTTGTTGTGTTCCGTGTCACGGAAATCAAAACCACCTGTTTTTAAGTTGGTCACAGTATAGTGGAGGTTTTTGGGTTGGCGAAGGCGTTGGGGGGAGATGCTGGGGACTAAGGAAATTATTTCTTTAGCATGAAAGAGGTGGTAAATTTGGAAGACTTCATGTTATAGAACTGTAGCCAGATATGTTTACTTTTGTGATTGCCTGTGTTATTTTGCTGGTTTATTCATTCCTATGCATTAGGATAGAAAAATAAACAGAGTTCTGTTTTGCCTCCCTGAAATAGCTTTTATATTTTCTGGAATTTCCTCACTTATTGTCTTTAATATTTCAAAGTTTTATTATAACCATACAATAATGGAAGAAGGAGGGTAGGCTTGTTTGAAGAGTCTCTCATTAAGTGACTTAGGGCAAATGTGGTTTGGGAGCCTGTAAATGTTCATTCTTTCTCTTCGTCTTAAGATTTGTTTTGTGGGTGTCAGTTTTGTAAGTTCTTGGATGTTTTGGATGGGAAGAGGGTGAACAGTTAGCACTTAAAAAAGGATAGTTTAGTTTTTCCCTTTGGCTCAAATATGTAGTTTTACCATAAAACGACTGAAAGTTTCCTGTTTGTGTTTGATAAAAAAAAAAAAGTTCACTTCCATTCATTGTTTCCATGCAATTTCCTATATTTTTTATAGTTAGAAAGGTTGACATCTAGGATAAATTATGAGTTATCTCTGGGGCAAAAAAACTCTTTTATTTCAAAAAAAGAATTTAAAAGAAGTGCACCTCCCCGAGTCTGCGGAGCTGCACTCGTCCTCGGTGCATGCCTTTCCTTATGCAACCAGGATTTGCAGACAGTGCGGTCTGACTGGTTCTTCTAACGCAGGAGCAGGGACCATTTCCATGTCACGACTTGATCTGAGAAAGCGGCGGATGATATCCTTGTACTGAAGAGGGGCTTTTTGAGTGGCCTTGTCCTGCGTTTCCTCTGTCCAGCCTGCAGCCTGCCCTGCCTGCCCTGTGCACAGTGGGACCGTTTGTGCAGACCTGGAGCAGGGACCACTGGTTTTCACGATGGTGCGTCTTAGCACTGATGGGAGAGTGAGGGTGGGGAGGGATGGAGATTTCAAGTTCCACTGAGGAGCCGCAGTGGAAGAATGTGCAGATGATGCCAACATTGTAATTAACCTGGAATGTGCAGGTTTAATCTCTTCATCTTGAAAAATAAGGAAGATAAGATGAGAAACACCACGAGACCTTTATATGTGTGTGTGTGTGTGAATACACATGTATTTATATGCATATATAACCTAGTCATATATTTGCTTTCTTCTCCTCTTGAAAAGATAAACTTTCTAAAATGCTTGAAGCCCTAGAGCAGTGGGAGAGTAGGGTTTTTAGCACAGCTTTTGCATGAACTGAATTCCCAACAGTTTACTATAGTCCCTAAGCTTCATGTTCTTTGATGGGTTGCCATTCATATTAGATTGGTGTGGACAGATTGCTACTGTTGTTGCTAATATTGTCACTAATATTACTACACAGTATCAGTCTTCTGGCAGCTCCATGCATCTGGAGCACATGAAGGCAGTCAAAATGGTCAGTGAGTTACAAGGAGGGTAGCTGCCAAAAGTCCCTATAGGTTACTCTGTAGGTGGGGGGCCTTCATCCAGAGCTTGTTAACTTAGAATTGAGGGTATTAGGTGGCATGTGATGGGCTTCAGGCAGAGACCCAGGCCTGCAGCCAGAGTTGAGAAAAACAGAAGTATAGGAAATGTAGGAAGAACTATAAAACATAGAAATATTAGTATTTATGATGATGGCACTAGGTCCCCAAAAGAAATTTAGTAAGTGATATTCTGGATGTTCAAGGTGTTTAAGATGGCCAGGAGGTAATTACGTGTGTAGTGCGTTTTAGGTAGACTTCCCTTAACAATGACTGATGTCTCTTCCTTTGTCGAAAGGAGTAAAGCTTAGTTATTTGGAAGATCTGCTTATATGGGAAAGCTCATTATTAATAAACTGAATAAAGCAGGCATTTATTGTGCGGTGGTAACGTGGTTCCTTGGGCCCGATGGACCGTGGTGGGAGGGGAGAGTATGATATTAAATGAGAGAAGGAATTAGTTATTACTGTAAGTAATGGATTAGTGTAACGTGGGTGCATTTTTCAGTGCAAATCTTGAAACAAAGCCCTTTTTGTTTTAGCAGTTGGCGTGCAAATGATTATATTTTCAAATTGACCATTTGAAAGTGTTAGGGTTCATCTCCATGTGAGAAAAGGTGAGGTCCCTCTGGCGCTGTGGCTTCCGAAGTTGCACTTGGGAGGAAAAGAGAGGAGCTAGTCAATCCAGAGTGGAAAAACACCACAGAAAAGTTTTCTCCAAAATAACACACAGATTTCGGAAAAACAGTAATTGCTTTGATTGAATGTGACAAACTTTAAAAAAAATGTTGAGCTTTGAAACATCATATGACACATCTGTTTTGAAAGGTTGCTTTGTCAGGTACAGAGGTGTTTCACAGTAGTTTACTGTGTGCGAGGTTTTGTCTTGAGCATGCTCAGTAGCTGTTTCTCTGAACAGGTATCTCATTCACCCCACTTTCAAATTTGGGGGGAGAGTTTATTAAACAGCAGTGCATTAGTTTATATATATCTTTAGGTTAAATATGACTTGATTGAATTGAACATTAAACTTATACCTCTGTTTAGATTTTATCCTTTCAAACGTTGCTTGTTGACCCAGGACAGCAAAATCCAAAATTTTCTATTTTTTGCTGGTATGTTTTTAAAAATTGAGATCACAAAATCCCTCGAAGCCGTTAACAAACTAGTGCCACTTTTTTTTTTGCTTTTACACCCACATTAATGCAAATTATTGGTTTGAGTTTTTAAACATTTCTTCCAATCTAGAAAAGGAGTTTTCGTGCATATTGGAGAGAGTTGCCTGGAACCCCGAATGAAATTCGCTGTATAGTATATTTCACCTGTTGTTAATGAGACCAAATAAAAAACGTTTTGTGTTTATGGTTTTTGTAAAATGACTTTTGAAATCACTGATCTTCATATTATTATGGGCTGGTTAAATTCAGACTCAGGAAAAATATTTTCTTATACAAGGAGCTGATTTGTTTCCTTTTTATGAGATCTTGTCAGCATGACATTTTCTTTTACCTTGACTGCTAGGAAGCTCAGGGCTAGATCGGGTACTGAAATCAAGTAGTTTCCTTCAGTATGATTAATTTTTTTTTACCATAGTCACTTTTTAGTGATTGGCTGCTGAAGAGGGTTTTCTGGGCCTGTTTTTGTTTATTTTTTACTACAAGACCCTCAATTTCCTTTCTGGAAGTAGTTGAATACACACACACACACATTTCTTTAATATGTATATCTTAAAGAAATATATAGCATGACATTTTGGTTGGATCAGGAGTTTTCTAGTAGAGCACATAAAACTGGGGACCCTGATCAGACCTACTTTGCTACTATCATTGTGCATCTACGGGACCAGAAGCCGTGGCAGAACTTGTCTGTAGACTAGGAAGGACTGGAAGAGAAGGCCTTTTTACAGCTAGTTTATAGAGGTCTCTTATAAACCCACTGGGTGAAAGGAAGGAAATTGAACTATGTGGAATAAAGTTTACTTTAAGCTCCAATATTCTGGCTTCTAATGCAAAAGGAGGTTGAGATAGATTAAAAGACTCCCCCCCCCCAAACACATCCCATTGTTGGGGAGATAGTAATAATAATTATAGTTACATGATAATATACTAAGAACAGTCTTTGGGGTCAGATACTATGTTAACCCCCTTTGTATAGGTAAAGAATCAGAGACACAGCAGCTAAGTAACCGCCTAGGTTACAAAGCTAAGGCGTGGCAGCGCTGAGATATGAACCTAGGAGACTGGTTCCCTGGTCCCTAGAAAATTAGAGTTTGGGTTGTTTGAGGAATACATCACTCGACAAGTATGTGTGAATACCTGCCACATGCCAGGCAATGTGCCAGCACCAGATGGGTAAGTAGATAGAGGATGAGCAAGAGAAACATGGTCCTTGCTCTCATGGAGTTTCCAGTCAAGTAGAAGATACACAAATACACACCCCAAATTCATGAAACAATAGATTTGTAGTAAGAACTGATACTGGTTATAATGGAAAAGCATTAATACAATAGGTATAATAGGTTTACAGAGTCTCTGAATTTAATCAGGGACAAAAATGTGGTACTGGGTCAGAGCTACTTAGCTGGGCACAGTCCTTCTCCCTTCCTGAGGCCCAGTGAACCCTGGTCCACACACACTGAGAAATCCTGCCACTAGTGCTGCCTGATTTGGCCATAACTGCTGCGAACTCGGAAACACCAGCTCCCCAGATTCTCCTGAGCCTTTTACGCTTTACTGTGAAAGGAGAGAGAGCATACTAGTTAGTCAGAGATTTCTTTACAGACCGTCATCTTTTTTTCCCTCTTGACAGAAGAAGCGCCTGAGCAGCCAGCTTGAAGAAGAAGGAATGTGGCTTAATATTGTAATGGGATATGACATGTATATTAATGCTTGGTAAATTTGGGGTTCATGTTAAACATTTCCTTCAATCCTTTAACCCAATTGTTGAATACCCTGATTTATACATACATACATACATATATAAATTATAAATATATAATTATAAAATTCTAAAATAAACATATTTTCCGGTCATGGCCCAGTTTGTGCAGATGGTTGTAATTAGTAATATTTGCATTTGGCCAAACCAAAAGTTGATAGGTTTTCCTTTTTAAATCTCTTGTCCCCTGTCTATAATCAGGACCATTGGTTACAGATTCAACTTCCCGGGAGTTATGATTTACCTCTTCCGCCCTTTCTCACCATCCTCCCCCTTACAACTGCTGTCTTGTTCCCTGCCCAGACCCTGGGTCCCAGCCCTGACTGAGAGCTTGTCAGTCCCAGAGAATGCCCTGTGCAGCGTGTTATGCCTCTGTGTTTCTGTGCACATCCTTACCTCTGTTTCTCTCATCTTTTTCTTTCTTATCAGATTCCAGCTTGCTAGAGGTAAAAGAGAATATTAGTTTAGCCACTCTCATAGGTATAAGGTGAGGTGTGAGAGATGAACAGGTTTGGTGACGTCACCCCTCAGGAATGAGGGGCAGCTTTTCAGACCTGTGAATCTCACTTTGCCACAGAATGATGCATTCATAGGAATTAAATTACACTTTTTACTAGTTCTGTGCCTAAATTGTGTATCCTGATTTAAGTCTGGGTCAATTAAGTATTTTCCATTCAATAAAGAGGTATACTTTCTTTCATTAGTTTGTGAGTCTAAAATTCTCATGGTGGGAGAAAAAACAGAATCCATTCTCTGTCTTTCTCCAGGTCTTCAGGCTTGTTCTCAGCCCCTGTGCCGAGCTGGTTAGGCAATAGCATCCTATAAATTCTGATCTCACCGTAACTGCATATTGTAGCCAGCGCCCCCTGCCTGTTCAGCTTCCTTTTGTTCTTCGGTTGGAAGCATGGGAACAGGTGTACTGTCTTATTGACGGGAAGTAAGCAACAAGAAAGTCAGATGGCCTCTTTCCTGATTTCTAGAATTCCCTGAGGGGGAGAAACATGGGCTGTTCTCACCTTTGGGAGTCATACTTTTAGAATGCGCTCAGAGAACAGGAATTTTTACTCTAATTCTGTACATGGTTTTCTTTTACATCTTCCCTGTGCAACTCTTAGAAATAATTTTGGGGGAGTAATGGCTGGGGAGTAGTATAAGAACATCTTATCTTACATATTTTATTAATCATTCTAAAAGCTCATAAAGAAAACACTTTTTTTTTTCACTTGGGGAAAATATTTTCATTCATTTATTTCTCCTCCCCCTAGGGAACGTTCTGTCTCTATAGCACTTGAAATTTGTAAAGAATTTGTATGCAGTGTATCTCATTTGATGTACAAATCCAGCCTGTCATAGAATATGAGACGGGGAGATGCTGGTATGAGAAGCTTAAAGGTAGGCCAGACAACTAATAGGTGGCCAATCTGGATTTAAGATGCAGCTCTTACATCCTCTGGTCCAGTGTCCCTCCTGGGCCACTCACTGCATCTCTCATACAAGGGCTCTCCTCTTGCTTTTTGCCCAGTGATGACTTGGGGAACATACCCACTCTGCCACCTTTTTTCTTTAGGTTATAAAAAACACAAAATGAAACACTTCCTCACAGAGCTGCCTAAATCCCTCCTGATACTTGTTGCTTGTATAGGTGTCTTGCTTAGGTGAAAGAGTGAGCACCCTTTGTAGCTTGGCATTTCCTGACACTTGGAGAATCTAGGTTCTTAAAGAAGCTCTGCTCGTTGTTTCCTTTTGAACATTTAAAAACACTCTTGGACAGGAAATTCTCCATCATGGTTGCACCATGGTTTCAACACAATATGCAAATATGCACTGGCTTTTGGCTCAACAAGTTGTCAGTTGACTTCTTGGAGGAGGGTTGGTTTGTCAAAAGGAAGGTTTGGATTTAGATACTCACTTGGAGCATGAAAGAAACTATGGTAAGATATGCCCGAGTTATACTGTAGAAAAATCTGGCTTTTTTTTTCCCCCGCCCAGGAAAATCCATATTAGAGGTTTTAGGATTCTTCTGTCATTTTCCTATGAGGGATAAGCTTCAGCCTTAAGCCAAGTTTTATTGTTGAAAAACCCAGGTGGGGGCTATAGTAGAAGGGCCCCCTTTGGATTTTAATGGCGGTGCATTCCGCAACTCTGTTCCCAAGAGTCTGTAGCTCCAATGAGTTGTAATTTGAGATGGTATAAACATGAGCATATGTTGTGTACACTGCGGGCGCCCCCGAGCTCAGGGCCTTCCAGGTGTTTTTTCTTGGAACTTTGCTTTTGCATCATATCCTGGTGTTTGTCACATTCCCTCTCCTAAAGCTCAATTAGAGCCCGGCTGTGCTATTGGCTGGGAAATCATCTCGGGTGCCCTTTGTTACAGATTCCTGCTTCCCATGGGGGTAGAAGGGATTTTCAGCTCAGGGGCAGAATAGATCCTGCAGTGCCCAGTTCCACAGTCTGTGGGAGTTTGTCCCTCTTTGCAGCTGACAGCATTGCAGAATTCCCTGTGGGACAATAACAGAAACCCTTATTAGCCAATGGTGTTGTTGGAATAAAATCTCTCCACTGCAATGTCTTGGTCCCAGGCTATAATATTACCCCTTGATTCCCTCTGCATCTTTACCACTTTTATTACAGCTGAACACACGCTCCTCGTTAGTACCCTGGGTGATATGGGGAATCAGTGTGCTGGAAATTATGTGGAATAGGTACCAGATGTCTGTGTCAACTTGGTATTTAGAATGCTTAAGGATCACATTTATTAAATGTGAAAATTACTTACTATATCCTCTCCCAAACAATAACTCCCCCTCCCCCTCAGTGTTTTTGTTCTGTTGCATGAGGTGTGATATTAATTTCTTTTGGGACAGATTAAATTTAAAGTGTGTGCAGCAAATGCATCTGTTCCCAGATGCTTTGTCTGTAGTATGTCAAGCCTCAGGGCTGGCCTGCAGCCAGTGCGGCTGTGGGGGTTCTGTGACTGAGATCGGAGTGCTGTGTTGTAGCAAAAGGACCTAATGAAAGGGTGAGTCCACTTGCATTTTTTTCTTTAAGTGGAACTGGGAATTTAGGCGTTGATATTATAGCCATATTTTAGAAACATTTCCCATGTGCAGATAGGCAGGCATTAGTGAAGCTGACGAAGACATTTGGTGAAATGAGAAATGAGCTTGTGTTTTCTCATTACGTTTACGAACTCTTTTGTGTCAACCAAAAGATTACAAGTGTGTGAACCAAGCGATTTATTGTATTTTATCAGACATGAATTAATGTGTATGTTTGGCCAATAAGTGTGTGGACCAAGTCCTGAGTTGAAGGACTGGAAGAGGCAGGGTAGAAGCAGGCGGTGCCTTGTCATGGAAAGAGCTTGGACCTGGAGACTGAGAAGCCCAGGTTCTATTCCCATCCTGCCACGTACTGGTGGCCTTTGACCCTTGGCACGTTACTTAACCTGTCTGAGACTCAGTTTCCTCCTCAAATGGGCGCTTTAACACTGCCTGTATGTGGTGTTATGAGGGTTAGAAATAATATGTGCACCATGTGTGGCCCAAGAACGTGCATGATAATCTTGCTTATTAAGAATCAAACCTGGCCAGGTAGCTCAGTGGTTGGAGTGTTGTCCCATACACTGAAAGGTTATGGGTTTGATTCCTGGTCAGGGCACAAACCTAAGTTGCAGGTTTGATCCCCAGTCAGGGC
Organism: Artibeus jamaicensis; assembly: GCF_021234435.1. Classification (NCBI taxonomy): domain Eukaryota; kingdom Metazoa; phylum Chordata; class Mammalia; order Chiroptera; family Phyllostomidae; genus Artibeus; species Artibeus jamaicensis. The sequence continues at coordinate 36,504,272 of NW_026522025.1, read as the reverse complement.
GCAAATGGGAGGCAAGTGATTGATGTTTTCTCACACAGATGTCTCTCTCTTTCTCTCTCTCTCAATCCGTCTCCCTTCCTTGCTCTCTAAAAATCAATAAACACATTCTTGGGTGAGGATTAATAAAAAGGAAGAAGTAAACCCTAGCTTGTTACAGGAGGTGGAGCCCTAGGTACCATTTGTTCCACAGTGTTGCCCCTGGGGGCCCAGCTGCTGAACGGAGGGCCCAGCTTTGTGGAAGAGGCCGCTTGGTCTGGGCCACTTGCTGACTCTCTCACCACAAGGTTTACTTGAATCTGTGCTTTCTTCAGGTCAGTACATTTGTTTAGTCAATAGAAGTAGCAACTTGTGGGTGAAGAGAGGCCGTGTTGGTATGTTCGTCCTCGTGGCCGAGGGGGGTATACTGAGCTAGAAATACAGAGTCTGACTTCAGGTTAGGAGACAGGAGAGCAGGTCAAAAAAATAATACTCAAGATCTCGAGGTCAGATTGCTTGAGTATCAGTGGAGAAGGAGAAACTCAGCTCAGGCTTTGAGAGCAAGGAAAAAGTTAGTCTGCGAACTAACTACCAAAGAATCCTGGACAGGGCATGTCCTAGATGCCCAGAAGAAATGAGAGTATCCAAAGTGGGAGGCAACAGTGAGGAATGTCTCTGGACGTGCACAACTGTCAGGAAGCACTTCCTGCAAATGCGCACCCAGCTCTGTGGCTTGCAACAATTTACTTATAATGGGAAAGATATCTGTTCCGCCCACTTTACAGTCTCTGTGAGGCTTCAGAGAGTAAAGTCTCTGTAAAGTGCCTTTCCGTTAGAAGGCATGGTGTGAGATTAACAGGAGTATGTGTTTATGGTACTGCTGCTCCCAGTCAGCATTTCTTGCCATGTCACCAGTGGCCCGGTTTGTCCTTACTGTGGTGGCAGAGGAGCTTTGGCCGTGCTGATGAGCATTGTTGGCAGAGCGTGTTGCTCACTTGCTGTTGACTGTGGGGAAGAGGCTGCTCAGGGAAGGAAGGGCTGTGGGTTTCCAGGCGTGGCCACAAGAGTAACTCCCAGCCTTCCGAGGCTGTCTGTGAGAGCCTGAACTAGCAGCTCCAGAGCTCGTAGGTCACCACAAAGTGAGCAGATGAGTCAGGCAGGGTTTCGGAGCATGTTTGTGGCTGTGAGGCGCTGCCCTTGGGCCCCATGGTGGTCAAGTGAGATTCATGGCCACCTTGCTACCTCAAACACGTGTGGTAGAGGCTGGGAGTGGGTGGGTCACCTTGTTCCCAAGTGGAAATTTTTTTAACTGGAGAGGGGTCTGGTATTGTGTGGGGAGACTGTGGAAGAAGCCATTGAGGTAAATGGGGAAGGGTGGCAGACTGGTTCATGGAGGTGGGCTGAGGCCATGAGGGGAGGGGCAGGAAGGCTTGGGGCTGACCCAGCAGGTGGCGGGATGCAGCTGGGGGCATAGTGTGCTAAGGGGAGAGACAGGATTGTTGTGTCACCAGGAGAAAGGAGCCTTGACAGGGTGTTGGGGATGAGAGGACAAAACAGCTTTGGGTTTCTGTCTTCTGTGACATTTGAGGGTGGGGAAGCCCCAACCAGAGCTTGATTCTTAGCAACCCAAAATGCCACCTGCTTTATTTCATGATTGATTTTTTTCCCTTTTAGTACAAGAGTGAAGCTTTGGCTAGTAGGTAGAGTGAAAGAAAGAACTCTAGGATAGAGTTTCCTATTGGCATGAAAGCCTTTGAGCATGGGTCACCTCCTGGCTCTTCCCCCTTTGCTCTCCTACCACCCTTCCCTCATGACCATCTGAGTGCATGCGGTGTGCTGGACACCATGCTGAGGTAAGGAGTAAAGCCGTAAGCAGAGTGATCGGGTGACATTCTCTTGAGGCATTGGCAGTTTTGGGTATATGCAGACATTATTATTAAACAAATGTTATTATTAAACAAATAATTATAAAGTATAGCCACATGAGAAATATTGAGTACTATGAGAGTATCAAAAATACATACCTAATGTAGTAAAAGAGGTAAAAGAAGCTTCCTCGAGTGATCTGAAGAATGAGTAGTAGTTCGCTTCACCATGGCAGGGGAAGGTACAGGAATGGTGGGGAAAGTGTTGCTGGAGGAAACCTTGTGGAGGCTTCAGCGGAAAGAAGGTTGGCACTTTTGGTGAAGTAAATAAAGCCAGTATCTTGATTAAAGTAGGTTAAGCTGCAAGTGTCAAAAAACTCCAAATAATATTATTGCCTTGAATAAAAGAAAAGTTTACATGTGTTTCATATAAAAAGAAGCAGTCTAGAGATGATCTAAAAGGTCCAGGTTCATCAAGGGCCCAAGAAACTCCTGTTTTATTGCTTTGCCCAACTCAGGGTGTTGCTTCTGTCTTATGGCCCAAGATGGCTGCTCCAGTTCTACCCATCACGTCTGTATTCCAGCCAACAGGAAGAAGGAAAGGGCAGAAGAACACATTTCATTCCCTTTATCAGAAACTCCCCGGAAATTGCATACATCACCTCTGGCTATATCGTATTGGCCAGAATTTGGTCACAGGGCCATTCCTAGCTGGAAGCATTAGCAGGACTTTCAGTACAATGTTGAAAAGGAGTGGTGAGAGAGGGTAGATAGCCTTGCCTTGTAACTGATCTTAGTGAGAAAGCTTCTAGCTTCTTACAGTTAAGTATGATGTGATATTGGCTGTAGATTTTTGTACATGTCCATCATCTGGTTGAGGATGAGGACCCGGTGGGTCTCTGTAAAGAGTAGCTGTCCTGTCACTTGGTCAGAGTGAGCCTTGTGGGTTGCTTTCTTTTTACTTTGGCCTTGGATGGACTGGTGTAAGTCATGGCTGGCACCGCCACCCGTAAAGTGAGATTTGCCCTCTCCCGAACTGTGGTGGGACGGAGACCACAGACTCGAGGTGAGGAGTCCTTATCCTCAGCACCCGGGACATTCCCTGCCTGGTTCCCTCCCTCTCTGTGTACAACCTTATTGTCTTGACTTGTTTCCAGTGAGTGCTTGCTCCCACCCTGGTGTGGGGACGAGCAGTGTGGTGCCCGAAGAAAGAACCTGCTGGGTGTGGTGGCATGCTCAGGAGAAGGGCAAGTCAAGCAGATTGCAAGCCTTTTGGCAGGTGTGTTTTGGGTAGAACTACAGCCCAGCCAGAGTTCTGCACGTACATACAAAAATAGAACTGAAAAGTACCTTTTATTCGTGCTAAATCTGTGATAATGGCAAATTCATGGCAGGAAGCTATGAAACCAATTCAAGTGTTTTCCTGTGTGGGTAGTGATAATCGCTGTGTGTTCCCAGGTTTGAGTAGTAGTAGGAGACTGTCTCCGGGGCTCTGGGGTATGAAATGCACCGGACACCCCACTGTGGCTAGTGAAGGCAGGATGGGGGGCAGCACGGTGCACACCTGCTCGTACTGTGTTACTTGCATGGGGGACCTGAAGGAATTGTGCATCAGTACCATCTGTGTTTGCTGCTGCGACACCTTTCCTCACAACCTACCTTAGAAAACAGCTGGGCACAGTACTGCAGTACAAAGGGTGGCCGTGATTATTTGGGAAGGCACATTCCTCATTTCAGAACAGATAACTATTAGCAGCCTAGATAATTTCCATGAGTTCTGAAATAGACTTAGCTTACCATGCAGGACGTCTGCCTAGGGTGTAGCAGAGGGTGTGGAAGACTGCCTGGTTCTGAACTACACTTGCACTTCAGACCAGAGCTGTTTTCCTGGAGAGGATCTCTATTATGTAGAAGTCAGGAAGAACTGATTGGGGTGTACTCAGGTTTTTTACTGGGTTCCATTTGGAAGGTTGAGGTTTAATAGACTCTGTATATTCAAGTCCCAGCCTCCCCGACTATCAAATGGAGATAGCACCAAGCCCGCAGAGGTGTGTGAGGTTGAAGTATTGAAGGCTCCTCCTCCTTCCTGGGAGAGGACTCCTGGATTGCCTCTCCGTCAATCCAGCCTGTGCGCGATGAGGCTGCAGTGTGGGGGGGCCGTACCTCACATCACTGGAGCAGTCGCCACTGTTTCCCATCTCAGTCCCTTAGAGTCAAACCCAAGTACCCGGAATGGTGCCCTAATCACTGATCAGAAAGGGACATTTTTTTTCTTAAGTTCACTGATTCATTTAACAAATATATATTTTGAGCCAGGCACCGTGATGGGTGCTGAGGATATAGAGATGAGTAATTCACAGGCATTAGGAGGCCGCACAGGACTGGCAAAGACAGATGTCCACAGTGCTGGTTACACTGTGGAAAATGAATCAGCAGAGCTGGGCAGAGCTATCATAAGAGGACAGACAAAGAATACCTCCCTTAGTCTGGGATGTTTGTTGTGGGGTGGGAGTTACAATGGAAGAGAAATCTGGGTAAAGGGAACACGTTTGAATAAAGGCATGGATTTGAGTATCATGGTTTATTTGGAGACCTTTAAGCTAGTTGGTATTACTTCCTGGCTGGGGAGGGGTGAGGGTGGAGAGATGGGAAGGGGTTAGATTAAGACAGGCCCGGTGCTAGGTTAGGGAGTTCAGGCTTTATTCACAAGGTCAGCTGTTCTCCAGGGACAGGACAGGCTTGGGACACGGGAGGAGTAGGCGTTTGCACTAGGAATCATGGTTCAGTGGACACTCCCGGGTCAGATGGACAGTGCTTCCATAGAAGGTGGCTTGGAGAGCTTGACACCTGAGCCTTTTTTAAGAAAGATCTGCAGTTGCTAGAGACAGAGACAAGGAGAGCTGCAGGAGGTAAAGGGAAGGACGAATGGATGGACTTAGAATTTAAGGTCTGATTGAGGAGGAGAATGAGGAAGCAGCAGCCGAGTATGACCAATGTTCTGTTTGTTCTTTTTGAGGCTTTGCTCACATCCTGCCTCTCTTGGGAGAATTTGCTCACCTTTGGTCCAAACTTTGCTCTACAATTCTGGTACCATTTGCCTCTCTACGCATTGCAACTTACTTTGTATTGCTCTTAAATTTGTTTTGCTTTGTCTAAGACAAGTAGCAGAAGCACTTGAAAGGTAGGGACTTTATCTTATACTTTTTTGGTGTAATTTCAGGTGTTTAATATTATTTATGCATAATATTATTGGACCTTTAGGCTATTTATTTAATTTATCTCTAGTTTTCTTCTAAGAGAGGAAGGAAGAATTAAACACAGATATCAAATGGGAGGTTTTCTCCATCCAGAGGAATACATTCATGACTCGAGCATCTAAAAGGGAACTTAATTAATACACATCAACATTGTCCAAAAGGAATTGAAGAGATTGTAGTTGTAGAAGAATAGGCCAGCTTTTTGCCATTTAGTTCCAGCAGCAACTTTCCTGGAAAGACCCCTTGGGCAGGCCGGCAGTGGCTTGACTGTCCAGCACAACGAAATTCAGTTGCGGTGCAGTTGATTGTGGTCTCTGAGGGGTTCGTGTTTGTGATTCCCTCAGCAGGTCCAGAGCCCGGCGCCCCGTGTGAACTGTCACCTGTCAACGCATCCCATCCGGTCCAGGCCTTGATGGAGAGCTTCACCGTCCTGTCGGGCTGCGCCAGCAGAGGCACGACGGGGCTGCCGCAGGAGGTGCACGTCCTGAACCTCCGGACCGCCGACCAGGGGCCTGGCCAGCCACAGAGAGAGGTAGGCACAGGTGCCAGCTTTCTGTCCACTGCCCCTCTAAGTTTTTAAGGACTCTATTCTGAACAAAGAGTACTTTCCTTCCATTCTGGGTCTAACGTGAACATGCGTGGGGAGGAGGATACTACGTACACTTGAGAGAGAAGGATTGTAAATAACAGATTGTTCTCTGGACTGGGCAACTCTAGGACTTCTTTCTCTGGTGACTTTTTGGCTTTTAAACTTTTCTGGCCCCTTGTATTGGAAAGAGTTTTCTTAAGAATTTCATCTTTTAAACAGGGCTATGAAAAAACAAAATTAGGTGCCATTTCTTTGTAATTGTAATTGTCTTTCCCACCTTCTTCTGTGCCCTGTCTTTCTTCTTGAATTGCTTTGTCCTGTGAACCTCTGGGTCCTGCTAGATGGGTTGGGAGCACTCTGGAATAAAGAGGGCGGTATCTGTGTTTGCTTGGAAAGCCCCAGGGGTAGCTTCTTACGCTCCCCAGGCAGCTGTGGAAGATGGTGGTGTCTTGGTGGCGATGATGGTGATCCAAGCTCATAGTGACTCAGCATTTACTCTGTCCTCAGCACTCTTTGAAGCACTTATACATTTATTCCATGAAGTGCTATTATTATCTTCATTTCACAGGTGGCAGACAGGTATACAGATAACTCACTGGCCCAAGGTTGGTGGTCCAGAAATTATCTAGATTGTGAGTCAGAGATAACACGGAGTTGTTATTCTTTCTGTTTCTAAGCTTTTGTGTGTCATAAATGTTATCACTCAAAATTCTGATCACAGTGAAGTATAGGAAAACCAACGCAGAACAGAATTTACCTTTGAGTTTTCCTCTCGTCAAGAAACTTAATTTCCGGAACCATTTGTTTATGTGCATAAACAACTCTGCCTTTTAGGGGTAGTAGAAATAGGAGAGGGGAGGTGTCCAGAAGGAAAAACAAGCAGATTTTAATCTTACGAAAGTGTGCAAAGTTGGCTCATTTCAAAGAAAAATCATCTAACCTTTCCAGCTACATTGGAAATTATTGTTAATACTTTTGGTTGCTTGCCATTGTAGCTGCAACACATATTTCAGGTCAGATTTCTTTATCCCAGTAATATGTCTTTAATTCTTAACTTATGGGGGAGAATCTGTGGTGGGCGGGGAAGGAGGAGAGGAGGAAATGCAGTTCTTAGGAAGTGTTGCTGACTCCAGCGATTCTGTAGCAGCAGTAATTACTCATTTTATATATGCTTCTCAGAGGAAGCAAGAAAGAAGAGAAAGTTTGAGCTATCACAGAGCAGCAACAGCAGAACATTCTGGGTGTTAAATTGTGTGGTACGGTTGTTGATTCTGAAAACAGATTCCAGTAAGAGTATTGAAGCAAAAGAAAAATAACTCAAGGAAGGACAGCAGTACTCTCCCACAGTTGTCTTTACCAGGTTAGATAAAATGGAGTTCATTTTAGGCCATGGTAGTACATAAAATTAGGTGGCGTCAGGGGTCAGTGTGTTCAGTGAGGAAGTAAAGAACGGGCCTGTGGGTGGTCTCTAAAGCTTGTTTAACAACCTGACCATTATTCTTCTCCCTCCAGTATTCGTATCCTATGTGTATGATTTTGAGTTTGTGATGTGAAGCTGTTCCCGAGACTAGGCAACTGAGGGAAACTGTGTCCTTTCCTTCTTGGGGGACTTTTAAAAATGAGATGGTTGTAGTCCTGCCTGAAAACAAGATGGGATAAGTGTTCTCTGGAAATTTCATCTGGCTCCGAGCTGCCCTTACGTCAAGGATCTGAGTATTTGATGTGAACAGAGGAGTACAGAGGACATCGGAGCAGAGGGCCATGGCAGAGAAAATGAAAGTGTGTTCATGGGTGGTAAGATGAGGATGGAGAAATACTAAATCTCTCTCACCTTCTTCCCATATGACTGTAGAGATACATCATTGCATTCACGCAAACAGTTTTTAAAAATCATTTGAACCATATGAGCCAGCAGTTCCATGCCAAAGTACATATGTAGTTCGGAGAAATAAAACCATATGTCCATACAAGAACTTGTTTACAAATGTTCATAGCTGCATTATTGATTGGAGTCAAAAAGTGGAAACAACCCAAATGTCCATCAACTGATGAATGGATAAATAAAATGCCGTATATGGACTTCTAGTCAAGGTGGTGGCAGAGGTAAATGTGGTACTTGAATCCTCCCACGACCACATGGGAATCACAACTCAATTACAAAACAGCTGTCATTCAGAATCACCTGAAACCTAGCTACATGGAAGTCCTACAGCTATGGATTTAAAGAAGCAGCCACATCAAGACTGGTAGGAGGGGTGGAGCCTGAGAATGTGCTGATCCCACACTCACATGTGCTGGATAAAATTCAGGAGGATATCTGGACTGTGGTGGTCCTCCGGAGGAACAAAGAATCCCAGCCTCACACCAAGCCCCCAGACTGGGTTCTAGTGCCAGGAAGAGAATTCCCATAACTTCTGCCTGTAAAACCAGCAGGGACTGTGGCCAAGTGAGACAGAGGCTTCTGGAGTCTCAGGCAGTTCCTCTTAAAGGGCCAGTGCACAGACTTACTTGTACTTGCTTCCTCTGAGCTCCAGCACTGGGGCAGCAGCTCAAAAGGCACCAGGGACATACCGAGAAGGACTGAATTATCTTGTATCTGGGTGAAAGCTCTAGGGGAAGCTTTCTGCCAGACAAAAAGTGCTGACAGAGGCCATTGTTTCTTTTCTGAGACATCTCTCCAACTCCCAAAAAGCCAGTGGGGGTGGGGGGTGCAGATCTGAGTCTCCATTAACCTGATACACTGCCCCATCCTGGTGATTCCCTGAGATCTTGCACTAACCAATTTGTGGACTCACTGAAGCCATTTCCAGCTTTTCCATACAAACTCCTTGTCTTGGCTCTTGCTGTGGACTTTCCTAAAATCTCTCAAAGGCTGAAAAATTGCAGACAAGCAGCATCTGATCTTGGCATGCCCTGTACCTTTTCCTAAGTGCCCCTAGTCCCAGCTCTAGCAGCAGCTGGCCTTGGTTCACAGCTTGGCCTCTCTTGGGCACCTGCAAGCCCAGCACAAGTAGCAGCCATCTACAGATTGCTCTGTAGCTCATGCCGAATGACCATAGGCAGGCCACAGATGGTGGCTGACCTTGTACCTCCCAGGAGGCCCCAGAACAAGTGTACTAGGTGGACAGCTTCAGACCATGCTGGATTATAACCCTACCACCTCCACGAGTGACACACTCATGGGGCAGACTTGATGAGCACCAATACCCCACTGATGCAAGTCCTGTTCTATAGGGTTGCCTCCTGTACAGTAGCTCTTCTGCTGTACTTGCAGCTGGTCCTCATAGCCAATTGGCCTGGGAGGTCAGTCCCTCCCAGTGACACCAACAACAATCAAGGCTCGACTACAACAGGATAGTCCACATAGTCCACACGGAGGTGTACCTGGTATACCCAGCTTGGGTGACTGGGGAGGCTACACCACTGGGCCATAGAGGACTCCTACTATACAAGGCCACTCTACCAAGTTGGGAGACATAGCAGCTCTACCTAACGATAGAAACAAATTTAGGGAAGCAGGCAAAATGTGGAGACAAAGAAACAGATCCCAAATGAAAGAGCAGGAGAAATATGCAGAAAAAGAACTAAATGAAATGGAGGCAAGCAAACCACAAGAACAAGAGTTCAAAACAATGGTTATAAGGTTGCTCAAGGACCTTAATGAGAACTTCAACAGCATGAAAAAGAACATAGAAACCATAAAAAATGACCAGTCAAAAGTGGAGGATACACTCATTTAAATGAAGAATAATTTGTAGGGAATCAACAGTAGAGTAGATGAATGAAAATTAATCCAGCAATTTGTAGTATTAGGAAGTAAAAACACCCAGTGAAAACAACAAAAAGAAAAAAAGAATAATAAAAAAAAGAGTGTAAGGAGCCTCTGGGACAACTTCAGATGTACCAATATTTACATCATGGGGCTTCTAGAGGGAGAAGAGAGCAAGAAATTGAAAACCTTTTTGAAAAAATGATAGAAAACTTACCTGACCAGAAAGCGCAGAGTCCCAAACAAGATGAACCCAAAGAGGCCCTGGCACATCATAATTAAAATGAAGAAGGTTAAAGACAAAAAGAGAATCTTAAAAGCAGCAAGAGAAAAGTAGTTAGTTACCTACAGGGGAGCTCCTATAAGACTGTGAGCTGATTTCTCAACAGAAACTTTCATTCCTGAAGAGAGTGGCAAGAAATATGCAAAGTGATAAAAAGCAAGGACCTACAACCAAAATTACTCTACCCAGCAAAGCTATCATTTAGAATGGAGGAACAGATGAAGAGCTTCACAGACAAAAAGCTAAAGCAGTTCATCACCACCAAACCAGTATTATAAGAAAAATACCAACAATAAAATGGCAATAAATACATATCTATCAACAATGGAATCTAAAAGTCGAAAGAACAAGCAGAAAAGAAACAGACCACAGACACAGGGACATTTTGATGGTTGCCAGATGGGAGAAGGGTTGGGGGATTGAGTGAAAAAGGCGAAGGGATTAAAAAGTGCAAATTGGTAGTTACAGAATAGTTATGGGGATGCCAAGTACAGCAAAGGGACTATACTCAATAATATTCTAAATACTCTGTAGGATGTCAGATGGGTATGAGATTTATCAAGATGATCGCTTAATAAGTTATATAATGTCTAATCCCTGGAGTATATACCTGAAACTAATATAATATTGTATGTCAACTGTAATTGAAAAATAAAAAATGATTAAATGGCAAAAAATACAGTATTTGCATTCATTGGAATCTCAGTCAGGTACAAGTGAATGAAGTGCTACATGCTACAACACAGGTGAACTTCGAAAACATTTTCCTAAGAGAAAGAAGATGGATGGACACAAAAGACCACATACTCTGTAATTCAATTTATATGAAATATGCAGAATAGACACATTTATAGAGATAGAAAGTACATTAGCGGTTGCTTTGGGCTGAAGGGCAGAAGGGAGAAATGGCAGCTAATGAGTACAGGGTTTCTTTGAGGGTGACTGATGTGTTCTAAGATGAAATGTGGCGACGGCCCTACAGCTGAATATGACTATACTAAACACTATTGATAAATGTGAATGTACTAAAACTCACTGAATTGTACTTTAAGTGGGTGAATTTTATCTCAGGAAAGCTATTTTAAAAAATTAATAATTCGACCCACCAATATTCTAGTTAACCCATAAGGTTTACCTTAACTGCTTTTTACTCCAGCCATAACTCCTCACCCAACTTTTTCTCTTTTTCTCTCTGGGTGATTCGACTTCTGTAGACAGACCACTGCGTGGTCTGTGCTGAAAGTCACAGCCGATCCGTTTGGGGGCAGTGGTGGGAGGACCAGAGGCAGCCCTGATGCATGTCTACCAGATGTTAAAGGCACATAGTTTTCAAAATGAAATAATAAATGTTGCTTATAAATTAGGGAAAAGAACACCACCCTGGCTCTAAGTCACAGTTGGATGGCCGCTACAGTTGTCTTTCATGATGTCCTGCAGTGTGAGGGAGTCACTGAATCAGCCCTGCCTCCCCTCTGCGTGTTGTTGGTGTGGGCAGCATAGAGACCTATTACGAATCGCCCCTCTCTGACCTTTTGCTAAATTCCCACCTCCCTTAAGGTTGTTCTTCAGTTGAGGAGTGGCTTCTTTTCCTGTGTGGGGCAGATGACAGAGCCTGTACCCTGACATAATGACCTCAGCAGGTTGACAAGATTTGGAGAAACAGTTATTCTTGTTAGACAAACAAATTTGCAGGCTGGAAGAGAATTTGTATCAGAAACCCACTCATTAAAATGATATATACAAAGCCTGCCTTTGCCATTGGCTTCCCCACGGGGTTCTTATCAGGGTAATAACCTACAGTTGTATTTTTTCATCTGAGACCACACCTCTCATTTGTAACCATTGGTTTTGGACCCAACAGTCTTGCAAGGGAACAGGAAACTGGAAGAAGACTCTCTGGTGACAGTGGAAGAGTTTAAACAGCCCTGAGATACCAGCTTTCTCTTTTAGAATAAGCAGGCAGGTGTCATGGGTCTTATCCTATGAAAACGGGCTCCTTGTGCTCTTGAACTTCAAAGTGAGATGTATCCGCACCCCCACCCCTGTCAGATTTTGGTCCCTCAGGGTGTTTCCTGATTTCTGAGAAGTGTTATAGCACCACCACTGGCTTGTTGACAGTAACATACTTTCATTAGTTACTAGAATGGTGACAATTTTGTTTTCTATCATCTAATTTTTACTGTGACCTGCTTTTATGTGGTGAAGTGTCTTTTCTATTTCCAACCTAATTGCTTGCTCTTTATGAAAAGCTGCTGAGGATAAGCCCCTAGTTAACATTCATGTGTGTGTACGGGCAGACCTCCCTTCATGGCCCTTGGCTTTATTGCACTTCACAGATGTTGCACTTTTTACAAATTGAAGTCAAGACCCACCACCAGCAAAAAGGTTACGACTGGCTTTATGACTCGCTTTATTGCGGTTGTGTGGAACCACACCCACAGTCTCTCCGATGTTTGCCTACAAAGGATATGGGCATTTAAATTTACGTATTTATTTTGACGTAAAAGAGCGACCCTGTTAACAGCCATGCCAGTGACTGGTGTAGGGGCGGAGCGAGGATCGGGAGGCTTCATCCTTACTGGAAAGGGGCCAGACTTAGTAACCTCACTGTCAGAAAGCTCAGGCCGTCCTTTTATGCATTTGCTCCTTCTCTGCTTCATTCCAAAAAAGGATTTGGAATGGGTTTACAACAATAGACATACCAACAGTGTAAGCAGAAATGCAAAATGAGGACAGAGGAAAAAAGAAAAGTGTAGTTTGTTAGCCATATGGGTGAATGTGGTTGGTGTGACCGGGTTTGAAATTTGGCTCTGAGCTGCTTGGCAGGCAGGGCCAAATGGGATGTGTGGTTAATCACACATGTGGCTCCAAGTCAGTTTTACTTGGTACCTTCTCCGAGGACTGTGGCATAAAGTCATCCCTTTCCTGGCTCTTTTAGAGAGCAGGAAGGATCACAATTGGGAGAAGGAAAAGGAAGTGAACGCATTGAAAATGCAAACTATTCTGCTTGCCTCCAAGCAGCTCCCTTACCCCCAAATACCAGTAACAGCCACGCACTGGTGGTGGTGGGTGCCTGCTGCGGGCAGCCGCCTGCCGACTCCTCATTTCGTCTGCCAGTCCTCATCAGCCCGAGAGGGAAGGAGGCTAAAGGAGGGTGTACAGTGGCCCCTGGGTCATGAAGCCGCCTCCGATCTGGGTCTGTCGGACTCCACAGTCCAACCTTTCCCCACACTTCTGGTCCACTTCCCTGGTACTTGTAGCTCCTACCTTGTCCAGCCTCCGCTGGCTCTGTTAGTGAGCCAGCAGATCTCCTCCCCAGGATTCGGGTTTCTTGGGCTTGTGATCGCTTTTTCTAGTGCTCAGAGTCCCTTTCATTCCCTTCTTCCTTCCCTGTCTGTGGCTTGGGGGCAGTATTGAGGTTGGTCTGTGTGTGGCAGTGTCTCTTTTTTTCCGTTCTGGTTTAGACGGTTATTACAATTAAGTGTCCATAATTATAAAATGCAGGCTGAGCTCCAAAGCCCTTGCACTCTATGTGGCCATTAATTACCCACACACTAAATGCCACCTCCTGATTTGTTCATAGTTGATTATTTCCCCCTCCTCCCAATATGGCTTTTAGCTGCCTTTACAAAAGTAACTCCCTTGTCCTCTGCTTGTAATCCAAGACTTCTTGTAACCAAACTTGCTTGAACTGTGTGATAAGGAAGAAGAAACACATTTAGGGATTCTTCCTTCTACTAATGAAATGCAAGAGCTTCAGTATGTGGGGTTTGCCATCCGATCTGATAAATTTTGGGGAATCTGGCAGCTCAGGGATTCCACATTTTGGAGATTGCTATACCAAACCACTTACCTGTCTGTTAGTATATCGTCTTTCCCCCACTTTTACAGTATTTCCCCCATTTCTACAAGAGAGACGTCTTTCCCTTTTTACCCCCTCAGTTGTTCAAACGTGGACAGATCAGCGTGGGGGGTGAAGGGGGTGGGTATATATCTTACTTTACCCATCACCAGTGAAAGATCTGGTATAAAATTTCAAGACTGGCTCTTTGGAGAGTACACATGTGAGAGCAAAAATAGCAAATGAACATAGCACACTAGCTACTTTTTTCCTCTATCTGGGGCAGTTTTTTTTCCACTGTTATTCACCAACAACTTCCCGGTGCTTGTCCTGTGTATGTGTAGGAAGAAAAATCAAAACAAACTGAAGGGTATTTATGTTTCAGAGATCTTATAGGTAGTGTATGTGAAGCACGAGTCAAAGTAAACCCCTCAGACACAGACACAGGATAGTGATGAAATGCATGGACTAAACAAATACCTTCCATGTATAAACACTGCCCGGCGTTTGTTTAAATGGGGGTTGTTTGGGAAATTGCTTCAGCCGGACAGGTAAGATTACCTCTGAACTGTTCATTTTGTTGCAGACCTGCAACAAAATAGATCAGAAAGTTACACTGACAACAGGGGACACATTTCTCAGAGGCATTCCTCCCTCCTCTCCTCCCTCTCTCCTCCTCTGTCTTCCCCTGTTCTCCCTTCCCCCATTCATTTGCCTGTTGCTGTGGAAATTATTTGATGAACTTGAAAGGCAACTGAGTCTGTGCGTAGGATTGAAGGCCTACATGAATAGGATAGTCACACTGTTCAACAAGAGTCACCCCTTCACTGCACACTTTAAATGATGGCACCCTGCTGGGCAGTATGAAGACGCCACAGTTGGACAGAGGAGCAGCACTGGGAACCGCCAGCCAGCTAGACCTCCAGCGGCTGCCGTCTCCGGCAGAGAACAGTGCAGGCCCGTGAGAACTGGCCACGCTAGTCAAAGATGGTTTCTAACACACTGTGGCAAGACGTTCCATCTGAAACTCAGCTTTCAAGTAGGGACTCTCCAAAAACCCAGTCTTGGAATTTTAGAAAAAGTGAAAGCAGAAATCAGAGAGGCTAAGGAGTTACAAGTTCTTGCCAAGATGCTGGCTGGCCACATCGCTTAAATCCTGGCATTTGTCACAGTAACGACCAGATGCTATTACACTGCCCCAGGAAAGCACGGTTCCCCCCATCCCCCCACCCGCAGAGGGATTGGGTCTGGTGCAACTCTGCCACTCTAGCATGGGTTAAAGTGATGCTGGGTTAAGTTCTTTGCTGGCTGGGGACTGGCAGATGGAAAGGGCCTCTCTTATTATTGCCTCTTCACCAGTCTGGAGAAGAGGCTGCCTCAACCCCTTCTAAAATTTGTCCAGCGGCAGCAGCTTCCAACTCACGTGGTGTTTGTCCTTCATGGAGATCAGGGTTATAGCCCTGGCCTGGGCTGTTACTGCTATGATGCCTTCTCTTTGACTTCTTAATAATTGTACAATTTACTGAGAACGTTGTTAGAAAATGTTTCTACAGGAGCACCCTCCATGTCTGAAAATGTAACTTTTTGCTCTTAGAACTTTTTGGAGAGTATTTTAAAAAGCAATGACCAAAGTAAGGAGCAGGCTGCAGATCCGAGGCCCAGATGTGCCTGCTGGGCCAAAGCCCAGTGTGCGTGTGTGTGCAGAAAGTCCAGATACCCAGCTCGCACTTTCTTGTTTCCACTGCTTATGTGCTGGCTTGACATTTTAATATCTTTTTAAAAAGTTATTGATTTGAGAGAGAAAGAGAAACATTGATTTGTACTTATTTATGCACTCATTGGCTACTTCTTGTATGTGCCCTGACCAGGGACTGAATGGCCACCATGGCGCATCAGGATGACACTCCAACCAGCTGGCTTCCTGGCCAGGGCTCTATTGCGATGTTTGTTTCAGAATAAAAGGAAACTTACTGCTAATATCTCTGATTTAAATACTCAAATGCTACCAAAGTATTTATTATATTGCTTTTGTCATGCCCCCTCTGTATTTTCTAAATATTTCTGTGAAAATTAGACACATATTTAATCGTTTTACTTTCCTCTCCCCCATGGTGGAGAGGCCATGGGTGAACTTGGCCCTGCCGATCCCCTCTCCGCACTAACTCATTCACCGGCCTCGCCTGTCGCACTTCCTGAACGAGTGAGTGCCTGGGTGTCCTGCCTTTCCCTTCGTTCTCCTCTGCAGCTTCACTGCTGCTCTCGCGCTTTTGACCAACTCATGGGTGCTGGGACTGGAGAGGTGGCCCGGAGACCCTCTGGTCCTGACCGCCTCACCGAGGAGACCAGGCCCAGGGAGGGAAGAGATGACTTGTTCACTCTCAGTGAAGAAATTGGTGCCACTGCTGGGCTGGAACCCGGGGAGCGTGGTTCCTGTCGCTGAGTTTTGTCTACCACAGTGCCTTTCCCCACTGCTCTGCCTTCTCAGCTCCTTTTTCTGTACCCGCTTTCCTGCCATTTATTTCTGGGTTTTAGGGTGTTTGTTACCTTAGCCTGGTTCTCTTTCTATGTTTCCATGTCTTTCTGTTTTCTTCCCCAGTTTCTCTTTCTTCCTTCTCAGGGATTCTTGGCTGAAGTGCAGTCCGTGGGCCTTGTCATCGCCCCCCGCCCCCCCGCCCTCCCGCACTGTCTGTTCTCCCTGTTCTCAGGACTTTGGGTGTCACCTGCATGCCAAAGACTCCAGGAACTCTCTCCAAGCTTCTCCAGTGGGGTCTCCGAAGCACCGTACCCCTCAGGACGTACCACAGGCTCCCAGGTGCTGTGCTGTGCTGTGGGGGAGTGGCCATCGGCGTGGCTCTGTCTGGTGTCAGATGGCGGTTACTCTCAGCTCTGCCAGTCCCCAGGTGAACTCTCTAAGAGTCAACTTTCTCATCTGCAAGTGGAGGTGATAGGAAGTTCTTTAGAGGGTTCACTGAGGATCAAGGATCCAGGCACGCGTGCCTGGTACGCTCGCGCAGTCCAATGCTAGCTCTTTTTACTCTCTCCAGATGTGGACGTAACAGCCTTCCTGGGTCCTTCTCTCCTTGCCCTGGTGCTGGTTTACTCGTCCAGCACTCCTGTCCCATCAGCGTCACTGCTACTGTCTGTCTCAGGACTTCTGAACCATCCTGGACTTACCAGTTTCCTTCAAACATGGTATTTGACCAGTCATCAAGTTTTATTGACATTTTCTTTGCAATTTCTCTTAAATTTGTGTGTTTCTCACCACTGAGCCCGAAGCTTCCTTATCCAGTCTCCTGGGACTGGCCTTCAGCTTTAGGCCCCAATTCTTTCAGTCTAGTGTGTGGATCACTTTATAAAACCAACTTTCTTTAAATAATACTCCACAGTTCATTTATTGTTAGACCCGCTCAAGGAATTATTCATTGAGAGCCTGCTGTGCTCTAGGTAGACAGTCTGTTAGATTCTTACTCATCTTTATATCTTCTTCACTTACTTGCCTGTAAGGAAGACTAAATTGAATGCAGTGTGACCAATAGTATGACCATTACTTGTTATAAAATCAACAAAATTTTGCAGGATCCTAAAACAAAGGGAGTGGTAATTTTATCCACGGGCGAGGGGAGGGTACCCAGAAGCGAACATTTGCTGAAGGGCTTGGAAGTTAAGTAGAAGTTGCTGGGCAGAGGAGAAGGGAGGCCCCAGCGTACATGGAGGGAGGGGCAGAAACCACACGTGGAGGAAAGTTCGCTCATGGACACGTGCAGCTGGTGTACCGGTTGGGGAGCGGCGAGCTGTGGCCTTTGGGCCAAATCCTGCCTGCTGCCTGTTTCTGTGTATGTATTATTTATATGCCGTAAAGTTCACCTGCCAGTGTCGGGCGATACAGCCCTGGCCATGTAGCTCAGTTGGTTCCAGTGTCGTCCTGATCTGCTATGATTGCCATTCAGTCTCTGCTCAGGGCACTTGCAAGAACTTCTAGAGTGTGCGTGTCAGTGATTTTTAGGGTTCTTGCAGAGTTGTGCAACCATCACTACAATCTACCTTTAGGCCATTTTTAGCACCCCAAAAGGAAACTTTGTACCCATTAGCAGTCACTCTCCATTCCCCAAACTCCCAATCCTTGCTTTAGGCAGTCACTAATCTACTTTCCTTCCTTATGGATTTGCCTATTCTGGGTATTTTCCATCAACGGACTCATACAGTACGTGCCACTTTGGTGCCGGTTTCTTGCACTTAACATGTTTGAGGTTCATCCATGTATTAATTATTTCATTCCTTTTTATTTCTGAATCATATTCCATTGTGTGGCTATACCATATCTTGTTAATCCATTCGTCAGTCTGATGCTTGTTGTGTAAATAAAGTTGTATTGGAGAATAGTCACGACTATTCCTTCACGTATTGTCTGTGGCTGCTTTCTCACTACAGTGGCAGAGTTGAGTGGAGTGACAGTAGTGTGGCCTGCATGGCCAGCAAAGCCTAAAATATTTACGATCTGGTCATTTGCAGATAAAGCTTGCCAACCCTTAGATGGGGGGCAGCAATGGTGAGGGCAATGGTAGGGTGGGCTGGGACCGGGAAATGGAAGATGAGAATGGAAGGGCAGCACGAGCAAGGGTTTGGATTTAATCCCGCAGATCAGTGTTTCTCCAAGTGTGTGTGGTGTGTGAACTCTCTGCTTCTGAATCCCTCAGAGATGCTAAAGTGCACATTCCTGACCTTGTAGCTGAATCCATTGCCTCGCATCTCTTAACTCCACCTGAACTTTTTTCTCAGTTCTCTCAGTCCTCGCCACCTTAGAAGCCCATGTGTAAGTCTGAACTCTTCAGCAAACCCTTCCCTGAGTCCTTAACCCTCCTCCACCTCCCTCTTTTCTAACACTGCTCTGAAGCCCCTCCTTCCCCCCACCACAGCCTGCACCTCCCCAGAGTAGGGGATTATATATTTTCTTGTATTATTTGCTGCCAAATCACGTGTGTGTATCTTGCACAGCCAGCTGGAGAGTGGACTTTCTTAAGGTCAGAACCTTAAGAAACTCATGACCTTCTTCTGCGTTGTGCATACTGGGCCCTGACATCACCGAAGTTTTCGCGAACACCTCCCCGCCCTGCAGTGCGTCTCTTTTGCTCTGCACTGTATCAGTGGACTTGCTGCTTTGTCCCTGGGCCCCTCTTAACTGCTGCAGCTGAGCAGGCATCCTCCATTTTGCATTACGGCTTAGATTTATTTTTTCCTAATTAAATCTCACACTACTGCAGTTTACTCTAAATTCTCCAGAATCTCTGTGACGTTCTTTCCCTAGCCTGTTTCTGAGATTTGTTACATTTCCTTTACTCTTATGGATTTTGGCCATCTGCTAGTCAACTAGTTTGTCTTTTCCCTCAGCGGGGTAAAGAGCTATAAATGGTTTTTGACTCCATGCTGCTCCCTTGGGTGGCTCATTTGATTTGAGCCAGGTTTGAGTTGGGCCATTGAGAATGGTTTGTCCTCATGGTGTGTGTGTGTGTGGGGGGTAACATCCCGCCAATTCTTAATACTGTTGCTATTAATTAACCTTCATTCTGCCTGTTGAAGGAGGTCATTTTGCTCTACCTTACATTGTTAAATAGCTAATAACTTAATTTTTTAATTTTGTTTTTTGCTCAGTGAGCACTTAAAATATCCCTGCCTGTATAGTAATTTGTTCCCTGTTTAATGTGGCTTTTTCCTTTGTTTACTCTGGACCCAAGTCTTTCTAGCTTGTTTTCTAAGTCAGCCCAAAAGTTGCTGGTCATTGGATTTGGCAGCTTTTTCAAGCCTTACCCACCAGAACCCTACAGGAAGTTGTGTGTCGGCCAGAAGAGTCTGTTTATTTAGAGCGTGGTGTCCAGCAGAAGCAGCCCATTTATGAGGGTCTGGTCTTAAAGACACAGGAATCTGCATCTGGGTTTGGAAGACCTGCTGCCTTGGCTTCCACTGCAGTTCTGTGCTGTGTGCTCTCCTTCCCAGACTGCCAGGGCTCCTCACCTAGACCGTGGGGTCATTGCAATAGTCCTTTTCCTGAGCCCCTTGGCCTTATCTGCAAAGACTACCAATGCCCAGATACTACTCGATAGTCTTTTTAAACTCATGAAAATGGGATTACTTTTTTTTTTTAATGTTTTGGCTTTTATAACTTTGTCACCATTTTCCAGTGTTCTGGTAGGACGTTGCTCCGAGTGCACCCCCGGTTTAGAATGCTAACACTAAGTTGAAGTAACTGTGCCTTTGACTCCTGGGTCCGGTTCCCCGCCCACAGCCATCTGGCACTATCTGGGTTCTGGTCCAAACGCTTTGACTAGAACAATAGTGCTTTATATTTATGGCACTTTCACCCAAACCACAGAGTCCTTTGGCTGAATCTAGAATTTTTACATTCCATCTGGGGAAAAGAAGCAGATTTCAGGTAGGATTTGGCTTCTTTTGAAGATAGAGAGACTAGATTAGATGCCACCAGGTCTAACTATGAGCCAAGGAGAGCCAGCTGTAGGGCTCAGGATCACCGCAATGGGCTAACTCTTCCCTGGGGCCCAAACTCTGCACTGTGCACATTAAGGTTTAGTTTCTACTTGTTTTCTTCCTTTTCTTTTCTAGGGGAAGGGAAGGAGAAAGGGAGAGGAATATCACTGTATGGTTGCCTCTTGTGTGTCCCCTGCTGGGAACTGGCCTGCAACCCAGGCCTCTGTGCCCTGACTGGGAATCGAACTGGGATCCTTTGATTTGCGGACCCGTGCTCAATCCACTGATCTACACCATTCAGGGCTAGTTTCTATTTGTTGATACATGTGTACACTCACTGGATTCTTTCTGAATTTGCTTCACCATGTAGGTAAAGTGGCTGTAGGTTTTATGTGCCTAGCACAGGGCTTACCACAGGGCAGGTACTCAATACCTGTGCACTGATTTGAATGGAAGCCGCATTCACATCTTAAGAGGTGAGCCCTTTACAAGTGAGAGGTACCTCAGAAATGAAAGGCAGAGAGAAAATGAGGTATCACACGACTCAGCTCTAGCATGCTCCAGGGTGAGGGTGGGAGCAGGGGTTGCCCCTTAGTGTTCTACAGTTGTTTTTTTTTGTGAGGTTGACGGTATATTGATATTTTGAGCTCTGAATAACTCTCAAAGAGCATTGATTTTCTTAAAGTCTTAGGTAAATTTAACATTTAATGAAGTTAAAAACAATACTTTACACATTCTTCTCCTTACGCCTCTCAACCCCAGGTAGATAGACATGCAGGCAAGGCCTTTCTTGGGAATCAGAATTTCTGAAGATAAAGGTGAAACCTCAAGTCCAAGGGAGCTAAAGGTCCATCTGGACATGGGCATGCATGCTGTGGTGTGAGACATATGGGCATTTAGTGTGTCTCCTTTGCTTGCCATGCTGAATCTCAGATTTGGGGGTCTTCCAAAAAGCAAAGGCAACTGGAGAGCTTAATTTCCATCGGTGAGTCATGCTTGGGCATTTTGCCTCCATCATCTGGCCGCAGAGGACCTTTAGGGGCCAATTACCCTCCTTGTATTCTGAACACCCCTAGATTTTGATCTGGTGCAGCTGGCCACAGGACTCTGGCTGTTCCCTGCTGCGAGTTCTTTCTGCTGAGCCCAGCACCCTCTACGCGTTCATGCTGCCCCTTTATTGCTCTTCGTAGGTTGTTAGTGCATGTGTTGCTCTTTTTATTTTTGTTTCCTGCTTTTTTATGGGTTGAAGATTTCACTCCTTTCTCCTTTATCACTGCTGGTTGTTAAAATAGTGAGAATCGGAATGAAATGGTAATATCATTGCGAACAAGTATTTCTCTGAAAAAATCTTCTTTTTTAAATTTTTAATGCTGTTAATATCTAATTCCCAGTGTTTTTGTTGGCAGCTGTTCAAATTTCCCAAATCATAAAATCTTTCAAAGCCTACTCCAAGTTTTTTTTCTTGATTCAGTTTTTCTCCTATTTGCATTAAAAAAAAAAAAAAGCTTACCCATTCTCACATAGAAAAGTGACCTATGTTTATTAGAGACCAGAGTGGCATGATTCCTTGAGGTGCTGTGAAGTTTTTGGATGTGTTTTGAAGCAGTGTGCAAGGGTAATTTTTAGCCGTTTTTGCCATGTGTTCTCATATACATTTCCTAAACACTTTCCCTGGCTTGGTGCTATTACTGTGTATATAACCTACATGTGTTTCCTATTTTTTATGACTCATGCTTACGGTACTCATAAAGATTTAGCCTTTATCTTGGCTCTGAGTAATGAGCCCACTTGTGCATTTCCAGCAGAGAGGTGGGTCGGGACTTTTGCATTTAATGCTGTAGAATTGGCCTCTTGAAGGCCTAGTGCAGGAAGCATGACACACTCATCGGAAGGTCCTGCGTCCTCCAGAGGAAGAGGTCACCTCGGTTTTTGTGAATTGATTAATTTGTGTTTTCTAGGTTTTCCTTTCCCTTTGCCCCTTTTAGTCTCATCGCTGCTTGTGAGGGAGACCACCCGACGGTGACTAGATGGAACAGATGCTCTAGTTCTTTTCCCTGCTGGTCCCTGTGTGGAAGGGTTTGGTGGAGGAAGAAATGGAAATAAACTAAAATGATATTTGTTTTACATGGGGCACCCAATATCCAGGGGATTTTCTTGGGCTCAGATGAACTATTAAGACCCAGCAGATGATCACAGACCACAGGTGGCTTCAGTCCACCCAGAAGGCCTTAGGATAGGAACCCCCTTGCAGCAGAGCACCATGGGGCTCCTCTTCCTGCTGCTGGTGGCTGCCCGCACCTCAGTTCATAGTGCCATCTGGAGCCTTCCCGCTGATGGCTCAAACGCCAGGAGACCTGTGTGTGTCCCTGTGTATTGCCCTGGTTTTGAAGCGCCACACCTCACAGGAGCTAATTGACAACTCTACTCTCTAACAGTTCCTGTGGAGCCCATGAAGGACTTGCTCGGTTCACAAGAGTCACTGCTCTTAGGGAGGCCCCCAAATATCTATCAGGTAGTTTTAATTTTTCCAACTCCAATACATTAATCAATCAGGGGTAATATTAACTGTAAGCAAGATGCCTTTTATTATAGCTGACATATTGTTTTAGGCTACCACTGTTACAGAGTTAATAGAATTAACAGAAGATCAAATTCTCAAGCAGAAGAGGAATACATTTTGCTAATGCTTTGTCCACACCTGTGGACTTTCTTCTTATTACCGTTTGTATCCCTGACTCTGGTTGGCTGCGTAATGGCTCCCAAAGGAAATGCCCACGTCCTAACCCCTCAGATCTGTGAATGTTACTACATGAATGTTCTTTAGAAAAAAAATTTTGCAGATGTGAGTAATTGAAGGATTTTGAGGTGAGAAGATTCCCTTGAGTAATCTGGTGGCCTTTAAATGCAATTACATGTGTCCTTATAAGACAGAAATTTGACATAGAAGAGGAAAAGGCGATCTTTCCGTGGAGGCAGAGATCCGAGTGATATGGCCACGAGCCAAGGGATGCTGAACGCCATGAGAAGCCGGACGAGTCAAGGAATGGATTCTCTCTAAGAGCCTCTGGAGGGAGCGTGGCTCTGCTGACACCTTGATTTTGGTTCAGTAATGCTGATTTTCAGCATCTGGCCTCCTGAATCATGAGAGAATAAATTTCTGTTGTTTTAGGCTACCACATTTTTAGTAATTTGTCACAGCAGCCACAGGAAACTTACCCACTCCCTGTCTCACATTAGCCTGGGAGATTATCTTGAGTTCCACACAGCCCGCCTGTCTCCATTTCACTCACTGCTTATGTTCCCCGTCTCTGGAAAGGATGCTGCTACCCTCAGTTACCAAGGCAGAAACCTTGGGGCCTTACCTATGTTTTCTAAGATGTCACATCCAGTCCTATTTATTCTACCATAAAAATATATTCTGCATTCAGCCACCTTTGGCTTCACCGCACCCCACCACTGTCTGTCTGTCTGTCAGTCCCTACCACCTCCTTTGGTCCAACCCATCATCACATCTTTACTCCAGACACAGTGGCCCTTACCCAGGTCCCTGAAGAGGGCAGGATCTGGAGCTCAAGTGCCTGTGTTGGAAGCCTGCTTCCACTATTTATGAGCTTTGTTGTGACTTTGGGCAATTTGTACTATCTATATAGTATCTATTTAATAGGTTGCTATGACAATTGAATTGTTAAATTGTGACAAGTGCTTAGAATATAATCAGCACTGAATAAATGTTAGCTAAGATCTCCCTCTACAGAGCAGCCTGAGTGATCCTTTTAAAATTTAAATCCAATCACAAAATTTGCCAGCTCGTTACATTTAGAATAAAATTCCTAACCCCCAGCAGACCTTTCACCCCTCCTCCCGCCACTCTCACCATTTTCACTGTGCGGCTGTTGTTGGCCCTGATGCCCTTCAGAGAAGCCGAGCACCCTGCGGCCCCCCCCCCCACGCACTTCTCCTGGTTGTGCACAGGGCTTGTTCCTGCCTTCGTCGGGTCTCTGCCCCGCCCTCACTCGGTGGAGCCCCTCATCCGCGGCCCATGCCCATGTCCAACAGCCACACCCTCTACTGTCTCCAGCCCTGTTTTACACTTTAAAAATAACTCATATCACCACCTGATATTTATATTTAAACGTGTTTATTGCCTGTTCCTTCCACCAGAATTTCCATGAGATATTTTATTTTGGGCACTATCTCTAGTAATTCAAATAGACCCAGCAGGAAGTGAGCACTCAATAAATATATGTGAAATAAATGATTTAATGAACAAGGGAATGTGTCGATTATAACAGTTTAGCTTTATTAAACAGACTGAGCTACAAATATTTTATTTGGAAATCTCTTATATTTATTATATGTTTTAGAAAATCTGGTTATGGATATTGGTATGCATGGTTCAGTGATAAATGTTTCTTAACCCAGGTTTCAAGGTGTAGAAAACAGCACTGGACTGTGAGTCTTTACAGAGCACTCGACTCTCCATTTATCAACATCCATTTTGTTTAAAGTCGAGCAACTTGTAGACCCCGGGGAGTCTGTTTCTTTATTTGTCAATAGAAAGATGGGGAGATTCAGATCTAATATTTCTTTCGGTGCTCTTGTCTTTTTGAGTCTATATTAAGAGTTAAAGGAATATTTTAAAAATATACTTAGTCCAGGCATTCAGTATGAAAAACAACGTTTACACTTATTAAAAAATACCAACTTCAAATTGAAATTGAAAGTGTTTCTGGACATTGTTAAATTAGAAAGTATCCAAAAAAAAAAAAAAAAAGAAGAAGAAAGAAAGTATCCTTAAACCCTAGGCAGAAAGACAGGGTTAAGGATCTACCTAAGAGCTGAAATGTAAACTATCTTATGGCTCCTTATATCTGTTTTTTTTAAAACTTGGATTAAGTAGGGTTTACAGATCTGGGGGCAAAGCCGGCCCCCAGATATTTGGGAAAATTCTTTCGAGTTTCTTCATCGCTTAGATCCTGCTGCCTCGTGCAGTAGAAATTTCCCGATTTCCAGACAGCTCCACTGTTCCACAGGACAGAGTACGTACAAAAGAACCCTTCTTGCTCTGTCTTCTATTTATTGCAATATTTTTATTTATTGAAATACAGAAGATTAGAGGAACTAATCATCTCAGTTTGTGGAGCAAGGGCCTCTCCCCATGTAATTAGAACCAGGCAGCTGGACAGTCGAGGGCAGCAGCCTTCACGGCCTGTGCTTCAGTGCAGAGCATGGTGTGGGTGACGCAGGCAGCAGCCCCGGGGCTCACCATCCCGCGTAGACCTGGGCAAAGAACAACACCTGTAAACAGCAGGCACAGAGACACAGAAATGTGTTATTGCCCTAAACATGATAGAAACAACCAAATAGACTTAATTAACTACAGCTGGGCTGAGATAAACACGTGCTAAGGGAGCAGGCATGTTGGAAGGACATGGGGCTTGGGGAGGCTGGTTGCTGGAGTAATTGGAGTCAGGTGTACTACCTGGCAGTGCTCTTTGGAGGTGAGAGTTGGGAGAGGTTTGAAATAGGGATGTGGTTTGGCTGAGGGCTGGAGGGAGAATTTTTGAAGACGAGGGGAGGAGGCTGGCAAGTAACAGCTGAGTTAAGGAGTATGAACTGTGTTGAGGACAGTAAGTACGTTGGCAGCTGTGAGAATTTGTGTCTGATGGCCTTGCCCGTTGGTGTTTATAGTGGGAGAAGGGGTGCTTGCCCGTACTACTACTGCAGGTCTTTCAAGCTGGATGAATCGATAGTCTTTAACAGTGGAAGGGGCAATTTAGGTAGACCTCTAAAGATACTTGTTTGTCCTCAAACTTCCCAGCTACACATTGGGAGAAACTTTTAGCTTTACCTCATAATTCTGTGATTTCAGCTGCCTTGGAAGGAGTTCATGGCTTCGGCTCTTCCTGTGTTCCTATTTCTTTGGAAGGCATACTCCAGAATAGACAGGCAGGTGATTGAGTCTCTGTTTCAAAATCTGGGGCCTCAGAGCAGATGTGACGTTGGGGGCAGATATGGAATGAATGTGTTATGTTTGGGACTGTTCTTTGTTGGACTCCAAGGTCCCCATAATTGCAGTGAAATTTGGAGAGCAAGGCTGAGGCTGCTTGGAGCAGTCTTGTCTTAACTAGTGAGGATGAAAGCAGCCATGGTGAAGGTGATTGCGTTTGTGCTGCCTGTACCCTACCTTTCAGGTCTCGTCTTTAATGAGACCTAAATCCCAAAGGTTGAGGGGAAGGCTGGGAAATGGCAAAAAAAAGCTCTTCTTTATTCGAAAGTCCGTGGGTCATGCATGCAGCTTTCATCCGTTTGTGATCCTGCTTACACATCCAAGAACCAATGGGCAGGAGGTAACAGTACCTCATTGATTGGAGCCAAAAACAAACATACATAAACTGCTTTCTCAGAGGACTTCAAAAATTGCCATTTCAGTCAATTTTCTTAACACCCCTGCAAGGGAGTTGATGTTAGCTGTAGTTTATAGGTATGGACATTGCAGCTCGCAGGGGTTAAATAGTGTACCCAAGGTCACGGGCTGGGAAGGGATCGGTAGAGCCAGAGCTTGAATCGACAGCGTACACTCCTGCAATGGAGTCAGTGTGCAGTGAGTAGCTGTGGGCAAAATGAGCTTTATCAAGGGTTACATATTTATTCAATCATTAAGTCAGTATTTACTAATCACCTGTTATTTGTCAGGCACAGTACCAGGCACTGGTAGCCCTGACACCCCTGACCTTGGTAATTTGCCAAAGGTAGCAATGACGAGTGGATAGTGAGTCCTCCCCTTCTCCTTGCCCTGTTTAGATGATCTCAGCCTCTTTGCTCTCCTTGAATGTGGGCTTAACTATATTGCTCCTCGTTTTGTTTGTTTACTTTAATTATATTGAAGATAAGTCTTTGAGCTGCAATAAAATAGCCATCTGGGAAGAATTAATGTGAGCAGCTGAGTTGTCATCTATAGGTTCAGAGCTTAGAAAGAGGGGTAGGTTGGGTGTCCTGTTACTGATAGCACTGTTCTATACAAACAGCTCTCTTTACTGGATTATCTGTGCCAAAATATTACCAAAGAGCTTGGAAACAGGTTAGTGCTTTTGCCCTTTAGGGGAAAAGACCATGGAGTTGAATTTGGAAAGGAATCTTGGAAAATGTTTCAGTAAAACAATGTATCATTCACATGCCCAAAAATTCAGCACTGCAGGCTCCTGCTGGCAGAATCAGGTGAACTTTGAAATATATTATGACTTGATCCTGAATTCTTGCATATCTTAAGTAGGCTGAAAATTGGTTATTTTTGTTAAATTGTGATGACCTTTTATCAGAACTACCTAGGAAATGTGTGGGTTTCTTTTAAGATTTTATTTATTTTTAGCGAGAGGGTTGGGGAGGGAGAAAGAGAAGGAGAGAAACTTTGATTTGCCTCTTGTATGCCCATGGCAGGGTACTGAACCTGCAGTCCAGGCATGTGGCCTGACCAGGAATTGAACCAGGGACCTTCCACTTTGCAGGGAAATACCCAACAATTGAGCTACCCTGGTCAGAGCAGATATACTTTAGATAGACTCCAATAAGCTTTCTGGTATCTGTGTCTGTAGCTGCCTTCTTTTCCCTCCAAAATCCTTAAATTGAGTTTTAGAGAGAGAAAGGGGGTTGGGGGAGGGAGAGAGAGGAACATTGATTTGTTGTTCCACTAATTTATGCATTCTTTGGTGGCTTCTTCTATGTGCCCTGATCGGGGACTGAATCCACAGCCTTGGAGCATGGGGATAAACGTGATTTACTCGGCCAGGGCTCCCTCCAATGATTGAAAAACATAACGGAAGGATTTCGCAGCACCGTGTTGCGGACCTGCCCCACGCGTTGGTTCATCTTTCCTTTGTCATCCGCATGTTTATTTATTCTAAATCAGTACACATTCTAAAACTGCGTACTACAGGTGCCCAGCTAACTCAGTCGGTAGAGCTTGAGACTCTTAAAACTGTGTACTATGTGCAGACACTGTTCTAGGACTAGAGATACCATGGTAAATAAGGCAGAATTTTAGCTCCCGTGACCCTTACGTGGTTTTGAGCACAAAGTACCTGGGTGTTCAAGTGACAGGATGGGGTGGTTGATAGGGTGGTTAGGAAAGGCTTCTTTGGGGAGGTGCACTTGAAGACCTTAATGATGAAACAGAGAACCATGAACGGGTCTGGGAGGGGCGGGGTGGAGGGGTGAGGTGAAAGGCAAGGTAAAAGCTCTGCTCACATCAAGGCCCTAAGCTAGGAAGCTGCTTATCAGAGGTAAGTGCGAAGCCCTGTGTGGCTGGTGTAGCCACAGGAGGAAAATGGTGGCAGATGGGATTAATTAGTCAAGGGTCAGGGCATAGGGTGCTTTGCAGAGGAAGTTGTTTCTTGCCATTTCTTGTGTTTCTTCTTTCTTGTCCAGTGTTTTTAAAAGGCTGTCCCTGAACTCTGAGGACTCAGAGTCTTTCCTTCCCAGTAACAGAATCGGTGCTGTGAGGAGACACATGGTTAGTCACACCAGCAGGATAAAGGAAGCTGGGTCATCGGACTGGAGGTTGGGGTTCTCCTCCCAGTGCCACCATGGCTGGCATGGGACTTGGGAAGGTCTCTACCTCTTTGGGCTTCAGTGTGCTTATCTACCACAAATATCTGGAACAGGGTATTTCTGGTCTCCTCCATCACTAAGAGTCGGTGATTTTTCTTATACAAAAAAAAATTATTTTGGGTTTTATTTTCTTCTTTCAGACTTCTATCAGCACAGATTACAATAACGAAGTCCACTGGTTCCAGCTTCACTCTCTCCCCTGTTCCTTTGCTACTGGAACAGGCAGTGTTTGGGGGTGGGGAAAAAGAGTCAGGAAAAGTAAACAACACCGGAAAAATGGGAGAACTTGTAACTTCACACTTGGATCCAGGTCCTGGCTGGGTATCTCCGTTAGAGTGTTGTCCTGATACTCCAAGGTTTGTGGGTTCAATTCCCCAGTCAGGGCATGTACAAGACGCAACCAATGAATACACAAATAGGTGGAACATCACATCAGTCATCAATGTTTCTCCCTCTCCCTAAAATTAATAAATAAAAAACTAAAAATAAAACAATTTAGAGCTTTGCCCACTGGCCTGAAAGAATTTCCAGTAATTCCCAGTCACTAAATGAGTCAATTATAGTGACTCAGCCTAATGATTTATGGTGTAATCAAGAGCAGCCACTGTCTTTATTAAGGAGGATTATCACCTCAAAATAGTGCTCTTAGAACTGATAGTGTAAATAATGTTGTTTGTGATGACACTTTTGTTTTTAAGTCATGTTTTGATTTGTTAGAAGCTCTGTAGTTCAACAGAAAATAGAAAAATCTACCAGTCTTCCTGAAATCCATTGTAAGTTGTATAGCTCTGTTATTGAAAACTGTATCTTAAAAGAAATCAGCAAAACCAAATAAATTAAATTGTCTTTATTATCTTATTAACACTACCTATTTTAAAAGACACTGTAAATCTTGACATACCCTTAGGATTAGCTCTGAGTATCTCATGATTTGTTTTGCTTCTGCCAAGCACAGAACACTACACGGCACACACTGACCCAGAATTAAAGTAAGAAAAAAAGTAGAGGAAGGAAAGAAATTCTCTAAAATATGTTCACACTGCTCAGACAAGCTTGATAAATTCACTTTGGGATATTTTCAGTTCTTGGAAGAAAAAAATCTATTTTGCTCTCATATATTCACTTTGGCAGTTTAGATTAAACTTTTATCTTTTTCTTCAGTAGAGTACACAAATCATTTAGGGTGACCTAGCATTTAGGAATTGTTAACTCAGTCGTCAGCCCACTGACTCATTTTGTCGGCTGTATCTATTCCTAGGGGTCTGTGTTGGGGACTGTTACTGACGCTACCATTTGGTCAGAGAGGTCTAGCCTCCTCATTTACGGGGACGTGATCCCAAAGTAAGATACTTCAGCAGAATTTTTTTTTTTTAGTGAACGATATATTCAGAATCTCACACTTAGAGGAAGACAGGACTGGAAAGCACCAGTGTTTGTGGTTTATAGTGAAAGTTACTTTCCTCTGTTTCTCAGGCCTAGATAATTAACTCCTTCTCCCTGAGGGCAAACAATAAATCATTTTCTGTAAATCAGACAAGCCTGGTGTTTTTTTTTTGTTGTTTGTTTGTTTTCTGTTTTTGTCCTTACCCAAGGACATGCTTACATGTTTATTGGCTTTAGAGACAAGGGAAGGGAGGGAAAGAGAGAGGGAGAGAAACATCAATCGGTTGTCTCTTCCACACACCCAGGCAAGGGACTGAACCCACAACCTAGGCATGTGCTCTGACTGAGAATCGAACCTGTGACCTTTTTGGTTTATGGGATTATCTTCCAACCAACTGAGCCACACTGGCCAGGGCCAGACAAGCCTATTTTTAGTCTAAAGTCATTTACCAATGGGCACTCTCTTACTTTTTTGAAAAGAACACTAGAAGAGAGATTATAAACCAATTTTTTTGGGTGTGTACTGGAAATACTGGAAATATTCTTAGCTCTTGTCAAGATTTAGGACATCTTAAGAAGGCATTGGTAGGGTGGAGAATGGTGACAGGTTTTTACTCCAGGGATGGTAAAGTGGACAGAGAGGTAAGACACTTGATCTGGCTCATTTCCTGCTTAGTCAAGAACTAACGGTAGGCCTTAAGAATATTTGCATAGAATAATAGGACCAGGATCAGAATTACAAGGCCCTAGAAGACATTAAGAGTTGTTCCTTATAAAAATGCTCAAGACTAGTAACTCATAGTGGTTGCCTGATTCCTTGATTGTATATGGTTAAAATATACTCCAACCTCAACAAGTGTTTATTGAGGGTCTGTGAGCTGCTGACAAACAAGACCAGTGACCAAGCTCCTCAGGTCTAGGAGACTTAAAGTTTGAGGACAAAGGTTTAATCTTTCTCACCTTGCAAGATTCTCTTTGGTAATTTAGTAACAATGATACTGTAAGAC
Organism: Artibeus jamaicensis; assembly: GCF_021234435.1. Lineage (NCBI taxonomy): Eukaryota > Metazoa > Chordata > Mammalia > Chiroptera > Phyllostomidae > Artibeus > Artibeus jamaicensis. Next base: position 36,473,218 of record NW_026522025.1, on the reverse strand, counting down.
TTGGAATAGGATCTTATACAAAATGGGATTTTTGCATTGCACCATTTTTAAGCTCTATTATGATATATGTTCCTTTGGGCAAATAAGTGAGGTGATTGAAGTGTGTTCAATGCATTAATGTGATTAAGTGACCCTTGATATGCTCGAGGTTGATGTATGCATTATTTATCAGAAAGCAAGTCATGGCCACACTTTAGTGAATTATATTACATGCTATTCTTCCCATTGCCTTTACTGATTAGTTAAGCTTAGCTTTCACAGCCCATGGAGAGTTGGCCCAATCTACCATTCCAACTTTTAAAAAAAATTGATTTGAGAGAGAGGAAAAGAGAGGGTGGGAAAGAGAGGAATATTGATCTGTTAGTTTCACTTATTTATGCACTCATTGCTATGTGCCTTGACCTGGGATTGAACCTGCAACCTTGGCATATCAGGACGATGCTCTAACTAATTGAACTACTCAGCCAGGGGTTCTCCAACTTTATTTTTCTATTTTCTTTCGAGTATTTCCTCAACCTTGTTTGGATGAAATGTTTCTCACACTTATACATGTTTCCCTGCTGCTGCGACATTTCTCTCGAGGTGCCCTTTGCCCTGTCTCCTTAGTTCTGCCTGATCCCGCCCTTTCCACTCTCAGGGTCCAGCAGAAGTGCCCCCATCCTGCTCCCCAGAGACTCACTCACATATGTGTATCTTTTGCCCCTGTGAAACTGAGTTGCAAGTTTTATACCTGATTTGAATTTTGAAGCCCTTGGGTACAAAGGGCTGCTCCCCAATACAAGTTTATATATGTGTTCACAGTTTTCACAGTATTCATGTACTACCGCTATTACCATCACTGTGTGTACGCATCACATTTCTGCTCAGGGTAGTTTGAGTTATAGGGTCCTGCTTACCAGTAAGTGTTTTTTATGAATGCATTGTGTACTGCCAGTATCTGTTGAGTTGTAGGATCTTTTTCCTGTCAATTCTTGCTAATGGGAATTGCATATTTTTCTTACCTGACTTTTGAAGATGTTGTAAGGCTACTTAGGTGTACCACTTTGAGTTCCTTAAAGTAATAGATAGATAGATAGATAGATAGATAGATAGATAGATAGATAGATAGATAAAGGTGTTCTCTATACTCAAGCCATAGTTAGCATACTTCATCATGTTAATAAAAATTGAAGGCTTTTATAAATCCATGTAGAAATTTGTTTCTAAACTCCATAGTTGTTACTTCCATAGAGTGTAGAAATAATATACTACACTTTCTTATTTGCTGTGTAAACTGCAGCATAGATTGAGAGCAGTGGGTCAGATACCCTGGAATAGGCTGTTTTCTCATTTAGTGGAAACTAAAGTAAGGCTTAGAAAGTTTTTCCTTAAATGTATAAGCATTAGTTTATGTAAGGTCAGTATGGGATAAAGCCTATTTAAGGTTTTATCAGAAAAACCTCCTCACTCTCTCCCTTTAAATCCGGGGTTGGGATCGGCAGCTGTTCTAGCATGGGCAGGGTAACTTGATATGGTGGCATACATTTTTACCCTGCTCTGCTCTGAGAGCAGATTTGAAATGGTTGTTTTGGAAAATGTGCAATGCATGTATCTCTAGACTTTCATGCCCGAGCAGTGAGTTCGGCCTCACAAATCCTGAGCACTCGATGTGCATCTTTCATGACAGAACTTTGATGCTGTGTGACCTGATGCCTTGAAATCAGAACAACAAAATGGTGCTTGAGGAGCAGTGTTTACTTTGATCATTTTTCAACTTGTGTGCCCCAGCCTTTTCACGGAGCACAAATTGCTTTACCAGAGTTACGGGGCTGAAGCCCACGGACTGTTTTTGTAGGCTGGTTGCTGTGGTGATTCTTAGCCTTCCGTGAAACTCCATCTCCAGGGAAATAGAAACCCTTGCAGCTGTCTCAACCTTTTTGGTGTTGTATCTGGTGGAGGTCTTCACCAAGCCTGAAGCAAGCCTGAGAATGGTCAGTTTGTGTCAGTGTAAACAAATATGTGGAAACAGGGTATGTCATTCAGGACATGATGTATTTCAAAACAAACAGCTCCCTTATCCTTCTCCCAAATCATAGGGGGACTTTGAAGTATCTCCAAGCCTGGCTGAAGCCAGAGTTGAAGGAGCCATGGAGATGTTGGTCATGATAATGATATGAGTAAGAGCTTTGGGAGAATGGCTGATGAAGTTTATAGACTTACCAGGTGAGGAGGAATGGGAGGGTGTTGAGGGGAAGCTTTAATGGGTTTTGCGTGTGCCCAGAGAGGAGAAGTTGGTTTAGGAGGAGAGTGTGGACTGAGTCTAAGGAAGCTGGCCATTTAGTGTTGGGAGGACTGTGAGGACAGCTGCTTTGACTTTCAACTTTTCAGAGAAGAACAGTAGAGACAGGACCTTGCTTCCATAGGAACCAAGAGAATAGAGAAAAATAGCCATGGTTTCAGAGGGTAGAAGTAATGATAGCTGACACTTAAAGAGCACTTATTAAGTACCAATCACTGTGTTAAGTGCCTTACACGAATGACATGTTTAACACTTTGACATATGATGCAGTAGGCACAGGTATTATCTCCAGGTTGCAACCGATGAAACTAATGCTGAGGCCCTCAGGCTGGTAAGTGGAGAGCTGAGATTCCAGCCGGCTCTGAGCCACCGCTCTTAACCACTAGGTCAAACTGCCCGAAGTCTGGAAAGGAAAGCAGAGTGTGCCGGATGATCGGGTTACAGGAGACACTGGCCAGCTTGGGGGACAGTGTAGACCTTGGAAGAGATTTAATTATGCTTCAAAATGTGTTTATCGATTTATTTGTTCATTCATTCACTCATTAAATATTTCTGTAGTACCCAGTAAGTGCCAGGTATTAGACTAGGCTCTAAGGAGACTGGTCCCAGTGTCTCCTCTCAGATGGTTCACAGGTACAAAGTGAACTTAATCCGAGGAACCAGATGCTAGATCCTATAAGAAAAGGGCCAGGGCTCTCCACTGGAAGGAGCTTCCTCCTTCCTCTGGGGGCACTGATGACACAAAACTTCGCCAAAAGCATGGCATTTTTCCTTTGAAGTGAACAAAATTGACCCTGTGTGAAAATATGAAACTGCAATTAAATTATGTGAATACATTGCCTCTACCTTTCTAAACAGAATGGAGAGGTCTCATTGGCTGACTTTGCGTATAATTTGTTCTTGAGAATTTCTAAACCACAGAACAATAAGTCCATTTTATTAATAGTTCTGATAGGAGTAGGTTCCAGAGTAGTGAACAGACAGTGCTTCACAAGAAGGAAGAGGGTATGAGAGGACCTGGGAGATCCAGCTTTATAGGAGAAAGTTCCCGTGATGCCACAGGTGATTACAATGCAAACTTCCTGAAACTTGTTTTGGACCTGTCTGTAACTAGTATATAATTTTTACCTATGAGGCAAGTGTGTGAGTGCTTTACTAGTATCAACTTTACTAGTATTTATTCCTTATAATAACTCCAAAAGATAGGTGGCACTATCCTGTGTTTCGATGACGCAGTAGTGGCACGGAGAGGTCAAGCGATCTGCCCAAGGTCACACAGTTGAGGTAGTGGAGCTGTAGTTGAATCGGAGTCAAGTGCAAGTGTCTGTGCCCTCAATCCTTGTGTTGTGCTGGTTAGTCATTTCACTTTATGTGTTCCATTTTCAGCCATAATGTGGCAATCAAAAAGGCAGTTTCTTAGGTGCTAGGATATTCTTAGGGCAGCTTGGGGTTACTAAAAGGTCCTTCCTCCCCATGAAACATATGGTCATTCACTGTCCTAGGAGGGATGATACCCATTTTGCACCTCATTCACACTTTATTCCTCAGTGCCAACTGGGAACCTTCCATGTGAGTGGAAAATTAATAGAAGAAGAAACAAAAATCATATTGTTTCACCGCGTTTTAACTCTGGTTAAAAACTTTGTTTGCTTAATGATGTGGAATCTGATGATGACTTTGACTTTATCAGGTTTCTCTCTTCTAAAAACAAGGAACGTTTAGAATATTTTCCATCTGTAATAGCCTGAAAAAGTTAACTTTTCATTACCTTCCTTTGAGAGAATAATAAAATTTTCTTTACACTTCAGAATTTACAAAGAATCATAACAAATACAGATTATTTAAACTTTTCAGCAATCCTATGTGATTGCTCTGATCTCTTTTAAGGTTTAGGGGCAATTTAATGAATAATTTATGAAGAACGATGGCTTGGTCGAAGCCAGTTTTTGATTTTAGAATCTGGTCCGATCAGCAAGAGGCAAAAAGTGCCGACAGAGACACATACGCCAAGAGACGGACAGGTGGGACCTGGACCTGCCGCCATGGTGCTCTGACCCCTTTACGAGATACTGGACCATCATCACTTCCCTGATAGGTGTGCGGTGTCCCGGTATCGTTTTCTTTTGAAATAATTACTCTTGAGAAACTCTCTCAAAGAATTTATAGTATCGCTTACTGAATACATAGATTTTTCAAAACAACTTTAGCAAACTTCTTTAAGGAAGAAATGAAATGGGAAGTGGACAAAGTGACTCTGAAAGTCTTAAGAAAAACATTCAGATAATGAAATCATGGAATCCCGAGAGTCGGAAGGGGGCTTAGCCATCGCCCAGTCCAGCTTATCCTCGGTTTGTGAATTTGGTTTCTAAACTAGCCCTGACAAGTCATTCAGAAAATTAAGAAGGAGTAGGAGAAGCAAGAAAATGTATTGTGTTGGCAAATTTTGTCTGCTTCTTACAGAGGTGTTTGGGTCCGATTTGTCCCTCCTGGGGACCCAGCTCAGCCCAAGCTGCTTGTTGCCTTTCCTGACCCTTGACATCCTCTTCTCTCCCTGCACACTCTCGGCATATTTCAGTGTTGGTGTTGTATTGTAATCGTCTCTTCACGTGTCTGTCCCCCTCTGGACTGGCATGTCATGAGTACTTAACCAATGCTATTTGAATAAATGAAAAAAATGCATAGGATGTGCATGCTAGCTTAGTGTGTGGCTTAGCTTTGACTGCCTTAGATCTGAAGTCCGGAGGAATTGGTGCCACCTTTCAGCCTTCTCAGGGAAACTGAGTTCCTTAGAGTAGCACATGAATGTCTTTCCAGATAAGATTTGAAACTCAAGATGAGAGTTTAAATCACTTTTTTGGGGTGTGTGGTAAAAACACAGAACATAAAATTTACCATTTTAGCCATTTTAAAGTGTACAGTTCGGCGACATTTGTACATTTACAAAGTAGTGCAACCATCATTCCAGAACATTTTCATCGCCCCACAAAGACACTCCGTACCGATCAGCAGTCACTCCCATTCTCCTCGTGCGCTGTGGCCTGGCGGCACTCAGTACTCCGCCTCTGCTTTCTGTCTCTATGCATTTGCCTGCTCTGGACCTCTCGTGTAAATGTAGTCATACAACATGTGGCCTTTCGTACCTGGCTTTTTTTCACTTCACATAATGTTTTTAAAGTTCGTGGCAGAATAATACTCTATTATGTGGCTATACCACATTTTGCAATCTAATTTTTCTTAAGAGATTTGTCATGAGTCAGATTTCTTATTTCTACCCAAACATCATGAACAGCAGAGAATCTTAATTATTTCCACATGATACTGGTAATTTTGGAATATTTAAATTTATAATCGAAGCCTGAGTGTTTTATGATGGCCCCATTCTACTTTCCCCATTGTGGCTCTCCTTCCTCCTTGTTAGCAGTGTTTTCAGGATGAGCCAGAGACAGGTGGTAAACGGTAGTAGTTGTGCTGAAATTGAGAAGAGGACTAGCAACTGTCGATGTAACAGGGCTTCGGGCTTGACTGAATTATGAAATAGTTCAAGCTGTTTGATGTTGATAGCTTTGAGATATCTTTTAGATTCTTATTTTGTAATTGGAATATTTCTTTAGAGATATATTATGAAAGAGTAGCTTGTACCTTCTCCACTTGCATGAGAAACTAAGCGTTTGTGATCCTTTCAAACTTTTTAACACAGGTGTCCCACCTGTACATGTACCTTCCATGTTCAACACACAGAGTAAAAAAGTCAGAGATTGGAAGCTTATTTTTTCTCATTTAAGCATAAAAAATGAGACTATGTATATATAATTAAGATGCAATGAACATTTCTAAATATTGCAGAACTTCATATTTTTGAGTTATGTAGGAGAAACAATTTTAATTATTTACTTAGAAATGAATTGATATGTTCCTTTTTTTTTCTATTGCTCTTTACATTCCCCATAATATGGATTGATTTATCAGGGTTTAAATTTGCTGACTACATGTATGGGTTTGACAGGATTAGTCTCTTCATTACTGGTAAGTGAATGACTGGTTCAGTATTAGTTGTACAACTTGAGTAGCAAATGTTTCGTGCTAGAATCTGCACTTGTTACACTCTGAGGTAAAATCCATTCCTAGTCCCCCCCTGTGATGCTCTGTTCTGATTTACCTATAAATAATGTCTACAGGATTGCTTCTGATCTAAGTAAGGAACATTGTTCATACTTTCTACAATTGAGGTCTTTTGCTTCTTCCTTTTACTTTTTATTTCCCTTTTTCTTCCAGGTTATTAATACCTGCTGAAGGGATTTGAAGGATATAGAGTAACGATAATCAGTGTGTTACCAGGTGTCCTACTCTTTACTGTAGCTTTGTCCATTTCCAGTTGGGACAAATGTATTAAATTACTTGTAATGCTGCCTCAAGGTAACAGGAAACTGAAACCCTTCACTTCTGGCTTTAGGAAGATACTGTCCCATCTTAGACACTTACCAACTATAGCATGCCAAATTCTGGATGCATATTTGGCAACTTCTCCACTGTGATCATAGGTCTTACCCTCAAAACTCATTTTAGGGCTCAAGGAAAACTGATTCTGAGGAGGAAAACAGGCAAAAGAACGGAACTCTAATGTAAATACTACAAATTGCATTTTCTGTATTGTGCATTAGGCTGTTCTGACGCAGTTCACTACCTAAATTAAAAGCACTTAAAATCCTATGCCTCTAAAAGATAGTGGAACTTTTGGTCAAAGAAAACAATGCTTTTTTTTTAGGAAAAAAGACTTCCAAAACACAGAATGACAACATGTTCTCCACCTTTGCTTTCTGAATTATTTCTCCCTCTGCCAAGATAGGCTGTGTAACACTGAAAGTAAAGCTCCTCTAAAAACATTTGCACTTAAAGTCATAACCTGGCTGGACGAGACCAGAATACCCCTACGGGTTGGTTTTGAGAACTTCAGGAGTTGTTTTTTGTTTTTGTGAGAGCTTTCAAAGGAGACCAGACTTCATAGACTTCCCAAGCTTTTCCTACCCTGCCCAGAATTTAGTTTCCCTAGAGAGTAATTTGGTCTAATCCACATATTCAGCTGGGAGCACCTGGAGCTCAAGGTGTGATTGTCTTGTATCTCCGCTAATTCCCGGGCCTCTCGACATCCGGAGGAGGGTGTATTTCTTCAGATCGTCAGCGCCTTAGAGTTCAAGTGGCCATCTCCATGCCCTGGGTTTACAATTCTACATGTAATGTGTCCGAGATACACTTCAGTCACTTGGTTGAAACATAAGCAACACCATTTTGTGTTCCATAGAGCACTCATTCATGGGGTCAGCGAGCATTATTAAAGCTTTTGTAGAGGAGCTAGGGGATGGACAACTTTAGCTGGCACTGTAGATGTCACTGTTCTCAAAAATACTGGTTGACCTCACTCCTGAAAAGCTTCACCCACCTCTCAGGTTGTGCTACCTTCCTGTCATCTAGCTCACAATGCAGTCTTCTCCCATTTGTCCTTATTTTTCCTCTTCCAGAAGCAAAATAGTTCCTGCTTCTTACTCCTGTAGAGTAGCTCCCTATCTTCTCCTGTGCCCCAAGGCCAACACCCAAGGTTAAGGGTGGGGTGGGAAGGTAAGGAGAGAAAAAAAGAGAAAGAAGATGATAAGAGACATTTATTCTACTACTAGCACTGACACTTTCTAGCAGTATGACTTTGGAAAAATTTTTTACCTCTAAGCACTAATTTCTTCATCTTTAAAATGGGAATAATTAGATAATTATGTAAAGCACTTTTTTTTCTCTGATGAGAGCAGCAAGCCTTAACCCAAAAGAAAGACCCTTGGACCTGTCTGTTGTCTTTCCTTGGAAGAAAATAATGGTGGCTGTCCCTACTGCTGCCACCACTGTCCTTATTAACAACAGTGGCCCACTAATGTTTTTGAATGTTCATATTAAAACTGGAAAAGACACCAGAGTTCAGGCTGCCTGTCACTACCAAACCCAATAAGCAGTGACAGCGATTGAATCTTTATGGGCACTTTATTCAGATGGCCGGCGATCTGAGAAGATGGCGGGTTCATACCCTAACAGACCATTTAAATTCCATTTTAAAATGGCCCTTTTTATAAGGAGAGCAAAGTGTCGGTAAGGGGTTTGGAATTCACGGAAAAGTTAATTGGATTAAAAAAAAACAATGTCAGCATTCTCACTCTGGACGGTAGTTTTAAGCTGTGCTGCAGACTGTGGTGTTCAGCTGTGTCCAGGGCAGTGGTCACCTCACCCTGGAGTACCGTGGCTCAGATATCATCTTGAATTGCTTGCAGTCCTCAAAGGTGCAGGAACAACAGTGGAACTGCTTATGGTCCCCTGGAGCCAGGGCAGGTTACACCTTCAGTTCCTGGAACAAAAGCTTTTACGTGCATTGATTACTGAGCTTATTAGCTATTACTTAAACTAAAATTTTTCAACTCGAAAGTCCCCTATCAATATCTTGGTAATTACTCTTCTCCATATTTTTCTCTTGAGCTAGAAAGCTGACACCGTATGCCCATTTAGAATTTCTTATCTGCTTCAGGTTAATATACTAGCTCAGAGGAATTCAAAAGCCATCCTTTGATTCTTGAAGCATCTTACATTACTACCTGAATACCAATGCATTTTATGTGTTTTTGCCATTGTGAATTTACTAACTTTAAAGTGGTGCTCAGGGAGCAATCTTTATTAAAATCTGTGACTGCAGCTGGCAAATGGAAATGATTAATCCCGTACTCAAATCCCGTGGGAATTGGGTTCTTGCCCTGCCTGCTTTTAAAATCAGCCTCCACTGGGCACTTGGATGATTCTCATCATTTTACAGTCTGTCGTTCACCCCACTGACGAGCAGACCATTCTGGCATCCTGTTATCATAGACATATACATGTCAAAAAACTGCCTAAGTAGCAAAAACAATTTTAAGCCATTATAAAAAGTAGGAGTTGAGAGAACATAAACTTACACCATGTGTAGTTATGTGGACCTTTGGTTATATATTAGTGTTGGAAAACAGTAATGAAGTGTTTGGAATGACTTCATTTGTTAAGTGTGACAAAGAATATTAAAAAAAAAACTTTTTTCCACATTAACCAGTCTGCAAATATTGAATCCCTTCAATTTATCTAGAATTTTAATTTCTAATTGTATCATTGCAGTCCACCGCCTGATTGAAAAGCATTTAAAAATATGTGACCGTAAAAGATAGTAAAACATGTGGTCTAAGTTTTTTATCGTTGTTATCTATCGCTGGGAAGAAAAACATGCTCCAAAGGCTTTTTCACATTTTACATATTTGTATTTGTACAACTATTAAATATTTCAAAAATCGGTTTTCTTAGTTTGCCTAGTATGGGTCCCATACATGGCTTAAGCAGGGTACCTCCCCACAGCTGAGGATGTCAGGGCATTTATTCCCACAAAGCCTGGGCATGGCCTTGATTCCTGTCCAACATGCATTCTAGGCAGCCCCTCCCATTCATTTTAGTAGCATGAGTTAGAATCTGCTTTTCTTGACTTTGTTTTAAAGTTCAAGTTGAAGTTGATAGTGAAGTTAATGTTCTCTTTATAGATGCACCTCCTCCAACCTCCTTTTGGCCAGAAAAACATAGCAGTATGACTGTAATAATTACTTGAGTCACATTTCATGAATCACTTTTATTGATTCTTCCAGAAAACTTGACTACTTACGAGCAGTACAGCACTGTGCTAGGCCCAAGGATGCAGAAATGAGTGCAATTCAGTTTCTGCCCTTAAGGAATGCCTTGAGGATTTCACAATGTAAGGGGCGGGGGAGTAAATGACAGACATCTAAACGGATCATTACGGTGCCAGTGGAGGCAGAAACACAAGTGTGGTCTGTGGGAGCAGCACTGAGCTCTGCCTGCAGGATGGGGAAGGATTGATTAGCAACTGCATCTTGAGCTGGGTGCACATGGTTGTTCAGGGGCTGGCGGGAGGGTGCTACCGGCTAGAGTCCTAAAAGGTTATGGTGTGTTAGTGACATACATCATGACAGTCAGATGTCAGATGCTTAATACCAATGAACAATGGAAAAGCGCCTGTCAGCCGTGGCCTGCTGCGGGCTCCAGCGGCAGACCATACTCACCTCCCTCTCCCTGCCTCTCATTCCCAGTGACCAGGCCGTGTGCTAGTCTGGGAGGGAAGGGCCAGGGTCCCTGAAATCCCCTTCCAACTCTCCCAAGACCCCTTCAGAGGATCATGACCTATTGTTTCAGAAATATTTTTCTGTTTATATAAGTTCTCATCCTTCAACCCCCAACCCAAATTTAGTTCTGAGTATTTTTCCAGGGCATTCAATATATAGAGCAGAGAGGACAGACTTATTTCTGCTTTACATTTCAGACTTTCAATTTAGGTTGTTGATTTTTCCCCCCTGTGTTATGGTCATATTAGATTATAGTCGGAGGCTCCCAGGGAATCCTAAACCCTGTCCTCGGCTGGGAGGGGGAAGAATTAGTTTTGGAATTGATTGGCTGTGTCCCTCCTGTCATGGTAAGTGGTTTCAAGACAAAACCATCAGGAAGGATCTTGATATCATTTGCTATAGCAGTGTGAAATCTTTTTTATTCCATTTGCGATAGCAGCGTGGGATTATTTTGGTGTCATTTGTCAGAACAGTGTGAAGTCTTTGACCCCAGTTCCCTGAGACCAGGGAGAATGGTCAGTTGACTCCTCTGGTGAGAATAGAGACCTGTAGGGGGTTGAGATTCCTTGAATTCAGCACCAACTGATTAATGTGCCTCTAGAAATTCAGAGAGATGTGAAAGTAAAATAATAAGGAAAAATTGAACAGTTCCAACTCCACCTCTCTGCGAATATTTTAAGGGGATTTTTTTATACCAACTCACAAATGGTATAAGACAACAGCACATAAAATGTCAGCTGTAAGGGCTCCTCTGACTGTGAGACACGACAGCAGCGGCTGAGTGCCCGTTCCCCACTCCGCACATTGGTTGCACATTTCAGATGCGTCTGGGGTCAGGGTTGAGTTCCTAAAAGTCATGTTCACCAAATGTGAGTGAAATTCAAAGTCAGCTATGGTACCCTTGTGTCCTGAAATAGATTCGTGTCTCACTCTTCGTCTGTGTGAATTATGAGTGCTATAAGACCCAGATTCAGGATGCTTTCAATTACTATGAACATTGTTGCTAAGTGGATATCTTTCTACCTCTGAAGAGGGGAAGGATGTTGGCTATACACAGTCCAGGGTGTGATTTTATGGGTCTTGGTTGTAGACACACTGCTAGAGTTCTTTTCTTATCTGTCTTTGTGTAAACTGATTATTGGATCATCCATTTCAGAGCATTGTTTGGTCTGGTTTTAGAGAACAGCAGTCTCTCTGGTAGTGTTCTGGATGACTTCATTGTTTCACGGGTCCATAGGGGCTGTTAGAAGAATCAGAAATGTTGAAATAGAGTCTCACTGACATGTTAGCAAAATTTGGACAACTATTAGGTTCTCTTATCAGTTGTTTCACTCAGTTCGCTTTTGTTTGTTTTAAAAAACTCCAGAAGTAGGTGGTCTGATAAGATGTTTTTGTAATCACTGTGGTAGAAGTATCTTGCATCTCTACTGTGAATGCTGGGAAATTCAAAACCATTTTAATATGGCATCCTTCCATACAGAGAGTTGGATTTTTTTCTTTTCTGTAGGACAGCACACTCATTTTCATAACACAATTTACAGAGTTTGAGACAGCATATAGTATCTCTTCATCAAAGATAATCTTTGCAGCACTGACAGGTCTTCGCCCTAGTTGGGTCCAGAGAAAACCGTCCATGTCGTATCCTGCTGATATTGTGGGCAAGGAAGAACATGCTTTATAAATGGGAGAAGGGAAGGTTATCTTTCTACTTGTAGGCTTTGTGCCCCTGAGAGTTGGCCTTGACTTTGGTCAAAATTGCATTCAGATTGCCCAGAAAAGTGCTCATAAAAGGTTTACTTTGAATTTCTTTATAAAACAGGAGAGACACATTAATTACATCCAGTGTTTGTTGAAGTGCACAGTTGACCTCAGAAGACCTAACATAAAATAGATGTTGTAGAACAGTTTAGACTATTAGCTTCCCTTCATTTTGAAAAGGGGTCAGCAATGTATGAAGGCAGTGTCTACATGTGGAAAGTGACAGGTCAGATTTACTCGCATTTTCTTGCACCATTAGGAAGATTGAAATTCAGTACATTTTGAGACAAACATGATTGGAACAGGTACTTCTGGACTAGGCTTCACAGACAACGACGTAGTCAAAGTGTGGTTAAAACAGGTCGCTGAAGCCTCAGAAACTGCATGTGAAAATTTTTTAGTTCCAAACTGTCATCTATTAAGTTCTTTCCCTGAGAGTATGGCATCTGAACACAAGAGGTATAATATGTAGTTTAATTAGATGAAGTTTTTTTGTTTTGTTTCCATTTCTGCCATTAGCATTTTCCTGCTCTTCTACAATGAATTCCTTAACTTGGGAAATGGACATGGAGTTCATGGGCCCTATGATGAATATATTTTCTTGAAATTGTCTGCAGAATTTAGTTTGCCGGTGGGTTTTGTATGTGTGTGATTGTGTTTGTGGAGAGCATTTATAAAGTGCATTAAGTTCTTGCTTCTCATCAAGATGGCGGTTTAGGTAAACATGGCTCGCCTCCTCGAACAACCACATCAAAATTACAATTAAACTGTACAACCATCACTTAAAACCTTCAGAAATTGAGTTGAATGGAAGTTTTGACAACTACAGAATTTTAAAAAACCACATATATCTAGACTGGTAGGAGGGGAAGAGGTGCGGAATGGGCTGTTCCCACCTTCATGTGTGGTGGATAAAAATTTGGGAGGGATTCTCATGAGTGAGGAGTCCCAACCCCACACCAGGCCCCCAAGCCCAGGGTTTCAGTGCCAGGAAGATAAGTTCCTATAACTCTGGCTGCAAACACCAGTGGGGACTGAGTTGGTGGAAGAAACTTCTGGAGTACCAAACAGTTCCCTTAAAGAACCCATACACAGACTTACTCAGACTCACTCCCTCTGAGGGCCAGTGCTGGGGTATCAGCTTGAATGTCACCAGTGGCATACAGGAAGCAACTGAAGTATCTGGTATCAAAGTGAGAGCTGGGGAATAGCTTTCTTCCTGAAAGAAAGGTGGGCAAAGGTCATTGTTCCTTTTCTGAGTCCTCCCCCCACAGAGCCACAGAGCTGGCAGGCAGGTGCCATATCTGAGACTCCATCAATCTGGCTAACTCTGTTTGCCCCACCCTGGAGACCCCCTGAGATTCTGTCCTACCAAACTTAGGGACCCACCCACACTGTTAACCATGGCTTTTTCATATGAATGCCTGATCTTGGCTCATGCTTCACAACTTCCTACCTCCTATCAAACAAGCCACAGCCGGCCTCAATGAGCTCCTAGGCCAGGCACTAGCAGCAGCCAGCTTAGATTCACAGCTTGGCCACACCTGGGGCTCTCTAAGCCCAGCCCAAGTAGCAGCCATCTCAGATTGCTTTATAGCTCAGGCAAGGTGGCCCCAGGCAGAATACAGGTTGGGGCTAATCTTGGCCAGCACCACCCAGGAAACCCCAGGGCCAGCATACCCAGTGGACAGCTACAGACCATGTTGCAGCGCTACCACCCTGCCCCTGCATAGCTGATCCCTGGAGAGCACAGGTTGGTGGTCAGTGGTCATAGCCAGTTCTTGCAACTGACTGGCCTGGGTAAATCCCTTCCACTGACCTGCCAACAGTAATCAAGGCTCAGCTACAAGAGGAGGGTGTACTTGTCCCACATGAAAGGTGCGCATCAAGTACCCAGCTTGGGTGAAAGGGGAGGCTATGCCACTGGACCCTACAGGACACCTACTACCTTAGGCCACACTACTAAGACACAATCAAAGTAGCTCTACCTAATATATAGAAACAAACACAGGGAGGCTGCCAAAATGAGGAGACAAAGAAATATGACCCATATGAAGGAAAAATCAAAACTCCAGAAAAAGAGCTAAATGAAATGGAGCTAAGCAATTGATCAGATGCAGAGTTCAAAACACTGGTTATGAGGATGCTCAAGTACTTGGTGAGGACCTTAACATCATAAAAAAGATCCAGTCAGAAATGAAGGATACACTAATTAAAATAAAGAACAATTTACAGGGAAACAACAGTGGAGTGGGTAAAGCCAATAATCAAATCAATGATTTGGAACAGAAGGAAGCAAAAAACAACCAATCAGAACATCAAGGAAAAAAGACCAAAAAAATGAGTATAGTGTAAGCAGCCTCTGAGACAACTTCAAGAGTTCCAACATTCACATCATAGGGGTGCCAGAAGAAGAGATAGAGCAAGAAATTTGAAATCTATTTGAAAAAATAATGAAAGATAACTTCTCTAATTTGGTGAAGGCTATAGGCATGCAAGTCCAGGAAGGGCAGAGAGTCCCAAACAAGATGGATGCAAAGAGATCCACTTTAAGACACATCATTATTAAAATGCCAAAGGTTAAGGATAAAGAGAGAATCTTAAAAGCAGCAAGAGAAAAACAGAGAGTTACCTACAGGGGAGTTCCCATAAGACTGTCAGCCAATTTCTCAAAAGACACTTTTCAGGCTAGAGGGGACTGGCAAGAAATATTCAAAGTCATGAGAAACAGGGACCTACAGCTACCACTGCTGTACCCAGCAAAGATATCATTTAGAATCAAAGGGCAGATAAAGAGCTTCCCAGACAAGAAAAAAAACTAAAGGAGTTCATCTTTACCAAACCATTATTATATGAAATGTTAATAGGACTTATTTAAGAAAAAGAAGATCAAAACTATGAACAATAAAATGGCAATAAATACATATCTATCAACAATTGAATCTGAAAAACAAAGTAAGCAAATAAGAAGAGCAAAGTCAGAATCATGGATACTGAGAGAGTTTTGATGGTCACCAGATGGGAGGTTGGTGTGGGGGAATGGGTGAAGAGGTGGGAGGAGTAAGAAGTACACCAGGTAGTTACAGAACAGCCATGGGGATGTGAAGTACAGTATAGGAAATGGAGCAGCCAAAGAACTTACATGCGTGACCCATGGACATTAACAATTGTGTGGGAATTGCCTGAGGGAGTAGGGGGTGCTGGGTGGATGGGAGAAAGAGAGGAAAATTGGGACAACCATAATAGCAAAATCAATAAAATATAGTAAAAGATAAACTCAAAAAAATTCTCAAATGCTCCATGACTCCCAAAGATGAACAAAGAAGCCACTAACTTAGAGACTAGTCATTATTTCCTCAGTTAGCATTTAGCCCCTTTAGTCCAGTGAGCTATCATTGTCACATGGCCCATAGATTCAGTTCTCTATTACTTATGAAGCTCATGGATAAGAAATGACCTTTATTTTTATGTAATTTCAACATAGGATTGAGAGTCACCTCTTTAAAGTAGTGTGTAACTTTCCAAGATGGAAATTATTGGATAGCATTTGTATCATTTCTATATGTGCTACTTCTTTGCTTCAGTCTGCTTGGGCTCTGGTCTTTAAACAATGATCGCCAAACAGTAATCTACCCATGAAAATCTTTAGCAATATGCTCTTATCTTTGTAACTACAATCTATCCTGCGTTATATAATTGGTTCTTAAGAGGATGTTCTTTTTCTCTCTCTCTCTCTCTCTTTTTTTTTTCCCCTTCAAGAAATTAGGTAATTCCTTAGCAGGAATTTTTTATGAGATATTTTAGGTATGGTCTACCCACATTTCCAAGAGCTTTTATATCTTCATTCTTTTGTTGGTGGTTTTTGGTTGTACTTTATCTTCCCTTCAGAAACATTTACTCAAGTCAGGGAAGGATGGAAGAGGAAGGCTGCAGAGGGATCAGATGAGCAGGTGCTTGGGGGACATTCTGTTCCTGCCAAATGATCTTTTCTTAAAAAGTATTGAATATTTTCCCTTTAATTTCCCAATCATAGTGCAACTTGTTCTTTGCCAAATAGTTTTTGGGGCTTTGCCTAGGCCCCGTGTGCCAGAGTCAAGGATTCATGTTGGCCAGACATTGCCACATATTGAAGGCGGGAGCCGTTTCCAGGAAAGCTCGGGGAACTGCGGCTCCGAGAGCCCTTTCCTTCACTGTGAAAGCCAGGCCTGGACACTTTTGACCATCTGGAAAACTTTGGACCCAAGCATCGATATCTGTCTCATACATATTTTTCTTTTCATTTCCTAAGTTTTTAAAAATTTCTTGTTCACTCGAGATATATATTTATTACTATTTTAATCTATGTACAGCAAAAAGAATTGTATGCTTGAGGGCTGCAAAGAAAGTCATCAGAAAAGAGTTGACATACCCTCTGTGGATATATATTATTATTCTCTGTGCCATTACGATGCTCAATAAGCAGTTTTGGAATGAATACATCTGAAAACTTTTTGCTGACATGCTGTTAGTGACAAAGTGTCTTTTTTCAGGTGCTCTTCAGGTGTCCATTATACTCGGGAGCACATTATATACAGCAAAATACGGTACCCACTATGCACTAATCACAGTATTAAACACGAGATATATCTTTGTCTGCAGAGTATTTATAGTCTATTTCAGAGATTTTAAGACACACATTCAACAGTTAATGAGTGACACGGTATTATATACTAAGTGCATATTATTCATAGAATAAAATAGTTCTGTAGCATTGAAAATTAGAAAATTAAACATTCAGTTGGCATTTACTGAGTGGCTACCGAGTGCGAAGGTGTAGGTATCGAAAGTTAAGCAAAGTTTAGTGCCATATTAGCAATGACCTGAGAGTGTACCGTGATAAGTGACACTGGTCAGCCACTCCAATGATAAAAGGTAAAGATATATCAGGATCACAGCGGGCCAGCAGTCCCTGGGGAGGTGTAAAGTGTCCAGCTTTGAGTGCTCTGTCACTGATGATTATACAGATTCTAGGCATAGATCTACCAGGGGTGTCCAACTCATGGCCCATGGGCCACATCTCGGCCCAAGGTGTCTATGAATGTGGACCAACACAAAAATGGAAATTTACTTAAACCCTTATGAGATTTTTTTGTGATTACGTGTCACAGTGTATTTAATGTGTGGCCCAAGACAACTCTTCTTCTTCCAGTGTGGCCCAGAGACACCAAAAGGTTGGACAGCCCCGATAGACCGTTTAATCCTCATAAGGGTTATGGCTGAGATGTGCTATTATTCCCAGTGTATCACGCAGTGTGTGTCTTTCCAGCCAAAGTCCTTTTTGTGTGTTTTCCCTCCCTTATCACTTTACGGTGCTCTTTGGTGAGTTCAGTTTGTTTAAACACGTGACCCTTGGGTCTTACTTCAGCATCCCATACAGAAAACCAGTGTGAGACATGCTGATGTGAAAGCATCTCTTCAGGATTTCTGTATCTACCCTTTTGCTTTCCTATGTTCATGTTGACTGGCCTTGTGCTCCAGGAGGATGTTGTTGAACCCAGCATGTCCAGCTCTGCTCACAGGTGCTTTCTGATGATGCTAACAAGGACACTGGCAGCCTACAGTAGTCTTGATCAGCTGTCAATGTGGCCATAGTTTTCATGTCCAGATCCTAGTTTTCTAACCTTTTTTTTCTTTTTCCTCCTTTTTTTTTTTTTTTTTTTTGACTGGGGCTGTATACCATCGTGTTCTATTCTCTGCATTCTCTGTGCTTCTTTCTTTGGAAACCCCCTTCAAGCTAATAGCTGGGATGGTGAAAGCACTGGCAGCCCCTTTGCCTGAGCTTTCGACATGTTCCCTTGGCAGATTCACTTAACTTTATGGAGGTTGGAGCTTACCTGGAAGAGAAGAAAGTCATTCTCTGGCATCCAGAGGGGTGACATGCCCTGGGGGGTTCTGGGCTCCAATTTTCAGTTTAGTCATTTGACTTAAAGGGTGAGGCAGCCCTAAAGGAAGGTGACTTTTTTTCTGCCTTTGCCAACTTCAGAAACAGTGTGTTCTGTTTACTTGTGTTCCATTATTACTGGGAGCTGACTCATGTTTCAGTTGAGATTAGTGTGGGTTGAACTGTACGATATAGCCATTTTTGTAGTGAAAAATGCTCAAATATTGGCAGTCTCATCTGATTCAACCTAGTATATCTTATCTGTGAGTCTATACTAGTTTATAGCTTGCTTGTCTTAATGCTGAGCTTTGAAAAAGTATTCCAGATGCTATGCTAAGCGATTTCAATGGAAAGCCATTTCTAAGATTTCTCTTTACTGTGCTTTCTAGGTCACTCTGCACCTCAACCCCATCTCCTCAGTCCACATTCACCACAAGCCTGTTGTGTTCCTGCTCAACTCCCCAAAGCCTCTTATCTGGCATCTGAAGACAGAGCGGCTTGCAATTGGCGTCTCCCGACTTTTTTTGGTAAGTGTTTGAAACCCTCCCACAATGATCTTGAGCACAGAGATACAGAGACACTACAGCTTTGCAAGGCATTTTCATTGTAATAATACCAGAATTCCACAGTGTGTTAAATTTGGAGTGTGCTCTTAATGAGGTTTGGATGACACAGATAAGCATTCACAGACAGCAAACACCACTCATGCCTTCTTCTGTGGATGCAGCGTCGAGTCTGGTTTGCACGTTACTGTGGGACCTGTGGTCATCCTCTGTGTGGCCTGAGCTTTGGTCTCAGCTGGGAGACCCTCCCCCCACTGCCTGGTGGCAGCACGAGCAATGTAAATATTGTCAATAGCCACTAGGTGTGTGGTCTCTGACCACAAGCTAAATAATGCGCAAACCCTTTCTGTTTGTATATAACGGGCCTGGTTTCTGATACGAGGATCTGTTTGTTGAGAAAGTGACACAGTGAGCTCCAAAATGAAAACATTTGTATTTTATAAAAAAGCTGGAACCCGGCACTTGTGGAAAGATCCAAATATTACCTACTATTTGTAAATCATGTCCTTTCGAGTTTGCCAGAACATTCAAGTTTGCTAGTTGTGGAGAAATTGATGGGTTGTTTGGATGGATTTTTGGGGTATGATATCATGTCTAATGATGAGCAACATTGCACTTCACAGTGGAGCTCACATTGTCTGTTGCTAAAGCTACATGCTAACGTACTCAAGTGCAGAGCCTTGGGCTTTTAGACCTTTCTTGCCCACGAGCATTCAAAATAAGAAGTGGCCTCAGTTGATAGTGCTTCTCTTGCACGATGGATAGATTTTCCCTAGTTAATTACTTAATCCAGATCTGTAGTTTCTTGTCAGAGTTGATTGTGCAGTAGTCATCAATGCATGCTATATTTAGTGGAGGTGGAGGGAATTTGAGGAACAATATATTTACATAGTCTCTAATCACTTATTAATAACACATGAAAAAAACCATAATTAAAGGTAGTGCAGATACCCAGCAACACCTTAACCAGGGCATCAAAATTAACATCAACATATGGTGTAGATGAGCGCTGTGTGCCTCTACATGTGGTAACCTGAGAACAAACATAGCTCCACTTATGTAGTTTGGACCTAATCCTGAGGAAACATTGGAGAAAACCCAACTGAGTGCCATTCTAAAAAACAACTGGCCTGTGCTCTTCAAAAATGTTAGTCATGAAAGACAGAGAGAGGCTGGGAAGCCATTCCAGATCAAAGGAGACTCAAAAGACACATGGGATCCTGAACTGGATCCTGTCAGGTAGGGAGGAGGCCATTGCTGTAAAGGACATTATCAGGATAATAGGCAAAATGGAAATTGGGCTTACAGATTAAAGTGTTGTATCAGTGTTGTATTTCTTGAATTTCATAATCACGTTATTGTTACATAATAGATTATGCTTCTTAAGAGACCCAAATACACTTAAGTATTAAGGGAGAGAGGGCCAAATAATTTAGAAAAACATACGATGTGCAGATAAAATGAGAAAGCAAATATGGCAACAGGTTGAAAACTGGAGAATGTGGTTACAGGGTAAGTAAGAGTTCTTTGTACTATATTTTCAACTTTGTAAATGTGACTTCATTTCAAAATAAGAAAATTAAAAGTATATTTACAAGGTAGGAGTTACTACTAATTTAAATGGTAATCTTCTTGAGAATTAAACTCATTACTTCTAAATTTAAGAGGCCAAAAGTCAGAGTTGTTGTTATTCGTATTCCTAGCACATTTATTTGGCACTTGTTATTACAGTAGGCTCTCTGATACTTGTTTTTAATTCTCACAATAGCTCTGTGTGATGTGGGCATTCACCCCATTTTACAGATGCATTTACAGATGAGAAACTAAGACCTAGAGAGGCTAATTAAGCAGTGACCTAAATATCTCGGCCCATTACTGGCAGAGCTGGGACTCAAACTGAGACAGGACTTACTCTACACACTCTTCATGGTAAATCGTCTCCCTTCATGCTCATGTTCACTGTCAGTCTTCTGTGCATATAGGTGTTTGTGATGGTAAAACCACTGACCATGATCATAAGGTCACATTTAGCCCTTATAAAGCAGAGCTGTGCTATCCATCCACAACGGTAGGCACTAGCTGTGTATGGCTGTTTAAATTTAAAGTCACTAAAGTCAGAAATATAGTTCCTAGGTGCACAAGCCACGTTTCAGGGGCTCCACAGCTACACGGAGCTAGGGACTCCCACATAGGGCAGCCTATGAAGAGGTTGTAAATGAAGACTTTGCCTACCCTGGTCTGAACCCAAGCAGTAACCTGAAGCAAATTACTTAACTTTTCTAAGCCTGACTTTCCTCGTTGTCATATAGAAATAATAACAGTACCTCTGTCATGGGGTTACAGTCTTGATTAAATGAGACCGCATATAAAATGTTTAGTACAGCATCTGGCACCAATAACTTCATTGCCCTTACCTGCCATTTGTTGCTATTTGTTGATAGTCATGGTAAAGAACACTTGGGAAGGGTGCTGAATCTACATTTTTAACTGTGGCACGTCTAGCTGGCCTAGCCCCAGATTGAGATGGGTTCCCGTTTCTCTGGCTGTGGGTGCAGAAAAGTGTGGGCCACTTACATCACGGCTGCACTGGTCTCTTTCTGGATTTCTTCTTTCACCTGTCACTCTCTGGGTTTTGAAGGAAGGTGTTGTGCTCCTAGTTATTATTTACCTGCTTTTATTTTGTTTAAGATCTATGAAGAACTGCCTCTTGGCCATCAGTTTAAGACACACTAACAATGGAAAAAAATAAAAGGAGACAGTTTCAGTAAACAAATTAACATCAACCCTGTTTGGAGTTAATCCCCTGCAGGGAGATTACAGACCAAGGGATGAACCTGGAATTACCAATGGGGGAAAAGCAGCATTGGAAAAAGCCAGTGGATTTAAATTCTGAGACATCTAAAGTCTGCCTTGTGCTCCAGCAGGCTTTCCTTTGGGGGAGATGGTTTTCTCCACTCCTATCCTGGAAGAGATGGAACATCTGTTGTCCATTCTGGTTCTCAGATCATCCGATGACAAGTGATGTGAGATCCGCCACCAGCGGGCAGCTCTCCCCAATGGAGAGAGTGCCGAGGTGGAGCGGGTAAGGCCCTCACAGCCTGCAGGGAGTGTCAGGGTCTGCTTGTCCCCTCAGCAGCCATTGCAGTGGAAGGGTTGCTTCTGGACAGAGAATCAATGGTGTGTTCTGTTGATCTATTCATAGTAGTTGAAAGTGATAAGGAAATTATTTTGCATAAAGTGCTTCATCTGAACACTTCAGAAAGCTCATGGAATCTTTGGAAACTAGAGCTTAGTTGTTTCCATCACTGCCTTCTCCACAGTTAAAGACCTTAGAAGGAGCTAAGGAGAGATGATGGGTCTCTTGACACTCAGTTTCAGATGGAGGTGTTGTCGCGTCCTCCCTGATATGCTACAGAAGAATTTGCCTGACTGTCAAAGCTGCTTTACTTTCTAGGTAGAGTTACAGTACTTTGCCAGTTTTTTTTTTTAAAGTACAGTGGTAAGAAAAGTTCAAATACTGGCATCTACTCATCCATCAAGGTGATTTTTTAATTTAAGTTGAATGTTTGCGTTGTTATAACTCCCCAAATATGAAAAGGAAACCTTTCATAATGAGTTAATAGGGCCTTATGTTACTCAGAATGTTGCAGCCACCCACGAGGGTGACTAAAAACATTACACAGCAGGTCCTCAAACAGCATTGTTTTGTTCAACATCATTTTGTTATTACTGTTAAGAAGAGGGGAAAAAATGGATTCCCAGCCGGGGCCACTGTCTGTGTGGAGTTTGCACGTTCTCTCCAGGTCTGCGGGTTTTCTCCCGGGACTCAGGTTTCCTCCCACGTCCCAGAGCTGTGCGTGCTGGTTTCACTGGCGTGTCTACATGGTCCCAGTCAGAGTGAGGGTGGGCGCGGGGGGCCCTGGGAAGGAAGGGCGTCCTCTCCAGGGAGGGCTCCCACCTTGCGCTGTGAGCTGCTAAGATAGGCGCCGGCTCCCCTCAACTCTGATCAGGAATAAGGAGGTAGGAAAAGAATTTTCTGGGGTTTTTTTTGTTGTTGTTGTTAATCTTCCTTAAATGGATTATAGCTCACATTTATTTCAGTGGTTAATATACAAATGTTTTTGTATCTTTATTTAGAAGTTTGTTGATGTTTATATTACCACAGGAATTTAACTCTTGTTTATATCAATTAGCCTGTGGTAAAATCGGTTTCATTATATGTTGTTTTGCTTAAAGTCACTGTTTTCAAGAACCTGTCAATGACATTTCATGAGGCTTTACTACACTTTAATACTGTCTAATAAAGGGATCTTTTTTCCTGTCAAATCACTCCAGTCCTTCTCGTGATTCCACAGTGCAGGCAAGAAGGGCATGCCAGGTGGGGGGAAAGCAGTACTGAGTTCCCTCTACAAGTGCAGTCTCTCCATCCAGTTGTTCTGGAAACCTGGGAAGTGGGAGCGACATGACATGAAGTTGTTCCAGGCTGAGTCTCAAATAGTGTCACACACACACACACACACACACACACACACACACACACACACACAAATTTATCACTGCTTTGTAGTTGTTCTTCTTCAGGGTGTATGGATGGCCCAGAAATACTGGGTAGGTTAGAGTTGTTCCTCAGTGCAATCAGAAATAAAAGCAATCCTACCCTTTCAGTCTTTCATGCTGAAATTATAAGTAAAACTCTGTTAGAAGAATCATCTCAGCTTATTTTTATTTATGTAATAATTTCCACATTGAAGGAAAAGTAGGGTAGCTCACCTGGGCAATAGATGTCTGAACTTTCGACTTGCATTTGGCAAGAAAAGATTGAGAAGAGCCACAGTACTAGGTTGTCTTTAAAACTATGCTGCAATTTGAACAGACACTTCTCCAAAGAGAAAGTACAGATGGCCAAAACGTGCATAAAACGAGGCTCAGTATCATTAGTCATCAGAAAAATGCAAATTTAAAACCACAATGAGATGCCACTTCACACCCACTGGGATGGCTGTGATAAAAAAGGCAGACAATAGCAAGTTTTGTTGAGGCTGTGAGGAAATCGGAACCCACACACATTGCTGGTGGGTATCTAAAATGCAGCTTTGGAAAACAATTGGGCAAAACGTACGTCCACAGCAAATCTTGTCTGCAGATGTTCATAGCAACGTTATTCATAATAATTAAAAAGTACAAACAGCCCCAAATGTCTGTCAACTGATTAGTGAATTTTTAAAAAGTGGTATATCCATGCAATGGAATATTATTTGGCCATTAAAAGAATGAAGTAGTGGTACATAGCACAATATGGATGACCCTTGAAAACGTTATAAATGAAGGAAGCAGACACAAAAGGCCGTGTAGTGTATGATTCCATTTATATGAAGTGTCCCAAACGGTGGAATCCATAGAGACAGAAAGTAGACGAGCAGTTGCCAAAGGCTGGTGGGAGGAGAGAATTGGAAACGACTATTAATGGCATAGAGTTTCGTTTGGGGTTGGAAAAAAATGCTCTGGCACTAGACAGTAGTTAATTAGTGCACTTGTGAACATGACTGCCATTGTGAATATACTAAACACCACTGTACAGTTTAAAAGGGTGAATATTATGATATTTCAATAAAGTAAATTAAAGGGTGAATTATAATTATGTTATATTTATGTAATTTATATGATATAATTATAGGGGTGAATTATATTCCAATAAAGCTGTTAGAAGAAAACCTTGCTGCAGCACACTTTTTAGAAGGGTTGGTATTAAGATCAATGAACTATACTTTAAAATCTTTTTACTTTATATATCTATTTGATTTTTTTTGAGGGGGGAAAAATCCCCCTTATTTTGTGTTCCAAACAAGAAGACATTCTCCTTTAAGGCCTACAGACTTGGAGTCCAAAGACAAGCAGAAATTGTCAAGATGAGACCCTAGTGCCTGACTTCTAATCACAGCGTGTCTAGCCCAGAGCTCTTGGCCGGCCCGTCAGTGTCAGGGCTGGATGCTCTAATTAGTCATAAGGAAAGAAGGTGTCTCAGATTAGGAAAGTCTCAAGACATAAGCAGCAACTTCTTCCAGCCTCATTTACTCTTGGAATTACTGTGCTGTGGTTTATTTTTTTCCAGCCATTTATCATTAAAACCAGGAAAGAAATGAATGTGTGTGTGTTTGTGTTTGTTTGGAGTAACGGAGAGGAACGGGATGTTAGTCTTCGAGGCAGGGTGTCCAGATTTAACAAAGATAAAGGGTGACTAGTTCATTTGAATTTCAGATAATCTACCAATAATTTTTTTTTTAGTATGTCCATGTGATATTTGGGGCATACTTTTACTGAAAAATTACTCATTGTTTATCTGAAATTCAAATGTAATTAGGTGTCCCATAGTTCATCTGGCATCTCTACTCAGAAGTAACTGACACTTTTGTTTCTAGTTAACACCCTGGCTTGGGTATGAGGAGGCCTGGGGACTGGTGTTGGCTCTGCCAGGAACTAGTTACATGTCACTGGACAAAATCATGTAACTACTAGGACCTTAGTTTTCTCATCTCTAAAGTGAGGAGGTGTAGTACCAGCCAATCTCCAAACTACCTCTCAGCTTTCAAACTCTGATTTTGTGATAATACAACTGTTAGATATTGCATCCGATTTAATTAGAAACAGAAAATGGTAATCTGAACATTGCCTCTTCAGCAAATCCAAGTAAATATCAGGGCATGGCAGTTGAAATATATGAGAGAAACCAAACTCTATGCTATTGGTTTAGGATTACAAACAACCCAAAATTTAATCCTAATGAAAAATGTAAATTAATACCAGGAACATGCTTAATATTTAAAACCTGCTTTTGTGTTTCTGTGAATAGGGGAGGAATGGGTGAGGAAGCTGAAGTTGCCAAAATCTGGTTTATTCTTTTTACTTAAAGTTGGGGGGTGGGCAGGGAAAGGTCCAAGTATTTTGGGCCTCTGCCACCAAACCACAGGCAGTTAGTTCTCTGGTCCGCACTGCAGTTTGGATGGCTGACAAGGCCCAGTGAAAAACAAGTGCTGTTTGTTTTCCTGTGCCCAGTATTTAACTGGAAATCAGAAGGCGAAGCTTCCAATCAGTTGTTAAATAGCCCCAGATGTGTGCTTAGCTGTGCTCTAGGAAGGGACAGGCACAGACCGTACCACAGCGCATGTCCAGTCATTCTTTTCACGGGTCCAGGGGATGTGTAACTGAGGGTTGGGGTGTCCAGAAATGCCCTATGAATAACTCAGACATTCAAGTTTGCTTGTGCAGGAGGGAACTGTAAAAAAATTTTGTATTCTCTACTGCATTGCATTTTTAAAAATCTGGAAATGATTTTTTTCCTTTTCTCAATTTCTCCCTGCCCTTGTTTGGTAGTTCTTTCCACATTTAGGAAAAAATGACGTTAGCATACTTGGTGTGATGGTTTGTGTGTCTACTTGTTAGTTCACCCGACGCTCAATGTTTAGTGCCTGAAGGACGCTGGGAACCGCGCCAAGTGTGGGATCCAGAGAGACGTGGGTGGGTTGCCTGCCCTCATGGAGCTTTCAGTTCATTGTCAAAGCAATTACACTTCATGGTAATAAATACCATTGTTGGGTCCTGAAAATTGGAGGAAATGAGAGTCCTCATATTCCAAGTACAATTAAGGCAGGTTCCTCTGTGAGGCTGACTCGGCAGCAGATGGGTCAGGGCTGCAGAAATAAAAATGCAGCCTTTTTGCTCGACTGCAGGTGTTGCAGTGTCTTCTAGGGTTTGGGTTCTCTTGGGAATCCAGAACCACTTTGGAGTCTCTAGCAAGGTCTGTCCCCAGCTAAGTTTTCTCTGAAAGGCAGATTAAATAACTAAATATTTCAAGATTAGTTTCTCTTTTTTCCTTTTTTAAAATGTCTCTTGTGGAATGACTCACTGTGCCCTGTGGGATATTCCAAGTGGTTGTGTACTGTGCAGTTTTGTTCCAGAGGTTGCTTATCTGTTGGTTTTGTGGCTTGTCTATAAGAGCCCTACTTATAAGGGGCTTGAGCCTCTCATGAGCTGGGGTCAGTCAACTACCATATTTCCTAGGAAGGAGTTTCTGGTCCCTTTGTGGTGAGACCTCTTCGTAAATGTCACTGTGGCAATCGGAGCCTTGGACAGAGTCCAGTTTCAGCTGGTAATCCTGGTTTAGAAAGACCTTTTGAAAAACTTCATGGGATTTATCCTGACTCCTGGGTTAAGGCTGGTGAATGTTGCCAGAGCGTCCAGTGAGCAGCCCCGGGCCTCTGGAGGCTTGTGGGTGTACTCTTCCTGATCAAGACATCCTGTCCTGAGGGCCCCGGCAGGCGTAGACTTTTCCTGGCTCTGCGGGACTTGCTGTGTGTCATGTCTGTGTGCAGGCATGGGCCCCAGCCCTGTGAAGGCTGTGCTTTCATTCAGCAAATTGAGGTCAAACAAACTCCACTTGACTGAGGGGGGAAGATTGGTGTTTCTTCGTTTAGAATCCCATGACATCCTTTAGGGTTTTACTGTCTAAGGCTAATCTGGTAATCTGATGAATCCGCCCTTTTCATAGATTGGGCAATTGTATCAAATGTTACATCTCTGATGCTCTTGATTAACGTGGTGGGAGACCTCCAGAGAGCTGTTTGGAAGAAAAAGCAAGTGTTTTGTTAAGGGAGGTTGCAGAATATTTTTTTACATTGTGAGAGAGAGGAACAATATCTGTCTCTCAGGAGATGCTGGTGAGGCTGATTTGAGCGCTGGTGGCTGTGCCGTGGTTCTCTCATAAACTGCAAACAGTGAGGCTGTAGCGAAGGGTTCCCCAAAGGTGGCCCACATTCCCCATCTCTGGAAGGGACCGCAGGATGGCCCGACTCCTGCCTAGGCACGAGGCACTGGGTTTGTTTGAGGCAGCCCAGTGCTGGCACTCCAGCCAGTCCCCCGTCACCTAACTCCTGGGCTTGGAAGCAGATTTCTGCAGGGGAGGAAGGAAGCCCCTTTAGCATTTTTTATTTCTCTGTTCAGGTTACAATTTGTATCCCAAGATCTGCTTTTGCTCTTGACCCTAACATCCTATCCCCTGATGGCCTGGGATATTTCTTGCACATTTGGGCTTTTCATGTCACTGGCAGTCCTCATTGTTCTGCTCCTGCTTTGTCCTATTTGGGTGGTGAGTGGCACAGCTGGGATGCTGGGACCCAGGATGTACCTAGAAGTCAGGGGCTTATCCATCCGGTATCTTTGGCAGAAGCCCATAGGGGTTACGCCCATTTGATCAGTAGCCCTTCTGTGTTTATCACAGGGAGCCGGTTCTGGGGAGTCTACAGTTTCAGGAGGGTACAAGGTGCTGCATGATATTCAGAGCTTCTGTTTGGAGCCAATGCTCCTCTAGCCCTTGAAAACAGGTTTCATATATGCTTTCCTAGCAGTGCGGACAAGAAGGTTATGGTCCTGCCACAGCGAGGAATGAATTGGGGCCTGTCAACCTTGATCCGTCAGACAACTCTTGTGACCTGAGGTGGGGATGTGTATATGTGCATGTGTATATTTAACAAACAGCATGTGCCACGTGCTAGCACTCTTCTAAGCATGTTACTTATGTTATTTAATCTTCAGAAGAAGCCAATGAAGTAGGTATTCTTGTTATCCTCATTTGATGATGAGGAAACTGACAGAAAGAGAGGTTAAGTCAACTTGTGCATGGTCACACAACTAGTGAATGGTGGCTATAATCCACGTAGTGGAAAGTGCTGAGAATAGGCACATCCTAAGTGCTCAACATGCGTTAGCTGTAGTAATAATGATTTTTTTTTTAATGATGGGAATGAGTAGTTTGGGCCAGATTTCCCCTACTTTCTCCTTCTACGTCACACATCCCAGATTTTGATGCTGGGATTGAAAAAAGTTATGCTTTCAAGAACAGCAAGTAGGTGTAGCCGGGGATAGTGGTCTTAATTGTCCACTGTTGTCTGGCACGGGGTTCTCCTTTTGCAGAGGGAACACTTAGATTAATGCTAACCTAGAACTAAATGTGGAAGGTGGTCCTGATCACATCTGACTGTGCATAAACCACAGCATTTCTAGACATGACCGAAGCTTCAGACACAGTGTCAGTAGTTGCTCTACCCATGGCTGGAAGTTAGCCACAGTGCTGCCACCTTAGAAATAGCATAGTATTCTAAAAGTGATTGAACTCCCAGGTGTTTTAAGTCCGTTTTTCCTTTGCTTGGAGCCTCTGCCATTATTCCTCAGTCATAGATAGCGCAAGGGAGGTAATTGGGTGACCTCTTGAGGGACAGACCTAATCCAGGTGCCCCATATTTTACAGAAGTATAAATGGAGAACTCACTGGGGACAGTCACACACTGCTTGATTTAGGGCACGACTGTGATGTCATCTGCAACCATGGAGCCACTAGTGACTGTCCCACAGACAGGGCTTCAGAACTGAACTCTAGCCACACGAGGGCATCACTCCCTGACCCAGTGAGGAAGTGGCGTGGAATCTCAGCAAAGTGCATTGTGAGTGGTTTAAGTACTGGGACCTAGGTCATGCCAGTATTTCACAAAGGTAACGGTTTATAAACTGCTTCTTGACCTGTCTCATTGGCCCATGTCTGGATCAGCTACACTAGGATTCCCTGCTTAATGTTGAATATCTGCATTGCCCTTGGCAGTCTGGGGATCATTTATTCAGAGATGGCAAATGCGTTCAATTCAACCTTCTGGGCGGTGGTATAGGAGGTCACCTTGGTCACCAGAGACTGTTCAGTGTAGACTGGATAATGGGGGTGAACACAGGAACATGGCCTGCCTTTGGTTGAGAGCTAATGTTAGGAAGTTCAAGAGGGCTGCAACCAAGTTTGGAGCTGAGGCCCCTCCCCCACCATCCTCTCTGACTCCCTGCCCTGGAAAAGTCCTTTACAACCTCATCTCCTGCCCCTCCCCCAAATTGTTATTAGGTCTGTGGTTGCTGGGCCAGAATATGCAGTTCTGTTCCTCTTGGGCATGCACCAGCCATTTATAGAAGCTGGGGCTCATCCAGAGAAAGAGAACCACTAGGGGATACATATGAAGAGGTTTATTGCAAGAAATTCGTTGTGCCATTGCAGGGTCGGGCAAGGCAAGTCAGGAGGGGGGTTGGAACACTCAGGCATGAGCTGAGCCCCAGGTCTGCTCTTAGGGCCCTTCAACTGACTGAATCAGGCCCACATGGATTGCTTAGGATAATCTCCATTACTTAGAACCACCTGAGTATGGACTTGAGCCACATCTGCAAAATACCTTCACAGCAACATCTAAATTAGTGTTTGATTGAATAGAGGTGATAAGTAGCCAAACCAAGTCAACATATAAAACACCATCAGAGACACATTTTTATATCTTAAATCGATGCAGCCTGATAGTCTTGCTATACTGTTTCTACTTAATCATTTTCAGAGCCTGCAGCAGTCTTTGTTGCTGTAATTTACTGTAAGAGATCTCTCTTCTTCCAACCAAGCAGTTGTTTTGCTTCGGTAACAGTCATTACTCTCTGTTTGCCCCTTTATTCTCTTTCTCTTCCGCTTTCACCAGCACAACTCCCCAGACCCCAGGGCAAGCAGAGAAAGAGAGCGAACAAGAGGCCAGGAAGGGCGTAACCCCTGAGTTGCCTCACTGCTTTACCTTTTCACTCTCTGGAAAGCCTGGCATATTTTTTGGAGTCCAGCAGACATGGTTTGAATCTGCACTTGTTCCCTTGCTAAAACAAAGTGACCTCACCTCTCAGAGTCCCAGCATCTTTGGTTGTCAGATGTGAGGATTCAGAATCTGTGAAGCATGCACTTGGTAAGTGATCAGGAAGAGCCTTTATGGTTATTATCACCCAGTATGTGTTCCTATTAGTAGGGGCGAGAGGGGCTCTGTCTACCCAATGGTGCTGATTTCTTGATTTTGGTAACTCGGCGGCAGAGTAGAAAGAGCTGCAGAGTGAGAAACGGAGTCTTCAGTTCTGTGGTCAACTGTGCTTTCTCCCAGCTCTGCGCCTTTGGCAGGTTCTTCAGCTTCTCTGATCCTTACTTTCCTTGTCTGTAAAATGGAATGTAGATGGTAAGTCCTGGTGAAGGGGAACTCTGTAAAGGGAATTCTAGGAACCTATTTAGAACCAAGTGTTTGTCAAGTTCAGTTTGTGGGTTTGAACCAGGATTGACATACTGGATGTAATTTGAAAGAAAAATAAAGGAAAGAATCCTCCCCAGTGAGGGATTTCCCAGAAGCACATTTGAAAGGCAAAAATAGATCAAGGATCATGGCAAGTAATAGTGTGATGCCAACATTTAATTTTTTTTCCTGAAAAACACCCTTGAGATCGCAAATATACTTCAAATTTTGGGTCAAGCTGCTCCTAACATCACGCTAATATTGGGAGATGAGAAAGGGTAAATTTAGGAGTCCGGAGAGATCATTTTGTGAGGCCATTGAGGATCCCTGTGTGGCCCTGGACTCTACAGTGAAAAACGGCATTAGAAACCAGCTCATGCTCCATTAATTTGTTACCCTGTGGGGACTGAGTCTGTCTTTCAGATGGGGAGAGAGATTTTGCTTCTCTTTGCATATATACATATTCATATATACACATAGTAAATATTTTTGTAACATTTCCATGGGAGATTAGAGAATTGCTTTTGTACTGGCTCACATTCAAGCTTGTGTATGTTTATGTTCTGAGGGCAGCATCTCAGAATTTCCCTCTTGGACATGTGGAAACACGTAGGGTGTTAAGAACAGGGAAAAGTTTCAATCCTTTAGTTCTTTATATTTCAGCAAAAATAAAAATGAAAAGCAGAGGATGATCGTCATGAATGTCTTGAGAAAAAATTGTTGAGTATGTTTTAAGTCTTGTTTTTGAAAGAAAACAATCTGGGTGTGGATACAAAATGAAAACACCCAAGGATTTTTAAGTGGGTGCATGGGTTTGTGCTCTTGAACGCAGCGTTGGTGGGCACCATCATCACATGGCTTATGAATGTGCAGCTTTGCAAATCATGACTGTAAGTTCACAGTCATGGAAGTTACTGTTTCTTTAAAACAAAGTTTAGAAAAGTCATTGAGGCATGATATATGGTTAATAGAAAACACGTTTCAGATCGCATTTCACGTTACTTGGCTTTGGAGGACACAGCCAAGCACAGCCCTCCCAGGAATTGGGGAGGGAGAACGTGTGGCTTTCCCCTCAGAATATAGGGTTCTGTCCTTCTCTGGGAGGTAAATATGCCACAATTCTGGTACTTAATGTGAGTTTGTTTTTGCTGGACTTTGTGCACAAAATACATCAAAACGTCATCTCCTTGTCGTCTTTCTGTGTGGGCACTGCAAGGAGTTCCAGGGCTGACCTACACAGATCCTGCTTATACATAAGCCTGAATTCTAGAGCAATACCTGTTTTTACATTACCGTGTCTTATTTTTCCCCTACAACTGAACTAGCAAACACTTGGCGTGGCAGATGTTTCTGAAATGTCAGTATGTTTTTCCTTTCTCCATTTGTTCTCCTTGTTTTGCTCTTCCTATTTTGCTAAGCAGGCAACTCCTAAAAAAGATTTGCCTAGGGGGTGTAAAGCACAGTATAGGAAATACGGTCAACAATATTGTGATAACAATGTATGGTGCCAGGTGGTACTAGAGTTATGGGGGGAGGGTGTTCTTTTCTAAATTATATAAATGTCCAACCACTATGCTATACATCTGAAACCAATGTAAAATAATACTGAATATCAACTGTAATCAGCAATTAAAATACATTTAAAAACTTTTAAAATAAATTTTACTCATGTCTGTCAATAAAGAGGATACTGTAAAATAAATATTGTTAATATAAAAAAAAGAGATTTGTCTATGTGCAGGAGTCAGGAAAAAGGAATAGGAATAGTAGAAGTTGGGTGTCAGGCAGGACAAAAGGGAGAGAGGAGCTACTTCTCCTTGTGCAAGTGCTGAGCTTTGACCAATGTCCAGGTCATGTGAATGGGTGAAGTTAGGTGCTCGAGTTAGAGGAGCCCCACGGAGCTGTAACCTGAATAGCAGGCACTCACCCAACTGATAACAGAAGCTCCAAACCGACCAGAGCTGAGCTGGGGGCGCCCAGTGTGCACGTGATTCCTGGACCAGATCTTCCTCTGAGATCTCAGCAGGCTTTTCTTTATCTTGGGGGAGCTATGGCTCCTCTTATTTCAAGAGGCTGTTCTTTCCTTTCAGATGTGCAAGAAGATGACTCCATCCATGACTTGGCTTTGCTGTGTCCCTCTTGGCTTTTTTTTTTTTAACCAGTGCAAGAGGAGAATACTTTTGCTTGTTTTTAAAGCAATCCTGCATGGTTTACAAAGACTATTTGGAGTTTAAATAATATTTGTATCTTTGGCCTAGAGCAGTGATCTTCAAGTATGCCATGGAATCTTGGGGGGAGGGGCAGGGAGATTACAGTGCAGTTTTCTGGATCCTGCATCCCTGCTTCACTCTAAAATCTGCATTTTAACATACTTCTGTTTGTGTTACACTGGTCCAAGCATCACACTTTGGGAAGCACTGGGTTTGAATTATCTTCTTGACATTGGTTTATATTCTGAGACCAGACCAAAAAGAGAATGGATGGATGGAAGTTATCAGTTCATCCTTCCTCCATATTGGAGGAAGCTCTAGAGCAATGCTATCCAATAGAAGTAAAATGCAAACCACACAGGTAATTTTAAATCTTCTACTAGTGAATTTCAAAAGTAAAGGAAACAAGTGGAATTAATTATAATGGCATATGTTATTTAATTTAATGTACCCAAAATAATATCATTTTAACATGTAATCAATACAAAAATTGAGATAAAAAAACCCCTTTTCTTGACTATATATAAGACAGTACAAGGTCTGGTCTGCGTTTTACATTTACAACACAGGTCAGTGTAACTGGCAGCATTTCAAGTGCTCTGTGGTGGTGTGTAGCTAGTGACTACCGTGTCAGATAGCTGTACAGCAGCAACAGACGGACACTTGGCACTCATCCCCGTCTGTTCACTGCTCCAGGATAGAGCGTCGGAGTCCTTCTCAGCACAGAATGCTGGGCAGGTGCAGCCAATTAATTGGGCTTCAAGACTCATTCATTCAATAAACAGAGACTTATTGACTGTCTTTTCTGTACCCAAACAATGTTCTAGGTGATTGGCATATAAACTAAGCACATTAGATCCCAGCCTCTGAAGGATCTTACATTCCAGTGGGAGGAGATGGGCAATACTCATAATAAAAAGAAAATTATATGGCATTTTGCAAGGTGACCGTGCTATACTATACCAGAGAAATTAGAACGTACAAAGCAGGTTTGGGGGAGCTAAGATCACTAGAGTAGAAGCTGCTGGGTGGTTGGATTGTAATTTTAAATAGGCCCCATTGAGAAGGTAATAGGTGAGTGGACTCAAGGGAAGTGAGGTGAAACTTCAGATGAGACTTAATTACCAGGCGTGATCTAGTGTGGCCTTATTGTCATCAAGACTGCTCATGGGGAAGTGTTCTTTCAGGGGCTGGGTCAGGAAGGAGGGAGGAGAGGGCTGGGTCAGGGGAGGCCTTATGGTATGGGACTGTCCTCATCAAAGCCTCTCTCTCCTTCCTCCCTGAAGACGAGAGCAGCGTGGGGGAAGCTCAGAGAGAGGCCGAGGCAGTGCCAGGCCTCTGAGTCAGCTGATGTGCTGAGATAAGTGCTAAAACGAAGAACCTCAGTTCCAGGAAAATGGTGACTGTGGCCTCCATGAGCCAGGATTTGTTCTCCAGCTTGAGAGGTCTGTTGTGAGGCTTCGGTGGATCTGCGTAGGACTTTAAGAGTTAAAGCTTAAATACAGGTGTGGAAACAAAAGGGCTGGTTGCCTCTTTTTTTTTTTTACCTTTTGCTTTTTTCTTGCTCTTTTGGACAAGGTTGTTGAATCTGATCCAGAAAAAATAGTACACTTGGCTCTCAGTGCCTTGCCGTAAGTTCTTGTAATAAAACTTCCAGCACTGGCAGATAGAGTAATGTTCTGCTCTTTAAAAAACTCTGGTAGCATAACTAGAATTTAAAATACGAATGTTGTGCGTGGTTTCAGTAGAAAGAGCATTCAGGAGCGGAGGTGGCTCAGTGTGGATCTCAGCAGCCTGGGCTTTGTTGAGCAGTAAAGTGCCCACAGATGCTTGCTAAGAATCAGGATTCTTGGAGCTCAGTGCTTTGTTCATTCGCACAGGAAGACGTTTGTCATGTCAGGGAATGTCAGAGGACTGGGTTTTAATTAGCAAGCAGGAGAAAAGTTCAGTGGATTCTGGGGGAAGACATGGAACTACTAAATGATTTAATAGTTGGTTGTTAGACGGAACTATCGGGCGAAAAATCAAATCATTAGCTTTAAAGCCTGGATGAATGATCATTCCCTGGGCAGTGAGGGAAGGAAGGGCTATGGGATGAAGAAATCATGGCATATCCTTCCCTGTAGGGAACAGCCTCGAGCTTTCATCAACAGTTGCCAAGCACTGTGCCAGGCCCAGGAGATTGAGGATGAACAAGCTGCTTTCTTGTCCCTTGAGGTGTTCTTTGTCAGTTGAGGGTGGGGGGTTTGTTGATAAATAGTGTAGTTCATGTGAGATGTGTACAAGGCACAGTGAGTAGCTCCATCCCGAGGAAAGAAAGGGAGCCTGGGTGGTTTCACAGAGAAGGTGGTACCTGTGGAAGGACAAGGAGTGGTTATCAGGTGTGCAAGGTGGGGAAGAGTGGTCCAGGCAGGGAGCAGAACGTAAAAAGTCCTGGGAGCCTGAAACAGAATAATGTGTTCTGCTACCCACAGCACATTATTATGAGTGATTGCCTATGGCAAGTCCTGGGTACATGGGGACTGATGGGAAGTGGGGTGGAAAGAGTCCCCCTCTGACCATGAGCCAGTTAAGGTACTTAGATGCTGTCCGGCATCATCATGAGTTGACTTTTTAGGGCATTCCTCCTCCCCAGTGACAGTGTGGAGGAGGGACGGAGGGAAACAGAATTGGCAGCTTGGAGAGGAGGAGGTTGCTGTAACAGTTGGGCTGAGACGTAAGGGCCAGTCTTGGGGTAGTAGGACAAGGACATACAAATAAGGTAGAGGATGGTGGGTAGAATAAACAGCCCTGGAAAGTTTCTGCCACTTTATCCAGATATAAAATTCTTACTCTTAACATTCTTTAAAAGTAATTTCATGTTCATTCATGTAGTTATTTCCCTTGCAACGGTAATTGCAACCTTCCTCATATTAGGAAAATATTTTGTTCCCTTTTCTTGTTTTTTTTTTTCCTAATTTCTTTACATCTACGTTCTTTCACAAACTTTAACCTATGCCAAACTCTAAAAAGAGTACCACACCATGAAGATTAAGCAGGACTAGAACTTTGACTGGATAAGTCGTGATATTAATATATTGGGTTGGCTACAAAGTCCATATAGTTTTTTTCTGTAAAATAAAAGACATATTTTTTCATCTTCACAGGTAACTTTATTGATTAGGGTATTTTGAGTATGTTGGCTGTCACCCACATGGTATAACATCGATTTGATAACTGTCTACTTCATTTGGTCTACCTGACTGTGGAGCATCGTCCAGTGAGAAATTTCCAACTCGAAACTTCGCAAACTACTTCCGACCTGTTCAGTCACAGCATCTTCTCCATACACTGCACAAATCTTTTTGGAGTTTCAGCTGCATTTTTATCTTTCTTGAAATAACAAAGCATAATATGCTGAAAGTGTTGCATATTTTCTTTCATCTTCCATATTTGAATAGCCACACAGAAATTCACCAACTTTGATGAGTTTTTTAAAAAATGCATGTTGATAAGACAGCTGTCACAGTGCAATCTAAGAAAATTGTTTCAAATGAAGTTAAAGACAACTAAGTGCTACTAGAGCCATTGCACAGAAAACACCGAAGGAACTTTTTGGCCAATCCAATATTATGTCTGTATTTCAGTGGGGCTCTTGACCAGTCCTCACATGATTGATGTTCGCACAGACAAGATGAAGGCAGTTTATGAGGTGACTCTGGAGTTGGGGAATGACTTGGGACCCCAGCAGGCGCCGTTTGGTGCGCGTGGGTCAGTGTGAGAGTGTACCTGTCAAGTCACAGAACTGAGCCTCGTCTATCCAGCTTCTCTGGGATTTAGACGAACATATAGAAGGTGCTCATGAAATTGGGAGATATTGACAGCTAACAGAATAAGGATTTGTGTGTGGTGTCTAAAAACTGGAAATATGGATCTAAAGAATAAGTATAAGCTCTTTTTTATATGAAAAAAATCAATGGTATAAGGGAAGGATGTGAAGAGCCTCAATCTAAAAAAATAAAGACCTAAGGATTTAGGCTCTGTCGCCACCACCGCCATGTCCCTGGCCTGAGCTGCCACTCTTTCTCCCCTGGCTAATTCCAGAAGTCTGCTGCAGGTATCTGCTCCTCGTCTCTCTTCAGCGCAGACTGGACATGACAAGCCAGAGTGATCTTGTTAAAAGATTTGTTCGGTGTTTTGATGAACTCTCAGTAGCACCCCATCTCACCCACACTCTATACCACAGTCCTTAACAGTGGTCTGCAAGGTCCAGCTGGACCTGCTGGCGTCCTCTTTGACCTCTGACCTTTACTCCTACCTGTCTCCCCTCACCCCTGTGTTGCACCCACACGGGCCTCCCAGCCCTTCCTTCCCTGCACCAAACCTCTCACCCTTGCTGCTGGCTCGGCCGGGAGTGCTCTTCCTTGGTATCTGCATGGCTCACTCTCCCGTGCCCTGCAGATCTGTGACAACTCGTGGACTGTCTCGGTTAGACTTTCCCCATCACAGCGTTTAAAGGTATAGTGTCCCTCTCCTCTTCTCTTGGTGTATTTTGCTCCAGAGCACCAATTCCTACAGTCTGTCTCGTACTTTCTTATTTTGTTCCTCTGGCTTTCTTACTAGGCTGAAAGCTCCACAATGGTAGGGAATTTCTGTCTTTCTCCTTCTCTGCTATATGCCCCACACCTAGAGCAGTGTCTGCCACAGAGTAGGTGGGCAATCAGTAAATATTTGTTGGATATATGTTTAAAGCATAAAATAATGAATATGAGATAAGAGCAGGATTCAGCTGATGGAAAAACTAGTGTGTTGTCGGGCCGCATGTAATCATGGGCCTTATGCAGTGTCCCCATTCTACAGAAAGAGATTTACGTCAGGAATTGGCCAGCAAGTACAGCGTCTGCAGAGCTGGTGTTCGGTCTGAGTTCTAAGGCTGTCGGCTGCTGTAGGGCCAGGAAGAGCTGATGTCCCAGTTTCAAGGCTGCCGGGCAGGGGGACTCTCTTACTGTGGGGTTGGCCAGTCTTGTGCCCTGCTGAGGACTTTAGCTGATTGGATGAGGCCCACACACCTTAGTCTAAATGTTTCATTTACTCTACCAATTTAAATGTTAATCTCGTCCAAAAACACCTTCACAGGAATACTCAGAATAGTGTTTGACCAAATATCTGGGCACTCTATGGCCCAGTCACATCAACATGTAAGATTACCCCTCACAGGACATTTGTCAGACCACACCCCAGCCCCAAGTCTTGTCCCTGGTGCCACGTTTGAGACTCTGCTGGCAGGGCTCTGACGTCCATGGTGTCTGGGGAGGACTTGGGGGCAGTCGTAGTGCCCTAAAGAGGTGAAGGCATGTGCAGGGTCAAGTGTCTTCTTCAAACATTTGAAGGCTTGACTAATGGAGGAAAGAGGAAGGAATTCTTTGGTCGAGAAGACACAGCTCAGGCAAGTGGATAGAAGGCAAACCACAGGGACAGAAAGTAAGAACAGATATCTTCCGCCTTGGGAGCCAGCACGGCCTCCTTTCTGGAAGGGTTCGAGCAGAGCCATTCGTGGCCAGAAGCGAAGTCTCCTGGTGCTGATTCTCTGACCTCGGGTGGGCCATTAGGTTCTCTGAGATTGTTCCTCTCTACCATGAAAATCACCTCATAGGTCTTCCTGAGGGTCAGGAGGGAAGAACCACACCTTCTAGAACTCCATGGGGGCTGGGGGAGGCCTTCGTCGGAATCCAGCCTCGTCATAGCCAGGAGAACTGGCGGTCAGCAGGAGTGCTGACTAACCCCTTGCCGAAGCAGAAAATTTCCACTGACCTACAGTCGGGGACATTTCACTGCTCCTGGCAGCCTTACTTTCTTCTTATTGGAATGTGCTTGGGGAGTGGCAGTTCACTCCTTTTCCAGATTCCTCTGCCCTGAATGTATGATCCTTGCTGCTGCTGGCCCAGGAGAAGACAGACTGGAGCAGGGCTGACGGTGCACGGGGAGATCAGCCAGGAGTTGCCCTTCTGGGCTGTACTACGCTATCACTTTCCAGTTACCTCGGGATATGGTCCAGAGTTGCCCCCTCTTCTCTCACTGACACCGTTCACATCCTTGCCTCTGGAATGTTCCAGGCTGACGTATCTCACCTTCTCCTCTGTAGAAATGTACGATGTGTATCACGTATTTAAAATTCCAGAGTTGTGTTTTATGGCTGTACATAAGTGGGGAGAAAAGGAACAGAACATCCAGGGATGCGTGCCTAAACATCCAGGACTGTACTGGCAGTGGGACAAAGGCCTCTGGACTGTTGTGGTTTATTTTGGTGACAGGTTTAATAAAAATGGCTTTTTAACACAAGTGCTTTTCAGTGAAAAGAAGATTTTACTACAGTGCTTAAGTCAGAAAATCAGATAAATATCGTTTGAAGTTGTGTGTTGATGAGTAGCGAGGCCTCAGAGGACTTACGCAGAGGCTGGCATGGTTATTGTTTGGCAGGTAAACAGCTCGGGGTTTTCTTATGCAGGCGATGTCCAAACAAGGCCAAAGCTAAGTGGTGCCCACTAGTTTCGTTTATGACTGGCATTGGGACATTTAGCAAATGCCATTACCACATTCAGTAGCACTTTGTGGTACTTAATACATAATAGGTATTCAATAAATAAGTATTGTTAGTGGTCACAGTTTATAGTCAGGTTATTAATGATTAGTTCTGGGCTTCCCAAGTCAATATAAACAGAAAGGTTCTTTTATTCTGTTGTATTTTTATTTCTATAGAGTTTATTTATTTATTTGAGATTTTATTATTTCTTTTCAGAGAGAGGGGAAGAGAGGGAGAAAGAGAGGGAGAGAAACATCAATGTGTGGTTGCCTCTTGCATTGCCCTACTGGGGACCTGGCCTGCAACCCAGGCATGTGCCCTGACTGGGAATTGAACCAGCCATCTTTATGTTTGTAGGCCAACATTCAATCCATTGAGCCAAACCAGCCAAGCCTCTTTTTCTTTATTAAGTACTAAATGGTCTGACTTATAGCATAAAAGGGCTGTCAGTTTGGGGAGCCAATTTTGGGACCCAGCAGATGTTTGAGTGGTCATAACATTCAGTCAGTCAGAAGTATGGAGCGGGATTTCTCAGTCATAGTACAATGGACATTTTAGATAATTTTTTGTTGTGAAAGCTGCCCTGTGTATTATTGTAAGATGTTTAGCATACCCCAGGTTCCTATGTGCTAACTGCCAGTAGTTGTGACAATCACAAATGTTTGCAGACATTGCCACAAATCCCCTGGCTAAAACAACCTCTGGTTATTAAGAACCACTGGTACAGGGAAAGCTGCAAGGTGCCCCCACCAGGCCTGACCTATAACGGCATTTTTCAAATTATAGATCCCTCAGCACCCATTAAGACAGGGCTTCTCAATCATGGATGAACACTAGAATCACTGGGGAGCTTTGAAATATGCCTGAGTCCCACCCCAAAGATTTCCATTG
Source organism: Artibeus jamaicensis (assembly GCF_021234435.1). Lineage (NCBI taxonomy): Eukaryota > Metazoa > Chordata > Mammalia > Chiroptera > Phyllostomidae > Artibeus > Artibeus jamaicensis. The sequence continues at coordinate 36,432,755 of NW_026522025.1, read as the reverse complement.
ATCGGGGGTGTGTCCTGGGCTTCAGGATATTTAGAAGCTCTTAGGTGCTTCTAGCTTTTAGCCAAGAGGGAGACCACGGCATTAGTAGGTCATGGAATTAATTTGGCGAAGTACTTATGTGCTAGCATCTGAAAAATATAGTATATATAATTGAATAGAAATTATTAACGCCTAGCACAATACTTAAGTATTACTGTGTGTGTGTGTTAAAGTTGAAAACACTGCTATAAGCAACAAAATCGTAAGCAAAATCCTTGCCCTCAACCTGCTTTTAGTCTGGCTATTTATAACCTCTTTAGAATCTACTTGTTTTATGTTAATGGTAAATAGTTAGTATGACATTTAATCCAAGACATTTATAGTTTTATGACTTGAGAATTTGTAAGTCTTTTTGCTTACATGTTGAGCTTTCACTATGACACTGATAAAGCCGGTTATTTTGTAAATGCTACCCAGTAAAGATGACACACATGTTTTCACTAAATGTGATTATAATACAGTAACAAGATGATAATTTTACTCCTCTGTATGAGTTAAGTATGTAAACCATCATTTGCTAGGTCAGCAATGGTCTAAATACATTCAGCAAGAGTGTGGGGCTTGCAAGAAACATCCTGAAGTTTTATTAGGCTGAGTCCAACAGCCTCTTGACTTCATTATCTGTGGGAACTTGGGGGGGTCTTAAGAAATAGAATGTTCTATACATTCCCCTCATGGCTGGGAAGTAGTGTAATGTGGTAGAAGCCTGGCAGTCTCTGGCCATTTGTTTTTACCTCTGCTCAGGAGAACGTAAACCTAAGAGACTCTCGGTGTCCCTGACTGGTGGTACTGCAGCCCTGGAAGACCTGGAAGGCAGACTCACTTGCTAGCAGGACTTTGGGATTGCTTGCTCTGATCCTGGGTCCCTGACAGCACTCACCAAGGCTTCCTGCTTGACTTGAAACACATTGCTTGAAGGATTGGCCTTCAATTTAGGTATCTGGAAAACAGCAATGATAATTCATATGATTATTCACAGTGCACACTCTGCAGTCTGTCATCACAAAGTTCTGTAAAAATCCAAAGGGACAGCCTGCATGTCGGTAACCTTGTCATTAGCAGGGAGAAGTAGCCTTGAGATTAGTTCTCAAATCAGCTGCTGAAAAAAGATAATTTGCCTGCATAACAAAGGGAAGAAATTGGCTTGACAAATACCATTGGTTGTCTGGTAGGAGTTCTCTAATTAGGATTCTGCTCCAGGTGACTGCACCACATTAAATATGCGATTTTCTTTCTTGTAGGTGTCTGAGGGTTCTTTGGTCCAATTTTCATCAAGAAACTTCTCACTGTCAGCAGAAACAGAAGAAAGGAACTTCCCACATGGAAATGAACATCTGTTAAATTGGGCCCGAAAAGAGTTTGGAGCAGTCACTTCATTCACCGAACTCAAGATAGCACGGAACATTTACATTAAAGTGGGGGAAGGTAAATTTTATGTGGTTTCAATTAATGACTGATTTACGACAGTCAGTTGTTTTCTTTCCTGAGACCAGGTGGTCAGGGCGAGGAATCATATAATTACAGAATGTTGGAGCTGGCAGGGCCCCGAGGGCCTGTTTCCCCCACCCCCCCTTCCTCATTTTCCTGTAATGGCCCAGTGAGAAATGGGGGTGTGGCCTGGTTGAGAGAGGAGGAGCCAGAGGTAGTGGTGGAGGATTTAGAAACCAGCCCAGAGAATAGGACGTAGGGGGGAGAGGGAGGTGGGGAGCAAGGGGCAGGGGAGGCTGGGTGGGAAAAAAAATAACTAAATAAAATTAAAAAAAAAAAAAAAAAAAAAGAAACCAGCCCAGCACAGAAGTTAGAGAAAGTGAGCGGAGGGTGAGAAGCTCAGAGTGTGGTAAAGGAGGTGATAGCTTGTGGCGTGAAGGACGAGTTGGCAGGATGGGTCACCTGTTATTTTGCAAACATTTGAAGCCAATATCACATTGAGACATCAGTTAAATTTTGGATGATAGCAGAGGAAAAGTGTTTGAATATATTTTTAATACCAAGGCATGTTGCAAGGATAAATTACTGGAGAAAGGAACTAATTGTATGGCCTTGATAAGAGATTGCCCGTTTTGATTCCCTTGCCTTGCAGAGGGATACAAATATTCGGTGGCTCAATTTTGGAAGTGTATTTATTACTTTTAACAACTTTTTTTATTATTATTTTTTAGTTGAACATATTTGGAACCCCCGTAAATTACTAGAAATAACAACTCTTGTGAAAAGGTCCTTATAATCAGTCAGGTGATTATAGGTGATTGTGTGAAAACGGCCCTTCAGGTGCTCAGCGTCCATCTGCTTTCTGTTGCATTCGCGGCAGTTGTCACCTCCTCTGCAGGTGGCACACGGTGCGGGCCAGGTTACAGAGCGGCTGTTCCCAGCCCTTCAGGATCTGGGGTGTTTGACAGATGCAGGCAAGGTGAACTGCTGCTGGGGTGTGTGCTCTGCACAGAGGCAACATCAGGCGCTTTCAAATGCACCCACCCCACTTAATCCTGCCAGCAATCCTAGGAGGAGACCATTATTTCCATTATCTTACAGAGGGGTGAGTGGAGGGCAAAGCTAACTTGCTCAAATCCACATTTACTAACAAGTGGCAAAAGCCAGAACTCAAACCCAGGTTTCCTGAATCTTGAGTCTAATGCTTGTTGCCTAGTGCTATATTTTTAAGGCTCAGCCAAATGAGCATGACCTGAAAACCAAAGTGGGCCACCTGGATGGAAAGCCTTGTTCAGCAGATTAAGGAGAGGAGGAGTTTTAAATAAAAATTGGGTTTAACAAGTTAAACTTTGGCCCTGGCTGGTGTAGCTCAGTGGATTGAGCATGGGCCTGTGAACCAAAGGATGACAGTTCAATTCCCAGTCAGGGCACTTACCTGGGTCGCAGGCCAGTTCCCAGCAGTGGACGCATGAGAAGCAACCATACATTGATATTTCTCTCCCTCTCTCCTTTCTTTCCCTTCTAAAGATAAATAAATGAAATCTAAAAAAAAAAATTAGTAAAAAAAGTTAAAGTTTGTTACTCAAACTGTCATACTAGTCAGGTAGCTAATAATAGAATTCAAGTCCATTTGGAAGAAAATAAAAAATCTCTTAAGGCTCTAAGCCCTGGCCAATGGTCTGCATTTCTGAAACAGAATTCTAGTAGCATGAAAGAATGTTGATTATCCCTCCTTGGAATTTGTTAGAATAAGAAAATGTGTTGCAGGCACATTTAGACTGTGGGGCTCTGTTCTCGCGACGGTACACTAGCGTCTGTCCCCAGCCATCACCTGCCCTCACCTGCCCTTAGGGGGAGGGATTAAGTGTCTTCCCCAAGAATACACAGGCCTGGGTTGGTGAAGAACGTAAAGGACATGCCGTCCAGTCTAGTAAAAACCTCTTTGGACCTTGGTAACACTTTTGGAACCTCTGAAACTTGACACCAGCCATCTGTTGGCTAGAGGTCATTGGCCCACACTGTGGGGGGAACAGTTGAAGGAAGTGAGAGTCCTGGCGTAGGTCTGCTAGTGGCCCAGGCAGCAGTGTTGTGTCTCACCAGGGACGGGAGTCCACTGAGCAAGCCTCCTCAGCTAGCTTCCCAGAACCTGACCCTTCTCTGCCCAACAGCCCAGGAGGACCCCAGGCCTCCTGTGGCTCTATCCCCAAGAGCTCTCCAAGTGTGGTCCCTGCTCCAGCAGCATCCTTTTCACTTGGGAACTTATCAGAAATAGCACTTCTGGGGCCCACCCCAGACCAGCTGAATCATACACTGTGGGGGTGGGGTCTAGGCATCTGTGTTTTGAGGAGCACCGTAGGTAATTCTGATGCTCATTGATGTTTGAGAACTGCTTGTCTAACCTGTCCACCAGATTGGAAGAACTGGGAACTGTGGGGTTCTTATCCCTGCTGGTTGTATTAACTGTGATGCTTTAAGCAACACTCTGATTTACCACTGGAGCCTCAGTTTCCTCAGCAGGAAAATAGGAGTTCGCATCACCTCCCAGGCTCTCAGAATATATCATTCAAGGTCTGAAAGGCATTTGTCACTCCTTTCCTGAAATACACATAAGCATGTGACTGCCCCGTCCTCCCCACCTCGGACGTGCCAGGTCTCCACCCGGGGATTCCCCTCCGTGGTTTCCTTTCTACTTGGCAGTTGGTGTAGGTTTTGATGCCAGGCGTGCAGAAGGTCATGTTGGGGTGGAGGGGAACCACACGCACGCATGCATACACAACAAAAAGTGATTAGCTTATTCAACTTGGTGACAATGGCATCTGGGACTGGAGCCTTTAATAACAGCAACTTTTAAGCAATTAAACCTTTACTAGTGGCTTAGAAGGGTCACAATGTGAGTGAGTGCTTTGTTATATGTTTCGAATCTCATATCACCGTTTGTTAATTCAGGAAATGTATACCATCGACCTACTATAGCAGGCTCCCCTGTGCACTGAATATGCAGACTGAGTCCCAGGAGGGTCCTACTCTCTTGAGTTTGAGACTGGCCTGTCCCTGGCCCATCCACACACCCTCTGATTCTTAATGAAATTTCCGCCTTGCCACCCCAGTATCACTTTCCGTCCTGTGATCTTGGGGGAGGCATCCGCAGGGCTGCAGCTGCAGGGTGTGCATTCCTCATCTGCTCATCTGGCAAAACCCTCAGCAGATGTGAAGGGGAGGCTGCTCTAGCAGCCTGAGTTGGCGGAGTCCTGGCCTCTTCTCTCTGTGGGGGCTGCTAGGGAAGAATGCAGAGCTCATGCTCTCTTGCAACCAGCCTGCAAGCCGGGACCTCATGAGCTCCTCTGGTCCCATCCCTCTCTTCTAGGGATGGCTCTGGGCGGGGGGGCACGGTGCATGCTGTGGACTTCTGCACAAGGGTCATTGCACAAGTTTGGCAGGGGCGGGGAGGGCTTGATCAGCCCAACCTTGGGACCTCCTGGGCTGATTCCTCACTCCTTAGTGAGACTCGCACATGAATTTGAACCCTGGAATCCCATCCATTAATGAACGGGGCAGAAATGTGTTTCATTAAAGTGGCAGGACTCTGATTAATTATTACGCCTTCTGAAAAAAGTTTGCTACACCTAGAACTTCCTTGACACTGGTCCCAGCTGTCATACTGCCAGCAGTTTCAAGTTCTGTTTAAATATTTAAACCACTGAATGGAAATCCCATCAACGACAGCACTGTTTAAACTGCGTGTGCCGTTGGAGGAGTATCTTCCGACGCGTGGTGCTTGCATCCCTTGCCCTGGAGGAGGTGACAAGCAGCCCTCAGCACAATGAGACAATGCTCATGCAGGCACCTTGTGAACTGCACAGTGCCGTAGAGCCACTGGCCACCTGTGCCAGGGTTGGAAGAAAGGATAAAAAAATGTCTGCCCTTGCAGCATTCCCCAAACTCCTACCTTTCATCTTGAGAATATAAAGTGCTGTGAGGAATAAATAGAAGGAATGATTAATAGTACATGGTGGGTCAGAGGGTTAATTATGTGGCTGGTTCCCCTATTAACTGAAATAACACATATCCAAGGAGGAGCATATCTGGGGGTAGGGTAGATAATTGGATTCCGTGTTGAGTATGCTGACTGTGAAATACTTAGTGGACTTTTAGGTGGGAGGTACTTGGCAGAGAGTCTGCAGCTCAGACAGGGCATCATGTCTGGGTACATGTGGAAGCTATGGGAGTGGCTGAGATCATCCAGGAAAAATATGAGACAAGAGGACTAAGGCAGGAAATGAGGTTCTCAGCCTTGGTTTCATATCAGGATCAACCATGGAGCTTTTCACAAAGCAAGCTTCCTAGGTGCAACCTAGATTTTCCAAATCAGACTCTCTGGGATGAGGTCCGAACAGGTTGATTCTGATGGGCGCCGAAGACTGAGGACCACCAATGCTGAAAGGATGAGCAGAGGAGGAGCCCATGAGAGAGACCTAAAGGCAGGTCTGGGGAAGTGGATGAGGACCAAGAAGTAGCACAAAGCACAGTATTGGAGAGGGTTTAGACCAAAAGAGGCCAGTGGAGTTGATCCTGAGAGGTCCATGCTGACCAGAGCTGAGGAATTTCAGGACAGATCTTGAAGAGATCCCAGGCCCTTTCCTAGCACTCATGCTTCCGGTGTCCTGCCCTTGCTATGTCACCATCCTTCTTTCTTTTGAATCTGGTTACCAGGCAGAGCAGGGATTTGACAGGTTGTTCTATGCCCCTTTACTTTCAGATCAAGTATTTCCTCCCACATGCAACATAGGGAAGAATTTTCTCTCACTCAATTACCTTGCCGAGTACCTTCAGCCCAAAGCAGCGGAAGGGTGTGTGATGTCCAGGCAACCCCAGGATAAGGAAGTACATATCATCGAGTTAATCACCCCCAACTCTAACCCCTACAGGTGAGTGAGTGAGTGTGTGCTCCGAACTGAGACGAGATGAAAATAAATATCCTTCCTGACTTGAGGCAGGGAGAGGGCCAGCCCTCCCTGTGCAGGAGGGAGGGAGCTGCAATGCTTTGGGTGGGATTCACAGAAGCTTTGAAGAGGGGAGGAAAGGCACCAGTGGTAAATTTTATTCTCTGTGTCTTTCTCCGTATCCTCTATATTCCATCTGAGTTCCTGAAGCCTATTTTGAACTTCTTGGTGCTAAGTAATAGGACACAGTCATTCTTCCAACATCATTATCTCCTATGAGCTTATCCCTGATAAGGAAATTTCAAAATGTGTTTTATTGACATAATTATCATTTGAATAATGTTCTGTCTTCAGGAAGTTCTGTTCATAGTGTCATCGGGGCACTTTTGCACTGCAAACTGCTGACTTCAAAGCGGTGGGTGTGAGTGATGGGGGTGGCCCTTCATAGTGACACACGAAATAGCCATTAGATGTAACTTTCCTCTCCCTTGCGTTCTCGTTTTCCCTCTCCCCCTGCAGCTTTCTGAGCCAGGACTGGAAATTTAACCCTCTCAAGAAATACAAATTGGCAGTTACAAAATAGTCATAAGGATGTATAGTACAACCTAGAGAACATAGTCAGCAATATTGTAATAAGTATGTATAGTTTTAGGTGGGTTCTTGAAATATCGGGGGACCACTGTAAAGTTCATGACTGTCTAATCCCTAGGCTGTATGTCTGAAACTGATACAGAATAATATTGATGTAGCCAGCAATTGAAGGTAAAAAATTTTTTTAAATAATTAATAGGGATTTTAAACAAAGAATCAAAAGGGGAAAAGTCAGCTCTTCCACATTAACCTGCATGTCATGTAGGCTAAAGACTTAAAATATAAATTTATATTGTAGAGGGATGTCAAATTAAGGTTTTAATCAAACTTTGATTTGAAAAATGAATAAACTATGGATCAGTTTTGGAAAGATTCCATTCTGTCCCACATGAAGAGTTTTGTGAAAAGTTAAAAGGGGAGGAGAGTAGAAGCAATCTGGAGAATGTGCTGAAACATTAGGCCTAAGGCTTCATTTGAATATATCAGTCATGTATACGTTACAAGTATATAAAACCAAGATGGAAAAAAAGATTTTCCTTTAAATTCAAAATGATAGAGATGTTATTATTTGGTAAAAATTCTCTTTTATGCTGAATTCTTAGAAGCTTGGGTTGTGTTCATCAATTTTCCAGTAATCACTTGGTTGACCGTCTGTTTTCTGTATTTTTATAACTGTATATCCAGAAGTTTGGGAAAGTTAGTGCAGATATGATTCTGTAGCAGATGTTAATGGCTTAACCAAACCTTATGTAGGTCAAGAAATTCTCCAGCCCTTTGCCTTTTATTCTGGAGTTTCCTGGGTTTTTTTTTTTACTGCCACGCCTCCCTCCTCCCTACCACCCTTCACTCACCAAACTGCTGCCCACTTCTGATTTTGAGGGATTTTGAACATATAGCATATTGGAAAGTAAGACACGGAAACACTGAAGGTGTTGAAAGTTGAGAAAACAGCAATTCTGCTTCAAAAGTAAACTCTTCTGGTTTGTTCAAATACATTTCAAACAGTGGCTGTGTTAGATAACCACCTTTTTTTTTTTTCAAAGAGGAGAAAAATTTTAGTGGCTAATTATCAGCAGGCATATTTTGCTGTTGTTATGTAAGACCGTTGTGTTATGTGCGCACCAACAATCTGTTTTGCACATGTCATTTGCCTGGGATCGAATCCAGCTTTTTAATCAACTGGCCAGACACTGGAAACATGAAGACTTGGAAGAGGGGAGATAGTTGCAACTTTCTGGCATTTGGGTCCTAACTCTGCCTTTGTTTTCCATCCACAGTGCTTTCCAGGTGGATATAATAATTGACATAAGACCTTCTCGAAAGGATCCTGAGGTGGTCAAAAATCTCATCTTGATCTTAAAGTGCAAAAAGTCTGTCAACTGGGTGATCAAATCTTTCGATGTTAAGGGAAACCTGAAAGTTATTGTAAGTTGGTTGAGCATTTTTTTTTGTTTTGATGACTGGTAGTAATCTAAGCCATGTTTATATGTGTCATGTGTTATTATTATAAAGTTTCTGCCTCTTTGGACTCTCTCTAAGCTCTCTCAGGAATTTTTCACTTTGGAAAATAACCTACTCCTTGGCTTCTCCTGGCAAGGGTGAATAGTGTGGTGGTTAAAATGATGGACCCTGGGGTCAAGACAGACCCAGGCTCGAGCCCACACTGTGTGACCTTGAGTAAGTCCTTTAACCTCTCTGGACCTCATCTGCCTCATTTGTGAAATTCCTGAAATGTATCAGTGTGCTTCCCAGCATAGCAGCTATAAAGTAATGCATACCATTAAACCTTTCATGACTGAGTCCTTCCTGTAAGGCCCGCCCACACTCTCCACTTTTGAGATGAACACATGATGTTGCCACGTCTTTTCTAACTTCTAAGGGTGAAACACCGATGTAATAGATTCACAGTAATGGAGAGGCTGGTGGGATGACATTGGGGAAGTCACGCCCTCCCACCGGTCCCCTAAGCATCGTGTTTCACGAAGGAAATATGCTGAAGGGTTTTAGCTGGTTGGCATGATAAGCCAGTAAATAGCAGTATGTTCTTGAAAATTTCAATGTGGAAATTTGGTAAAATAAAAACTTTTCCAAATATGTCTGGGGAGATACATATTTGACAGAATATTGGAGCAAATCGTAATGAGAGTTAAAGAAAAATCCCCCTTCTGATTTTTAAGGAGATAATGACCTCTTTAGCATCGTTTTTGTAGGCTCAATTTTTATACATTTTCTTCTAAAAAAAAATCGCAACCAATTGTCTTTTCATACCCTGTGTGGAATCATTTGCAGTGGGTTTCATGGTTTCAGTGCAGTGGGAGAGGGATTCCTTTGGTTTCGGTATTGCTCACTCATGGCACCTTCATGCAATACAGCAGAGCAACGCCAGCGGTCCCCTAGGCAACGTCATAGACAGCACTCACCCGAGGCAGCAGGCAAAGCCATGAGCGCACGCATCTCAATTTACAGTAATTGATTCTGGTTCCTGTGGTTTTTTTGGTTTTCTTGTCTTTTCTTTCTTTTTTTAACTTTGAGAGGATCCCAGTAAGCCATCATGTGTAATGATGATACATTAATTGGTGTGGAGCCCAAAGCCCAGCCATGATTTTCTGAAGTCAGAGCTGTTTTGATTGCCTTCCCCAGCGTGGCATGCGGGGTGTGGCTGACCCCGAGGTGTCTGAAGCCTTTGCTGCTGGGCACACCAATCAAGTGTTTTTAATTTCAGAATAACAAAAAACAGGAAAGGGCATCGTGCCTTGAAAGACAAAAACATGCGGTACATTTAATTCCCTGCCGGAGTTCTTGCGTAAATGTTCTTTAGGCCCTGACCCTTCCATGGCTCTTTCTCTCCCTGAGTTCATGTGCCTGGTCCTCGGCAGTCCTGGTGTTCACTTTGAATGTCTCCACTTCTCATCCGAATCAGGAAGGCTAGGGACGAGGTTGCTCATCCCAATGTAAGATCTGTTTATATTTCTCTCCTTGGCCGCACTTCTGTTCCAGGCCAGTTTTGGACAGTGCATGACAACATTACTAAACAATTAGGTAATGTTTCATAATGTTCTTTTTTATTCCCCCAGTTTCATGCTTCATGATTTCCCAATTCCCCATCTCAGATGTGACTTCTGCCTGAGCTCTGAGGGATAGTTACTTACGAATAAAAAAGCATACATTTGTGCTTAGAAAGAGGGAAATGGCTTACAGTGACCTTGTTCTGGTACTTCCTGTAAAGACAGTATGGTACAGTGGAAAGAATCTGGCTTTGGAGCCACACAGGGGCGGACTCAAATCCCATCTCCAATCGTCATTACTCCTAGTCAAGACTGGCTAATCCAGCTGAACTCCGAGTCTGTTTCCTGACCCGTGAAATGGATCCAATAATAGTATTCATCTTGAGAGTGATTGTGAGGTTTAATGGAGTTTGTATTCATTCATTTATGCATTTAAAAAACCACTCTCAAAAAGTTTGTCTGCAGGAGCAATTAACTGCTCTAAACAAAGTGGAAACAGAAAATTGTCCGCTTTGGAAGGAACTTGATGGGGTGACTTAAAGAAGAGCACCATTATGTATGGATGGTGTGTGTGCATGTGTGTGCACAGGGTCGTGCTGTGGGCAAAAACGGGAGCACCAAATGAGACTACATGGCCATGCCAACCTCTTTAGCTCCCTTGTGGACAATGCATGATCAGATTTTGGAAGAACCTCCAAAACATAAAAGAATAGATGGAGGAAATGTGTTAGAAATGTACTGTTGTAACATTTTATGGTCTCAGGACTTTAAGGTTGGCAATAGCCATTTTGTTCTTAGAAAGCCATTTTTTAAATCCCAGTGGGAGTGTATGCACTGTACTCTCTGTCCAGCCTTCCCTGCAGGCCCCTCCCCTCTACACCAGCAGTTCCACTGCAACTGTGTGCTGGGTGGGTTAGGGGCAGGTGGAGGCACTCAGATTTTACCTAGCTCGTCATCCTTTGTGAAGATGGGGTGGGAAAGGTTGCAGTGGTATTTGGAGACCCCTGTGAACTGTCCTGTTTTGAGTAGCTACACTGGGGCCTTAGAAAAACCTGGGGACTCCCAGAAATACAGGGTGAGGAGTTCACTCCTTTCTGGCAACCAGCTTACCTTCTGTTGCCCCAAGCCTTGCTGCTTTACAAATGTGTAGATAGATTTGTGGCCTTGTAAATCCCAAGGCATAATCAGTGTGAGTTGTACTGACAGCTCCTAGATTTCATGTGGAAAGGTGTAAACAAATCACTCCATACTGGTACAAAAAGGACAGGTGGCCATTATGATGATAGTATTCTGGAAATACAGTATTTTCTCAGCTGTCCAACAACATGAAAGACTGGGCCGATGAGGCCAAGCAGTAGTGTTTAGGCGTGTCCCAGTACTCCAGCCAATCCACACAACGTGCTGCTTTGAAAGGCTGGGAAGAAGCTGTGCTTAAGAAACTGCTATTGACTAAATGAATAAAAAGTTGTAAAAACAAGTTAGATTCTTCTTTTCCTCATTTTAGTTTTCTTTCTTTCTATTTTTAACCCTTCCTTCCCCTAAGGAGTTTTCTTTCAATCAAGTAAGAGCTAGAATATCCAAAATCCATGAAGCTGAGGGTTTGTTCGTTTGTTTTTAATGGTTACAGACCTTAGTTGAAGCTGTCTGGTTCCATTGCATGCATGACCGTGACTGGCCGGTGTGGCAGTTCTTTCTCAGATAAGCACCTTGGGTAATAGAAAAACATACTTGGTGAGCTCCTTTAAGCTTAGAATTGAAGATATGTATCCTCAGCTAGTATCCCACAACCAAAAAGGCCAAGAGAACTTGGAGGCTCTGAATCTTCCGTGGTCTTACAGTGGGAAAGGATTAATATTTAGTCATGTTAGGGGGCAAACAGAATGGGAAACAAATGGGGAATTTAGGGAAAACGCTGTATGAATGTAGGCGAAAATAATCGGGCATGGAAATGAAAGTGATTTTTAAACAGCATGGAAATGCTGTAATCTGCATGCTGGAAAGGCGTCTAGCCCTGGTGGGGCAGTTGCTGAAAATGTGCCTTCTTTGGGGTCCTCTCTGCCTCATTCAGCTCTCTCTTCATCTGACAAGGTCGCTGCAGAAGGTGATGTGGAAAATTGCCTTCCATGTCCTGGTCACTCAGAGTCCTTTTATATCCTTTCTTGAAAAGATTTTTATCATTCAGTTTGAATTTTGTAACTGATTACCATGTGAAAGCCAATTTTAAGACCATTTGTGTTGCTGGATTAAGAAATAATTTAGAGGCACAGTAACTAATTTAATATTTAGAGCATAAAACCTAGACCTATTCAGTTAATAGAATCGGCAGATGAATACAATTATAGGATTGCTAAATAGATCATAAATGGTAAGTGAAGTATAAACATTCTTTTTTCACCATATGGAATTTAATAGTTTACAAAGATGAGATAGTCTCCTAGTCAGTACTGAAGCAGCTAAGTCATGCCTTTTTGCATTTAAATCTAGGGTACAAGAAGTAGAAACAGACACTTCTTTTGGCAATATAATACGCACATCTGTATCCTTAGTACATAATTTTAAATAAAAATAAGGGAAAGCTTGGTTTTCATACATATTGGATATGTGTGTGTTAATAATTTAAATATTAACTCTGTAGTAACATACTACATACACTTAGTAAGTAGCTGCTTAGCCGTCATTGGATTATTTTTATCAACATAAGCAACCCCAAATGCTATGACCAGTCAGAATGAATAGATTTCTTCTCATCTTTTTAAAAAGACTTTTCACATCAGTGTTTTTAGTCCAAGGAAAATAGGGATTAAGAGAATTGACCTGGCTGGTGTGGCTCAGTGGTTTGGGCACTGGCCTGCTACAAAGGGTTGCCATTGAGATTCCCCGTTAGGGCACATGCCTGGGTTGCAGGCCAGGTCCTCATTTGGGGGCACATTAGAGGCAACCACACATTAATGTTTCTCTCTCTTTCTTTCTTCCTTCTTCCCCTCTTTCTAAAAATAAATAAATAAATAAAAACATTTTTTTAAGTTAAAAACAATTTTTAAAAAATAAGTTCATATGCAATGTAAAATCTATTTATTTTAAATATTTAATTATTCTAATTTAAACACCATTTAGACTCATAAGTGAAATTTTGCTAATATCTTCAGGCTCCAAACAGTATTGGCTTTGGAAAAGAGAGTGAGAGATCCATGACAATGACTAAATCAGTAAGAGATGACATTCCTTCAACCCAAGAGAATCTGGTCAAGTGGGCTTTGGACAACGGCTATAGTCCAGTGACATCTTACACAGTGGCTCCTGTGGCGAACAGATTTCACCTTCGGCTTGAAAATAATGGTAAGTAGGATTTTTAAAAAATTGCATTAAAATCCCTCAAATGAAGCTTTCCAATGAGGAACTCTAATTTTAGCTTACGTGGTCCTGTTTTTCTATTGCAAATTTTAATAATTTGTTTGACTGCTTTTTACTATAAAACTACAAGTTATCTAGAATTGTAGATCATTTTGAGGCAACTATCTTTAATACAGATTTTTGTTATAGATCACCTTCACCGTGATTGCATTAAGGGTAAATTAACCGTGTTTCCTCTCTCAGAGGCACCTACTGATCACTTACAGCTGAGGTACATTGGCGCTGAGACTGCAGGAGAGAGCTGTTAGGTCGCTGTCTCTTATACGAAAATAGTTACAAGGATTCATACATGTGTCTCCTCATTGTCATGCAGAGGGAACGCAGGAGTTACCTCAGTTTGATGGAGCAGAAAGCAGAGGCTTAACTAGTTCTGGAGGTATTCCAGAGTCTTATAGTTAGAGGGACTCAAATACCAAGTTTTCTGATCCCCAGACCTGTTCCTCATCCCGTGTACCTCTACTGAGCACAGTGCCAATAGGATGAAGGTCAGGAATACAGGTTCAAAGCCCCAGCTCTGCCGTTTATTCACTGTTTGAGGGGAGAGGTTGCTTAACCTTTGAGCCTCAGGTTGTTCTTCCTCAGTAATGTCAGGGAACAATAAAACAGCACCTTCCTTACAGGGTTCCTGTGAAGTTTTTTGTCAAAGTACAAATTAAAAATCCCTCCAAAGCTCTGACTTGTTTTGGACCCATACAGCTGTACTGTCTTTTTCAAAAAGGTGGTGTTAGAGGAAAGTTGGTGTCCACTGATCACCTTTTCTTCCAATTCCCACTGAGCTAGATTGACCTCAAGCTTCCATCAGCTGGCTCTGGAGAATGGTTTCAGAGAATACCGGGGAAAGGGTTTTTGTCTCTTTGTTTTTCTCTACATTATTGACAATATGGAAAAACAGAGAGTATTGATTAAATGGGAATACGCTTCTCCCTTTGAAGGAATAAGTATCTAAGCAGCTTTTTTGGGGGGGAGGGGCGGAACTAAGCAGCTTTATTTTCTCCTTTAGATTTAGGTTCTTAAAAGGCCACAGTGCCCAGATACCTGTTAGAATTTAGGAGTCAGAAAGGAGCCTGAAAGTCTTTAGAGAAACTCTTCTAAAGAATCTCTAGATTTAAGGGAAGTATTTCAATGGCATATGAACCAACTAATATTGTCCCACATGCATTCAAATCATAGATTTTTGTAGCTTGTAGGGCTTTAGAAGTCATCTAACCCAGTGGCTCTCAATCTAGGCTGTACATTGGAATCACGTGAGAGCTTTAGGACATATTAATGATTGGGTACCACTCCAGAGGGTCTGATTTTTCATTGGCCTTGGGTGTAGCCTGGGCATAGGATTTTTTTTTTTAGTGCTTCCCAAAGTGATTTTAATGTGCAGCCAAATTTGAGAACCACTTGATCTCATTGAATTTCTTAATTTTAGAACTTGGGAAACTAAGGCACAAAGAAGAAAGCCACCGGTCCAAAGCCACTTAGTCAGTTAAAAATACCAGGACTAAAATTCGGGCTTCTAGACAACTCATCTTTTCCACATTACTGGTTAAGATGAATTTTATACACTCCCATTCTATACTAATTCTTTCTGTTCTTGCCTCTAACGATGATGATTGCGGCCTGGCATTCAACACCCTTGATGTTTTCCTCTCTTCTGTCACTACCAGAGGAGATGAGAGATGAGGAAGTCCATACCATCCCTCCCGAGCTACTGATCCTGCGGGACTCTGGCACCCTGGACAACCTACCCACTCGGGAAAGAGGAGGCCTAAATAGAGGTTTCCCCTTTCCTTTCCTGGAGGTCCCCAGGAAAGGCCAGAAAGAAGGGGGAGAAGATGGGATCTTCCCGCCAAAGGACCCTGTCATCCCCAGCTTACGACTGTTTCCTGGTCCCAGGGAGCCTGAGGAGGTGCAAGGAAGCATGGATGTCGCCCTGTCAGTCAAGTGCGACAATGAGAAGATGACTGTCGCTGTAGAAAAAGATTCTTTTCAGGTCAGTGCAGTTCCTTAAAGGAGAGAAGAGAAGACCATTCCCCCCACATCTTCTGTTAGTATGTGTCTGTTATTTCTCTCTCTTTCATTTTCGGACTCCAGAGACTTGATACTGTTTTCTTAGTTGGATGGCTCACTTCCCTTTGGCTGTGTGATTCTCACCCAGTGTCTGTTGTGCTCAGTAAGGGGGGCTCCAGATCCTTGTGTGTCAATATTTTGCTATTGGATTTCCAAGGCCAACAAACACAATCCTGTTTGAGAAGAGTTAGGGAAGGTGGGGGAGGGGTGCAGGCCTCCAGCAACCTGTGCTTGGAGGACCAGGCAAACTGTTAACTATGTGCTGTAGAACTGCTTGTGGGCCCCCTTTACATCTTCGGTGGTTATTGTTTCAGGCCAACAGCTACTCGGGGATGGAGCTCACCCTGTTGGATCCTAACTGCAAGGCCAAGATGAATGGCACCCACTTCATTTTGGAGTCTCCCCTGAATGCCTGCGGTACTCGGCACCGGCGGTCGGCCCCTGATGGTGTGGTTTACTATAACTCTGTGAGTGTTCTCCAGAACAAAGCTTGGCCCTTTGCCAGAGCTTTGTAGGGTGTTACTGTAAAATTAGCCTTAATGTTTCTATAAAAAAAAGAGGAGGGGCCTATACACCAGGCCCAAACAAAGCCCAGTGTCAGTTCTCAACAAAATGAGCTGCACTTTGACCCTGAACTTTTTTTGTTATATTTGCTTTGCTGGTAAATCTGTGGGAATTGGGAAGCCCTGTTTTCTTGGTTGGAGCATTTGTGGCTATCTGTTCCATCTTCTGGTGACAAAGGGTTCACCGGCAAGGTAATTATGACCTGTCTCTCTGGCTGAGCTGCAGAATCAAATGGCCTGGTCCTTGTGAGGGTAAAACCCAAGCCCTTGGGCTATGAAGGAGCAAATCTACACAGCTGAGCCACCCAGAGACCCATCTCTCTGGCCTCATCTGAGTCCTGCCAAGACATGGCAGGACTTCTTCCTCCCTCATGAACAGAAGAGTCACAAGAGAGAAATCCAGAAAGGGCAATCAAGAAATTAGTATTAAATCTCTCTGCACCTCTAAGAAAGACTGTAAACTGCAGGAAATCTCCCACTTCTGGTTACCCAGAAGAGGATTTCACAGATCCCCTGATAATCCATTGCAACTACTAACCTGTACTTTCTGAAATCACTCTTGTCAGTTCATCTAAATCCTTTCAGATTAAACCTTTTCTCACAGAGATGACACCAGGCAGTGAATGTTAAAATAATTTGATGTGATATTTTAAAAGAACTTTATAGTATTACTTTCGCAGTTCACATTGTACTTTTGATGGTAAAATAAGGCTCAAAGAGCCCTGTGTCCAGCTTTGATGTGATGCGTTTTCTTACATCTGCTCTCTTAGCGCCTGTTTCAGTTTTGGCCTGGGACACGGAGGAGCGAGACTGCTTATTCTCGTTCATTCCACTGCCAGTAGATAGATACATTGACCCAACCAGAGAAAAGACTGATGATCAGGTACTCCAGTCAGTGAAGCTCATGTGGGGACTGAATCACTCATGAGCCCCTGTTTACTGTTCCTCAGACAATCTTACATGTTTGAGCTGAAAAGAACCCTAAGATGATCTCATTCAACTTCCTCATTTCACAGGTGAGGAAATTGAACTACAGGGAGTTAAGAGACTTGCTTAGGTTTGAGGATCTCAATGGCAGAGGCAGGACTGGATCCAGCTTCCTGACCTCTCGTCTGCTCATCTTTCCTCAACACCAACCTAGCCCAGCTAACCTCCCTTTGTCATTGGAATAATTCATGAACCTTTGACCTCTATGATGAACACCCTCCTGCCAATTCCAACACTAATATTGGTTGCAATTATTCTGTTTTTCCAGATATAATGAATGTCACATTGCTGATACACTGTACTTGATTTGGAAATTTTATTTTTATTTTTATTTTTTTTGGAAATTTTAAACTTGTGTCTAAATGAACACCAATAAGAAACTATGGTAATCTATCTGTTAAATTTTTTTAAAAAAGAAAAGAAAAGAAGGTCATTTGCCTCAGAGGAGAAAGGTGTATGAATCAGGAGCACTTGAAAACCTTCTCTTCTTACATGGACATTTTATGGTGGGATTGTGATGATGAGACATTTGACAGCAGGGTAAGCAGTATCCTAGGTACTTGCTTCAGGTACATTGGTACTTTCTTTCGAAGGTCTGGTAAAGGATAGAGAAGTGGTTTTCCTACATTCTCTTCCCTTCAGTGAATATTGTAGCTATTTGTTCCAGTTATATTTGTTTGTAGTAGTTATCAGACTTACTATATATATTTTTTGCAACATATTCAGAATCTAAACATGTAAAGCAAAAAATCAAACAAAAAGAGAGCATGACTATCTTACATATTTGTGGAGTCATGGTCCTTCAGTGAGTTTTTTTATCTTATCTAGTACCAACCTAGGAATACTCATTTCAACCAGTGCCATGGAATAAAACATGATGTTCTTTTGTGTGTCTCAATACCATTGAGAAAGATATTTAGGAAGAAATGGTGAAAAAATAGAGGAGTACAAGAAAAGGGATGAGGAGAGAATGGCTCAATAGTAAACACTAAGTCCTTTGCTTCTACCTCAAACCAGACTTTTTACAGATCTCAGTGGGTACAGATAACAGAAGATCCTTGCATTAGCCAGACAGAAGATCCTACTCCTAGTCTGCTAGGAGTAGCTCCCCTCCCCACTGTCTAGGAAGGTCTATGGACAACCCCATTCAACCCTATTTCAGTGTCTAGTATTTTCTCACTGTTTGAAATTATTTGTATTTTTTTCACAAAGGGAGATAAGTATTTTAGTTCAAGTATTAGTTTGAACATGAATTGGTCTTATTTTTATTTTTCATCTCTTCGAAAAAGAAATTGTAAGCAAACTTGGTGGAGGAGGAGTGTGTGTGTGTGAGTGTGTGTGGTAACAGCAAGTGCATGTGATTTGGGGTGTTTTGACATTCTCTGTGCTTTCTTTGCCCTTTAGATTGTGATACAGGTTCCATCCCCTGGGGACAGCAGTGGGTGGCCAGATGGCTATGAAGATTTGGAGTCAGGTGATAATGGATTTCCAGGAGATATGGATGAAGGAGATATTTCCTTCTTCAGCCGACCTGAAATTTTGGTGGTATGTGTTTGCAATAAGTAGTTTGTGGAGAATGTTGTGTTTTTGGCTAATTATACTTTGGAACAATTGTGGGGGCAGGGGCTGGATATTAAAGGCTAAAGCTTATAAAACTATAGGACCTTCATCCTTCATTTAGCTATGGTTTATCTCTGTCTTATTTTTTTTCTTCCCTAGTTTAACTGCAGCCTGCGGCAGGTGGGGAATCCCAGTAGCTCCCAGGACACGCCCAACAGAAACATCAGCTTCAACATGGAGCTGTACAACACTGACCTCTTTCTGGTGCCCTCCCAGGGGGTCTTCTCTGTGGCAGAGAAGGAACACATTTATGTTGAGGTGAGATTTCAACGTTAGCCTTGGCCTTTTAGTGCTACCCTGTGATAGCTCCCGGGTGGGAACTAAAGCATCTTCCCCGCTCCTCCTCACAGCCCTTAACCAGCTCTGGGTGAGGGCTGGGCTCAGAAAATGCTTCCAGCTTGATTTCCGACCAAGGCAGAAAATTTCCAGATTTGCTACATTATCCTAAATGGAGAGTGTTTTACAGGCAAAGGTTTTATAGGCAAAGGAATTCACATCGTCAGTGTGAATTCCAACAAAGCCTGTCCTTGCTTAGCATTTTTGGAACAGTAGTTACGGTGTCAGAGTTAACCATCAAGTACTTCAAACCACCTCACATCTCACCTTTTAAATTGCCCACAAGTTGGCGAAATGCTATGTGCTATTGTGTCTCATGAAAATTGTTTTTTTCTAGGTCATTATTTAAATGTATCTATAAGTTTATTAAAACTATTTCCTAGTTATAATGCTAATGTACACAGCATAAGTCTGTGAAATAGCTACAAAAATATTAGGTAGTGGTGGTGATAATGAAATAACAACAGCTAACATTTATCTCAGATTGATTTTGTGTCAAACTCAGTTATAAAGAGTGTAGTAATTTACTCTTCAAAGCAATCCTGTGAGACAGGGCTATCCCCATTTTTATCTATAAAATGTCTATAAAATATCCCCATTTTATAGATAAGGAAATCAAGGCAAAAACTTGTCTAAGGTCACACAGTTCCTACCTACTAGAGAGAGGTCAGAGCCAGGACTCACTCCAGAGCCCACCCTGTTATCCAGTGGACACTACTATCGTTCATCCTTAAGTGCAATTTGAAAGGGGAGAAAGTGAAACCTCTTAGTAGTGCAAATATCCAGGTCCACAGATCAGACTCTAGACAAGACAACTCCCTGTAGGTCCCCGGGATGCCTGCTGGTCTTACAGGGGTGTGGTCATCTGAGGAGCTGGCTTTGGTGCTAAGCTGCAAGCTGGTGGTGTCCTTCACTGTGGGAGGAGTGAGAAGCCGAACAGGTCAAATGGGATACCTCTGTATATTAAAAGGAACTTCAGCACACATATTTCTGTTTTAGAAAGACAAATAACTCTCACATTTGTACAGGTTCTGGGACAGAGCCCACTGCCTCTAGACATTTTCCTGGATCTCTCCTTGTTTTAATTCCCTGTTTTAAGTGGTCTTCTCTTTCTTCGGGTATACCTTCTTTCTCCACTGGGGAAAATAAACTGCTTTCTACATGCTGTTCCTAATCATAGATCTCCTCTAATCCAAGATCGTTGTTTTCTTCTTGCTTTTCTGGCTGTGCAGGCCATATGTGCAGTTGGTCGGCGACTCCCTGTTGTGCTATGGATTTTAGAGGCTCTGCTTAACTGCAGTTTGTTCTTTCCCCAATGTGTGCCTGCTTTTGCTAATTCATGGCTTAGCTGCTTTATGCTAATCAGTGACCAGGCTTCCCCATGGATCCAGCCCTGGGGGGTTGGTTTTTCTCCCTTTTCCCCCAGCGTGGATCTACTTGGAACGTGAGTTTGTTTGTCTGTGGTTTTTTTAAAATTTTTTTTATTGATTATGCTGTTACAGTTGTTCTATTCCCCCCGTTCATTCCCCTCCACCCCACCCCCTGTCCCCACCATTACCCCCCCTTTAGTTTATGACCATGTGTCTCAAGTCCTTTAGATTCTGTATTTCCCATGCTATTCTTGCCCCCCCATCTATTTTCTATCTACTGTCTATGCTACTTATTTTCTGTACCTTCTCCCCCCTTCTCCTCCTCCCACTCCCCTGTTGCTAACCCTCCTTGAGATCTTCATTTCTATGTTTCCACTCCTGATCTAGCTGTCCTTTTAGTTTGCTTTTGTCTTAGGTGTGGTTGTTAATAACTGTGAGTTTGTTGTCCTTTCACTGTTCATGTTTCTTTAACTTCTTTTTCTTAGGTAAGTCCCATTAACATTTCATATAGTAAGGACTTGGTGATGATGAACTCCTTCAATTTGATCTTATCTGAGAAGCACTTTATCTGCCCTTCCATTCTAAATGAAAGTTTGGCTGGATAGAGCAATCTTGGATGTAGGCCCTTGCCTTTCATGACTTGGAATACTTCTTTCCAGCCCCTTCTTGCCTGTAAGGTCTCTTTTGAGAAATCCACTGACAGTCTGATGGGAACTCCTTTGTAGGTGACTGTCCCCTTATCTCTTGCTGCTTCTAGGATTCTCTCTTTCATTTGAATCTTGGCTAATGTAATGATGATGTGCCTTGGTGTGTTTCTTCTTGGGTCCAACTTCCTTGGGACTCTGAGCTTCCTGGATTTCCTGGAAGTCTATTTCCTTTGCCAGATTGGGGAAATTCTCCTTCATTATTTGTTCAAATAAGTTTTCCACTGGTGGCTGTGCCTTTCCCCCTTCTGGTACCCCTATAAGTCGGATGTTGGAGCATTTAAAGATTTC
This sequence comes from Artibeus jamaicensis, assembly GCF_021234435.1. Taxonomy (NCBI): domain Eukaryota; kingdom Metazoa; phylum Chordata; class Mammalia; order Chiroptera; family Phyllostomidae; genus Artibeus; species Artibeus jamaicensis. The sequence continues at coordinate 36,411,412 of NW_026522025.1, read as the reverse complement.
CTGGAGGTTCCTAAGACTCTCCTCATTTCTTTGAATTCTTGCTTCTTGACTCTTTTCTGTTTGGCCATTATTTGCTTTCTTCTGGTCCACTCCACTGATTTGAGTCCCAGTTTCCTTTTCATTGCTATTGGTGTCCTGTGCAATTCCATTCATTTCAACTAGTTTCGCCTTCATATATTTGTCTAATTTGTGGCTATAATCAACCAGTTCTGTGAGGATCTTGATCACCAGTGTTTTAAACTGTGCATCTGAGAGTTTTGCTATTTCTTCATCACTTAGATTTATAGGCTCTGGGGCTTTGAGATCTTCTTGAGCCATTTTTGGTCTGTTTGCGTCCTTTAAGTGTGAGGAGCAAGGCCTTGGACTCAGGTTGCTGGGTTGTGACGCTGTATGTGGGGGCGTGGTCAGAGTGGGGAAATGGCGACCCCCTCTGCTGTTTTGCCCGGAGCAGTGCCTTAGGTGGTTCACTGGGCCGGGCCACTCAGAGTCGCTGGGTTATAACGCTGTATGTGGAGGTGGGGTCAGAGCAGGGAAATGGCGGCGCCCTCCCTGCCGCTTGCCGTGGGGACCCGCTGGGTTCTGGTCCAATCGCCCACTCCCTTGCTTGTCTATCCGCGCACAAATGCGTGACCACAGTCAACCCGCAGCCCTGCTCCTTCGCTGATTCCCCACGGTCGCTCGCTTGGTTGCTCGCTCAGTCGCTCACTAGGTCCAACCCTGCGTCTGGATTCCGCACGCCTGAGTCGGTCAGACTGAGTCCTCCTGTGCAACCCCGCTCCACCAGCTGCTGGTTTCGCCCCTTACCGGTCAGGCTGAAGAATTTGTTGTTAACAGACTTCCGAAAAGTTCAATTTTCTGTGTTCTGGCTGTGTTTTCTGTTGTTAATATTTAGTTGTCTCTAAACTTGGTTGTGTGAGAAGGCACGGCATATCCACCTATGCCTCCATCTTGGCGGAAGTTCTGTCTGTGTTGTTTTTTACTGGTATCTTCCCACTTATGTCTTTTCTTATATCATCTATGTTTTTCACAATTAAATTCTGTCAAAAATATTGTCAGGATGAAAAAGAAACAAGCCAAATCTTTTTGCTACCATTTTAAATATTAAGTGCACTGAGGAGAATTTGGGCAGGGGGAAAACACTGTAAGTTGTTTTAAGCCACCTAAAATATGAGAATCTGTAAATATCTTGCTAAATGGGGTAGCAGCTATATGCATATTCTTTATGTCCCAGTTTGGATTCCACTGCTAATAAGAAAATGATACATTTTTTTTCTTTTTTAAAATGTTTTTGTTCAGGAGAAGTAAAACTTACTAAATCATTGGCTTGGCTAAGGAACTATTTCCAGGTTTTTTTCTCCTGGCCATTCTTCTCATACTCCCTTCCAGGGTCCTCCGTTCATTCTAGACCACAGCCCCTTCGTTGAATCCGAGACGTTATCAGTCTTGCCCCCTGGGCTTTGCCACCTGCGATACTGGACCACATAATGGCAGCGTCTTTTAGTTCATTCATCATGGGGAATTAAAAAAACTATAATAATGCTGGTATTTTTTGAGTAACTGCAAACCGTGCTGTTTGTATGTAATGTTGACTTTACAAATCCTCACAGTAACTGCATGTAGTAGGCAGCACCCCTCCATCTGTAGCGGAGGAAAATGAGGACCAGAGTTCATGTCCATGAGCCACAGAGCACTCGGTTTCCTGGGGTTGGGCTCACTGCACAGCTGACAGCCCTTCCACCACTCATTTCCCATCCATTTCAGAGCAAAACACTAATAACAACGCTTGTCCTCTAAAACAACTTTTGTGGATACCTTAGACATTCTGCCATTTTATATTTCTTTGAGATTAGAGAAAAGATTTACATTTCCTCTGTCACACATTTTTGCATTGCAGGTTCTGAGTTCATGTTATGGGACACGTTTTAGTTTAAACGAGATTTATGTAGTTTACTATCTTTTCAGGATAAAATATCTTAGTTTTCAGAAATATTGCCAAAGTGGTGACATGAATAATTACAGACTATCAAACACTACTTACCAAAAGTATTTCTCACAATGCGTTTTCCCAAGACTAGTCCTTGGGCCTGGTTGAATTGACCCTATAGCTACAGCGAAATAGTAAAGATAAAATGGACTTGTGATCAGAATATCTGGGCTTAAGCTTTGGTTTTACCCAGTATTTGCTAGATATGATCTTGACAAGTCATCCCTTCTATGTGTTCAGTTTTTCCTGTATTTATAAATTGGAGATGAAAATATTTATCTCGTCAGATTGCTCTCAGGGATTGAGCCTCAAGGCACGGTGAGGTGACATGATCACAATGGCCCTCACTGTCAAGTGCCCTGTGGTTAACCATGAAGGCATCTTGCAAAACAGCGCTATGGACTGAGAGCCCCATGCGATGTCCGGGAGTTCCTCTGGGTTTCTCAGAATGGAAAGTGTGTTTATACCCTCATGCCTTTTGAAAGGATTCTGGGGCTCTTGGTCTATGGTTAAGGACTAACTTTATAAATCTAAAGAGTTTAAGTTTATTTTGATTCTAAGTTTAGTCAAGGAATGAAGCCTGGAAGGGAGAGGCAGTTTGCACAGTGATCCACGTGTCACCAAATGGAGAGTCCGGTCTGGTCCAGGGATTTTAGCTGAGTTCAGGATGGTTGAGGTTTGAGTTCCGTTTACACTTGGCCGACCACTACTTCCTGTTTCTAAAGAAAAGAACCTTAACAAGGTTTGGATACAAGGTTTGCCGGTACAAACGTTTTGTAAGAGGGAAGTGTAAATGAGTCGGAAACGTTTCCAGATTAGGTTTCCCTTAAAATACTGTTGGACTTAAAGAGTGAAGGGAGAGTACTTGGCAAGGCCTGGCTTGGACCTGTGAGAGGCTGGGATGCTTTGCCAGGCTCGTGATCACCACCAGATTGCACCATAGCTGACGTGCAGCCATGGGGGCCGCTTCTGCCTGTTCCTGTGAAACAAGACTTTCGATGAGTCTGTAGCTTTTCTGCAGTGTTTTGGGCTCTCTCTTACTTGTAGCAGTTTGGACATTTGGTGCTCCCTGCCTAGGTTGGATAGATTCTGCCACTGTGTTTTTGAGCAGCTTTATAAAAAGAGCACGCCTTACAAATGCACTGTTACGACATTAGGGGCTTTGCTGGATGGTGTTTTATTTATTTTGGAAAATCCACTTTATGTACATGATATGCTTTTACTTTTATCTCCCAGAGTACTCAGGGGAGGTTGAAGAGACTTAGTCGTGTGGTATTGGAATTGCCCAGGCTGGCATTTGAACTAAATAATTTACTGTCACCATCCATACCAATACGTTACTTGTATCGTTATAAAGGAGACTCAATTTGTATATTGGTGAAAATAAAGAAACGTCTCTCATCAGAAGAGCCATGTTGGTACGTTACCCTTGCGCCTACAGTAAAAGTGAGATGCTGACTTGTTTCTGTATTGATTGTTCTGTTCTTCGTAGGTGTCTGTTACGAAGGCTGACCAGGAACTGGGATTTGCCATCCAAACGTGCTTTATCTCTCCATACTCGAACCCTGATAGGATGTCTGATTACACCATCATTGAGAACATCTGTCCTAAAGATGAATCTGTGAAATTCTACAGTCCCAAGAGGATGCTCTTCCCTATCTCACAAGCTGAGGTGGATAAGAAGCAATTCAGCTTTATTTTTAAGTCTGTCTTCAACACCTCATTGCTCTTTCTGCAGTGTGAGCTCACTTTATGTACCAAGAAGGAAAAGGACCCTCCAAAGTTACCTAAGGTTAGTGGGCCTTCATCCATTCATACTGTTACTTTGACATGTTTAGGTGAGGCAGTGTGACTTACCAGAGAAGTTCAATCACAAGTTACTGCATGTGGAGGTTTTGGTTTGGGAACTGCCCAACTGAAGTAATAAAGTTCATGTTAGCAAGGAACTGTGTTTTCTGGAGTCTTAGAGAATAAATCCTGACAGTACGATTTTTTTCCATGCATGCTAAGTAATAATATCTTATGATGATAAATCAGAACTGTTTTCCACTGAGGGAGAGGCCTGGCTTTGTATTTGCTATTCAGATAGCATGCAGTGCCAAGAGTACGGACAGCGGAAAGGACAAGTTCAGTGTGAGGATTAGTTTTTCCAGGTCCCAATGAGACTTGGATTGCGATTGGTTTTTGACCTTCTGTGTGTGAGTTAGAAGGGTGACTTGTCTCGGGAGGACTTCTAAAGGAAACTAACAAATGTCTAAATTATTCTCAGTTCTGCATTCGGTTCATCGTGTTCACCTCACGCGCCTCCCCATGTTGAACCAGTGCGTTCTGTTGGCACAACGGGAATCAGAACCTTTGACCTTGCTGAAATGGCTATTGTAGGGGGATTGGGAAGGTTAATTACTTCCTTAGGATGACCTTGTGTATGAAGGGTGCTTTTGTTTCTGTGATCTGCCATAATTATGTATAATTTCACATGAGCATTTATTCTGTAGATATTTTACAATGTAAGCTCATTTCTCATCCTTTTGTTGTCATATACCAATCAATGTCTAAAAGTCTAATAATCAAGCTGTATCATTAATAATGTACATGTGGAATTCTCTCAATACATAGGTTGTAAGAGACAAATGTAGAGATAGGAGGAAGAATCAATATCAGATAGGTTACCATTGATATGAATCCTTTGTACTGTTATATTGCCCCAGGGAACCCATTTCCCTGATAATACCAAATAAAATTTTATGGCACATATGAAAATACAGCAAATCTGATCATAATCATTAGGGAGCTTGTATATATAAGGTGATTTAGACTGTGTTCTTTAGGTTGTTTTTTTGGAAACATTGATGCCTTCGCCTCATGGCGTTCACCCTCCAGTAGCCGTCAAGGTTGGGACCTGGTGGGTGCTGATGGGGAGTCCTGGGAACCTGACGGCTTGGCTGTGAGGCCCAGCTGTTTGATGCAGGCAGAGGGTGACTTTTAGGAGTTGGGAATCTAGGAAGGGAGGCCTGGCAGTTACTGGGGGTATTTCTCAATGGCTTTGGCTACTACCTTTCACTGAGCCTGGACTGTAGAAGCCTAGCTTCACAGTGTGTTCACCTGTGAAAAGTAGTCCTACTGTTTCCTTCAGAACATTCTAAGGAGCGCTCTTAGTCCAAGCGGATGACATGGGATGTTACCCTAAACATAAAGCTGCTATTTGTACCCAAGGTAAGATAACAGTGGAAAGAGCACAGGGACTGACCAGGGAGGCCTGTTACTTATTAACAGAACTTAAAGCAAATCCCCTGACCTCTTAGAACCAGCCTTTCCTCATCTCTAAAATTGAACTTTCAGTACCTGGCTTCCCTTCTAGGTAGAGGAGCAAATGAGATCACATTATAGATACAACGACAATTCACATTTACAGAGCAGTGAGTGGCTCAGGATGTGCTGTTACCACTGCCTCCCAGTTTACTGCTTACAGTTAATATTTTCCTATTTCTAGTGACTTCTGAGTGCTTTCTAGGATGATAGGGCCAGAGCATCTTCCAGGAAGCAGTCTCAAAGATCGTTGAGTCCAGCAATGCCCTTTGCTGATGAAACAGGCCAGGAGAGAGCATGCAGTGTCTTGCCCAGAGTCATGCAGTGCATTAGTCGTAGAGTCTTAGTCCTACTTAACTGAAGTACTAGTAGGAAAGTAAAAAAGCTTTTCCTAAAAAGCAAGTCTATTTAATAATGATGCCTTTTTACAGAAAATCTGTTGTTTTCTTTGACAAGAGAGCTATTGTACAAGCTTTTCTGTGTTTTTTGGATGGGGGAGGATGAGGAGGAGGAGTTGTCTGCTTAAAGTATGTGTGTGACTTGCATGTTTCTTAGAGCAGCAATGACAATACAGCCGAAAGTCTTTGCTCTATTGTGATTGGAGGAGCTGGGAGTTAATTCACCTTGGAGGTGCCTTGCTGTAGACTTTTTAAATGGCTGATGTATTTCTTCTTAAAACAAAAGCAAATAAATAGCGATCACATTAGAGTCTCACTGATTGATGAGCATAGACAAGGAACCGAAGTTATTCTAAAGGAAAAGGTAATGGAATGTGATCATACTTTTTAAAAACAGGGCCCCTGGGCTTGGGCATGCTGGTTCTAAGTTTAGGGCCCAAGAATAGCAAGAAGCAGCTGACCGCATGACGTCCACACCTGGGCACAAGTGCCCTGGACTCAGTTTTGCAAAATAAAAGCAGATGACCCTGGAAAGCTTCATTTTGCAAGAGCCTTTACTAGGATTTTTTTTTTTAATCTAACAAATTCAACAGCACGATTATCTTTTTGGACAACAAATGTAAAATCTGTCACCTTCATAATGCAATATGTGAAGTTTCCCACAGTCATAAATCGCATATGTGAGCCATTTATGTGAAGCCAGCTTGGTCAAGGGCCAACATTTCTCATGCAGTCTCTTTATTTTTCACACTAAATAACAGTAAAGCCTCCAGGTGTTTTGTGGGAAGACGGAGCTGGAGATAATATTTATAAGCTGTCTAGCAATATTTGCATCTCTAAGTGCAGCTGAGAATACACTGGGCCTGCTATTTTATCTCCCAGATTGTTTGTGGCTCTCTGAAAAGCACCCGGAACTCCTGTTTTTCTGTGGTAACCAGCTGTGAGCTGCCTGATAAGGGGCGCAGGACAGCTGTGGGGGCTGAGCTGGTGAAGGCCCTCTGGAATGACCCTGGCTCTGCTTTGCTCTGCCTCTCTGCAGTGCGTGCCTCCTGATGAAGCCTGCACCTCGCTGGACGCCTCGACAATCTGGGCCATGATGCAGAATAAGAAGACATTCACTAAGCCCCTTGCTGTCATCCATCACGAAGTGGAATCTAAAGGTGTGTTTTGGGAGGCTCAATCAGAAAATAGGGGTCTCGGGACTACTTGTTAAGAAGTTCTAGTGCTGTAAACCAAAGTCCAGTGTTGCTCAAAAAGATGTATCAATGGCCAATTAGTAATTTTAGAGGATTCTTTGCCTGAGGAGTTTATTTAGTTCATTGTCCTACTGACCTGTGGCTCAGTGGCCAGTGATACATTTGCAAATGATTTCCTTTTAAATGTTAAATCAGAGTCAGGTATGTTCCTGTCACAGTGTTCCTCTCTCTTGCATTCAAATGTGCTTCCTCCAGTGTGTACAGAAGGGTTAGAGTTCCTTCTGGCTGGGGTCGCTCAGTCTACAGCCCATCTTTCCCTGGTGCCCTGGTGACAGGCTATCGTAGGCTTTGTCAAGATATCCCTTTGGGGAGGGTGTTATGTATGTGAATACCATCCATCTCAGGTGACACAGCAGAAAGAAGGTTAAGAACTAGTATTTAAATGTTTTTATAATTATGTTTTTAGAATTTTATGCAGTCACATTTGTTGCTTGAAGCCAGGGGTGCCCCTTTCTTTTTCTTTTCTTTTTTTTTTTTTGCAAAGATTTTTTTTTTTTAGAGAGGGGAAGAGAGGGAGAAAGAGAGGGAGAGAAGTATCTGTCGATTGCCTCTCTCACGTGCCCTGACCAGGGACCCACAGCCCAGGCATGTGCCCTGACCAGGAATCAGATCAGCAACCTTTTGTTTTGTGGGACGACACCCATCCAACTGAGACACACCAGTCAGGGCCAAGGGTGCCTCTTTCTGCACGTGCAGCAGAAAGGAAGGGTGTGCTCTAGGAGGTATGGTACAGTACCTGGGAGGACAGGCCGGGCAGAGGCCAGGCCAGCCAAGCAGGCAGAGGAGCAGAGTTGGCCTCCGTGGGATGTGAGAAGGGAGTGAGGCCCTGTGGGCCTGCCTGACGGGGCAGCATCACAGCTCCAACCAAGGGCACGAGAATAGCAAGAACACACCAGGTAGCTGTCAATATCTGACGCAGTGGAACCAAATGTCACATGGGCAGTTACAGTTGTCACTGTATGAATAAAACCTGTGGCTGTCCTGAAACATGGTCTAAAGATGCCAAACTAAAGAAGGGTAGGAGAATGAAAGTGGATTTCAAGCTTCTTGGGTTAAATATTTCAGGGCTGGAGCCCAGGCTGCCTTCTACCACCCGAGAGGCAGAGAGGAGCCTGTCACCGGCCTTCAGGGCCGTGACAAAAGCCAGAGAGTGGCCTGGCTGTAGTTGCGGGGCATTGGCTGCAAGACCTGCTGGTTGGTGTTGACACAAGATCTAGGCTTGGGGCAGCTCTGGGATGGCATTTCTGATCCGAGCACTGCTGGATCTGGCGACCCGAGGCCACAGGGGTGGCCCTGGAACAAACAGGACCTAGCACAGCAGAGGCCTGTGGATGCTATCCAGTTGAGTGACCTTTAAGAAATACCAATGCCATTCCTATTGTCATATCTGGTGATGACATCTGCCCCCTTCCCAGGAACATGCTCACTTCGGAAACACAGCACTGGCTGAGAGCCAGGAGCTTGGGGGTAGTAGCTCTAAGCTTTCCCTGGTAACTGGCTGTGGGACTTTGGACTTTGGAGATCTCCCCTCGTGGCCTCAGATTTCATTTTCTTTATCTGGAAAAGGAGGCACTCAGACCAGATGACTTCCAGAGTCCTTTCAGCTGTAACACTGAGCTTTACTGTTTGAAGAAGCAAAGTAGTCTTTTATTCACTTCCCAGCCGTCCAAAAGTTGGTGTGAAATGTACATATTAGATATTTATTGTTTCCTCAGCAATGTTGTTTGTTTTGCTTTTTTTAGTTGGCTATGTACCATTTGAAACAACTATAACAACCATAGTCTTTCAATAAATGGATCGTCTAAATAGTTCCTTGTTTATTGGGTCCAGGGGAAAGAAATAAGAAGGAATTAATTGTGTTGTGAAGTATATCACAATTGGGCAATAGCTGGCTCTGTTTGGTAATGAGAAAGTGGTTTAACAATAGCAACAGCTACCTCATGCGCCATCTGTTACTCTTACCTATTGAGAGAGGTTATTCTGCTGGTAATTGAAGGCAGCAGCTTGCTTTTTCCTATGCCAGACAATAATTAGGCATTAATATTGCAGCAGTATAACTTCCAGTAATTCATTCGTTCTTCTTTTAAGTCTGGTGCTATTTTTCTAAGTAATTCCTCTTGTAAATTAGGCAATTGCTTTCATTTAAACTTAGTCTAATTATCCTGGAAGTTGAGTGTTTTCTTTACATAAAAGTTCAAGAGGAAAGTTTCACCAAATACCGAAGCACTTTCATGAGATTTGCTGATTGAGACTAGATTTTGGTGGGGAAAGCAGGTAGTGAAGAAAGTTTATTGCTTAGACTTGTTAAATATATTGAGGAGGTTAGACTATAGGCCACGTTCCAGGGGCTGTGTGTACAGATGCTTTCTGCCTTTGCATTGAATGGGAGGTTTTCTGACAGTTTTCAGCTTTATGTGTGACTCCTCTTACTTTTACATCTGTTTTCCTTTGGCTCTAGATGATTTCTCCTCAACATGGGCTGCTGGAGTCTGTGCTTTTCCTCTGCCTGTCAGTGAATGGGAATAGTCGAGTGAAAAGGGAATGTGATAGTTGCCTAATAGCATTTGTTTATTTGAATGAGAGGATGATGAATTTTCTTCCTGCCAGACAGCTCTGTGTGTTCCTGCAGTAACACACAGGTACTACAGTATTTCTGGAAGCAGGCAGGCCTCTTATTGAGATTGACACTTGGGGTAAAAATTTTCCAACCAACTAGACTTTTGACCGTCCTTTTATTACTACACAGGTGCTCTTTGAAGGCCATCCACAGTTCCAGCTCTCCCTGGACATTTGGTTCATCATATTTCTCAGTACTTGAGTTTTCTGGGGCAGCAGATAAAGGCTCTCATTGTCGCCCTCACAGCCAAGCAGAGATCAGGGGCTACCACTGCCAGGAGCCCAGACACATTTCAGGCAGGGTTTCTTCCTTCTGTGGACAGGCAGATCAGGCCAGCAGGACTCAATAAGTAATTCTGGGTCCCTTCTCTGGGCCAGTGTTTTTAATGGAAACTTCCCAAGCTCCTGCAGCACACCTTTGCGGCCTTTGATTTCTCAGTTTCTTGGGAACCATCTTTGGGTGAGCATTCTTTGGCTGTTTAAACTTTCAGCAAGAGATGATGGTGATGGAGATGATGACTAACATTTATTGACTATTTACTTAATACAAGGTCCTGTGCTAACTGCTTTACGTGGGTTATACTTAATCATCTTAGCCTCTTTGTGAAGTAGGTATGGAGTGAGGAGGCTAAGTACCTTGGCCAAGGTCGTACCACACACACATAGCGTGTCTGGGATTCGGCTCCAGGCACTGCGGTGCTGCAGCCCGTGCCTATCCTAGGGGAAGGCTGACTCCAGTTTGTCATAAAAACAACAAGTGAACTGAAAATAAGAAGAAGAATTTTAGGGGGAATAAAAAGATTGTTTCCCCAAAGGGTTAAGATATTGAGAAACATGTAAACTATTTAAGAGAGCAAAGTTTAGGAGAAGTTCTGTGACTTTGAATTGTAACTCACAGAAAAAGCCCAGAAAACATGAATAGTTTGTGCATATTATGGTTTATGGCAAAACAATTAAAATAGTTGAGGTGATGCCATCCTGCCATATTTTCTGAAATATTTGGAAGTACAGGCGTGTGAGTGCTGTTTGCTTTGGATGCTCAGACCACTTTTTACAGCATTGAGAGCACTTGGACTTCCACAGTAAAAATTGTTTTACAATTTTAAACGATGAAAAGGAAGAGTAATCATTTTTCTGAAATTTTGGGCATATACACACAAAAAATGGGGCACTAAAGAATAACGAATAGCATCCCAAATTTGCCATGATTTATATACAATGTGTAATTCTCAGCAAGTTAAAATGAGTAGGTTAAATGTTTAAGATATTGAATTTTTTCCATATTTCTACCACATAAATTTTACAAAATAAAAGTGTGCTCAGGACAGCACCCGGCATATCATGGGCACTCCATAAATGTTCCTTTCCTTTCCTTCCCCTTAACCTGTCAGCCAAACTTAGGTTTTGGAGGGAGGTGGAGGGGATGGAAGGAAAAGTTGTAAACGTCAGTTGGAAGTTAACCCAAGAGAGGCGTTACTTTTTGGAACATGTTTGATTTTTCCAGAACAAAATACTCTAAAGAGCAGCCAGGCTTTGTCCTCAGGCTGAGGCAGAGATGAGGGAAGCCGAGTAGAAAGAAACATCGAAATGCTTCATTGACAGACCAAAACATTCGGTTTTTCTGCGTAAGGGAGAAGAGGTCATAGGAATTTTTTTTCTTTTTATTCAGTGTGCTTCACATTTTGAAAACTTTTTACTCTGGAAAATTTTAAATGCATACAGAAATAGAATAGTAGCATGAACTCCCATGAACCCTCCATCTGGTTTCAACAACTACCAGTTTGTAGCCAGTCTAGTTTTATCACTTCCTGTCCCTGAGTCGTTTTGAAGGATACCCAAACATTTCATTTCATCCCAAAATATTCCAGTATACACCTCAAAAAGTTAAGAACCCAAAAAACTCAAGTAGAAAGCCAGTGATCGGATCACAATAACAAGATATACATGATATTTATGGTTATTTATTCCTAAAAATGTTTATTGAGTACCTACTAAATGTCTTCAAGGCCTTTGCAATGCAGTGCGGAGTGTTACCATTACCATTACCATTTTGGTTTGATAACATCCAAATGGCATTGGCTGCAGGGAGTCACCCCATGCATTGGAGCGTGTTGAACAGTGTCCCAGCCTCCGCCCACTAGCTGCCCATAGCACACCCATCCACTGTCAGCTGTGCCAGCCCAGAATGTTGTCTCCAGACATAGTCATATGTGCCCTGGAGGGCAGGGGGCAAAAATCACCCTGAGGTGAGAACTATTGATCCTCGTGGAAGGATACAGATAAGTGATCAGGAAATTGCAGCAAATGCTGTTAATATTAAAACAACCCAGAGAAGGGGTTCATTTACAGTGAAGTAAAGTTAGTAAAAACTGTATCTTGAATATGACCTGCATAAAGGCCTCCAGAATCTCCAGCTTCTTTATCTCCCCATCCTTCTCTCTTTGCCAAAAGCCAATAGAGGTGGGTATCACTACCTTGTTTCCCTTTGGGCCTGCTTGGTTCTACTGTACTTAGGAAAACTGAGTTGAAAATTGGAAGCCAAAAGCTGAGGTCAGTTAGAAATGTCCTGTTTGTGAAAGCCATGCCTGATGTTCCGAGGAGGAAAATTTTGGTTCTAGAGGTAGACCAAAATTTGCTCAGAGTATATTAAAAGATTTAATTCAGAATGTTGATTATAGTCTGTCCTTTCTGTAAAGAACTCTTTATTGTTAAAATCCTTTTTACAGTAATAGCTAGGAGTTCTTTGTGACCATCTTACCCTTCAACCAAAAGTAAATATTGTTGTGTCCACTCTTTTCCTTTCAGCATGCCGACTCGATTACAGGGTTCCGGGGGGATCAGACTCTCTCGGTTTTACTCTGGACTTATTGGGGATTTGGGAACAAAAAAGTTACAGGATAAAATCCTTTAACCTCAATTCTTCAGCTTGTGCTTATTATTGTTTATGCACAGAAATCATGGAGGAACTCTCCCCTGGGACGCAAGCAACACTTTTTCTGCATAGTTCTGTGAGAAGGCCCTTACTTGGGATGGGGAAGAGGATTAGATCATAACAAAAGTCCATTAAGAAATTTAAAACAATGCCATCCATCACACAGTCCTTGCTATAAAACCTAAATTCTTGCATGTGAGGTCTCCTTGGGGGAGAATCATTATTTAAAACCTCTTGGGGGTTCTGAGTGACAAAATCGAACCATGGGTAGTTAATTAAATGGCACTGTTCCCAGCAGTGTGTCTGTCTCTCACACGATGCGCACCACGGGGACCTTTAAATGCCTTTGGACTCAGTTCAGCACATCAAACCACTACTTTTTGAATGTGGGAGAACATTGTGGTTAGCTACCCCATTTCATAGGGTTCTTGGGAGTTTAAAATGAAGAAATAGAAGTGAAATATTTTTTTGTCCATTGTAAAACACTATACAAACACACAAATGTAAAGTGCCATCATTGTTTTATTGCTGCTTCGGTATAACTTTTGCAGATATCCTTGTCTGGTGCCGCCATATTGCACAGCCCCCAGTGGCCCTGGCATCGGTCCCTCTGTGTGCATTCCTTCCCCTTGAGCTGGGCCACCATGCCCCGTGCTGCAAGGTGTGACCGACCCAGTGGAGATGGTTATTCCCGAGATTTTACAGTCCTACTAGCTTCTTTATTTTTATAACCATCAGCTCAAATGCTGTTTATTTTGGGTCAGTTTTCACAAGTTGTTTTCCCTTCACTGTGGATTGCAACACAAAGTGTGTATTCCTTTTCTACTGAATGAAAATGGGGATGAAAAGAGAGATAGTTAGCTCCTTGAAAAATTCTAAAGAGAAAGGGCAGAGCCCGTGCCAGGATGCTGTACCTTCTCCTATAAAGAAGCAGATAGAGACTATTTTCAGTGAGTGGCTCCTGCACCCCCTGCCTCCACGGCTCAGTGCTGCTGTTCCCTCATGAAAACAGCCACAGACAATGCGTAAATGAATGAGCACTATTATGTTCAATTAAAACTTTGTTTAGGGAATAAATTTGAATTTCCTGTAATTTTATGTCATAAAATATTATTCTCTTTACTTTTTTCACCCATTAAAAAATATGAGATGTATTCTTAGTTTATGGGTCATGTAAAAACAAGTGGCAGGCCATGATACGCAAACCTCACCCCCCCGTGCCGGTCTGTGCTGCCCTCCTGCTGAGGGGAGTGGGTAGCTGTGCTGAAGGAGCTTCTCAATCACTGCTTCCCCAGCTGAGGACAGAGCAACACTCACCATTCATTTAGTCTGCAAGGCAGAATCTGGAATTCTGGTTCAACCCCTGCCCTGATGCTTTCCAGCTGTGACCTTGGGCTAGTCACATGATATCAGAGTCTCAGGCTGCTCATTTGTAAAATAGTGGTTTTTTTTTTCTGTCTCCCTTCCAGGGCTGGTGTACATCTCAAATGAGATCGTGGCTATGTAGTGCTTTCTAAACATGAAAGCATTATAGAAATGTTGAGGCACACAAGCGTTTTCATACAGCCTATTCCATGTTTCCTCTGATGCTTCCACTTTCATAAAGTACATCAACATTCTAATCATCCATCACCAAACATTTCTGGCAGGCTTGTTCTGTGCCAGGCTGAGTAAAAGCCAGACTCTGCTCTCGGGGGCAGGGGGAGCAGAGAATGACGTGGTGATGTGGCACATGTGTAACAGAAGAGGGGTGGAATGAGCCGGAGTGGGAAAGACCAGCCCTGCTGGGGTGGACATGGGGCAGTGGGAGAGTCAGAGAAGAGCTCCCAGTGAAAACGCCAGCAAAGCATGCCTGGGAAGGAGGGCGTTTCAGGGATGGCATACAATGATAACATCGAGCAGCATGGAGAATTTGGGGAGCTTAAATAACTCTGAGGGTTTCAGCATAGGTGAAGGACCCCATTAAGAGAGGAGGCTGGAGAGAGGTGAGGAGAGGAGGAAGTCAGAACTTTGTGTGCTGTGCTAAAGAGTTTGAATATGTTTCCTATAAGTGAGGGGAGCCATTGAACAGCTTAATCAGAGCAATGACATAGCCAGCTCCGGACTCTGGGAAATTCACTCTGGGAGGGGGCACAGATGGAGTAGGAAGTATTTGGAGTGGGGGCCGTGGTGGAGACAAGGAGAGCAGTTAGGTAAGCTCTGTAATAAAGCAGATGTGTGAGGAAGAGGAGCTCGACTACAGGACAGCAGCGTTACGGGTTCCCAAGGTACTTTTATGGAACTGGTCTACATTAAATGAGGAATAATACAAATACGCTGGAGAAACGTGGTATTTAAAGGAATTGAATCCTTTTCTAAGTAACTTTAAAGGTGTACACAGACACAAACTGTCAGGTTTGAATTTCTTAAGTTTAGGTGTTTGCCTTCAAGTTTTTTTTCAAAGTGGGGAGCCTGCATGACTGATAATCAGAGTGCAATGCCTCGAGTTTCGGAGTGGTTCCCGTTATAGTTCTGATATCTGAAGATGGCAATTGACAGGGCTTTCATGAACAAAGTGACGGTCACTGCCGAGATTTTGATGACCTTTTGCTTAAAACTTGATTTCTCTGTGTAATGCATTGTAATTTATGTTTTTGTTTCGGGAACAGGTCCAAGCATTAAGGAACCGAATCCAATTTCTCCACGTAAGTCTTTATGCAACTATTTCAAAATAAAGCCTCCTGGGCTTTTATAAGAATGAGTTGGTTATGGAGCACTTGCCAAACTCTGGGTTTTGATAAGAAGACTTATGCTCTTACTCTCCTTCCCTCCTTTTTTCTCATACTTTCTGTTTTCTTTTCCTCTGTCCTTCATTCTCCTTTTTCCAGCGGTACCTTTGCCACTTTTAAACATGAACTTGTTGACCCATTGGTGTGTATGACCTTCATGGAAAGGTAGTCACTTTCTTCATTTTAGAGAGAGAAGTTTATTACTTATTTGTATCCGTTGTGATCTGAAAGCATTAACGTACAGCTGTGGGAGTGGTTTCCTTTGCCTGCCATCAGCAGGGTTTACTTGCTCAGAGAATGCAGCGAGGAGAACTAGTTGTGCCTTCAAGACAATCTCTAGTCCAAAGTGCATTGGGAGAGACAGCTTGTAAGAAGAGAGAGAGATACCAACTACTACAAAATGATGCATTGGAAATTATCTGGGCCAATTTCATCACTTTATATAGAAGAAAACTCTGATCCAGAAACATTTAAGTAACTTGCCACTGGTCATAGTTAATGTGAAGGGAGAACTAGAACCTGGGCATCCTGGCCGTACACCCAGAGCTCTGCTAGATGATGCAGTGTACGAGGAGAATCTGGGCTTTTTTTCCTTCCCCAAAACTCTCCAGATTAGTCTCCATGGCTGACTCCATCACATACACACAAGTCAGTCTGGAGAATTCCTTTATGCAAAGACCGAACAAACCATCCTATTAAATAAGTGTCCTGCTTTCACACCACCATGGAACAGTATCACGAACCCCGAAGGAGACACGTGTGGACACATTCTCTCACACTCACCTAGTCTGCTTTTCATGAATGACATCTCCATCTTTAGAATTTTAGAATGTTTTCACTAAAAACTTTTAATCATGTGCCACTTTTGGATCTGTGAGTATAAAAAGGCAAGTCATCTTTTAACATCTGTCCTGTGGACTAGAATACATTAAATTAGGTAGATGGCTTGGTTCACCTTGACCTCCAGAGAGTTCTTCCCTTTTCTTACTCCTTCCAGGCGGGGGTCCCCAGCCCTTTCACAAACTCCTTTTGTTCGCCCCCTGCCTTCAGCAGGTGAAGTAGTGCTATCCTCATTTTTCAGAAGTTAAATGAACACCAAAGGGCCAGAAAAGTAGGGACCAGAACTGGGGATTTGGATCCTTCCAGAATCTTCACTGTGACATACTTTTCCTGCACCCTTTCAAGTGCTGGGGCTGCTCCAGGGTCCCATTTGTCTACCACTGGATCTTCTACACTGAAGGGAGTTGGAAGGCAGAGAGATTTCATTTACATAGAGGTCAGTTGGAGTTGCGTCTGATTGGAGAGGAACAGAGAGACAAGATAGAAATAATGGGGAGAGCCTGTAGCTTAAAGTTACATTATAGACACAGAGACCTTCGAAATCTTTATTCTACTGAAAACTCCTCTCCCCTAGAAACTGATTTTAACTTTATAAGTGACTCAAAGAATATAATTCTCATAAATGAAAGGAAACGTTCTATTTCTGTGGCCTGGAATTAATTTCAAATATGAAAATCTTTTCAACCAGAGAAACAATTGGTTCTATTTATATGTTTTGCTGACCTTGAAATTGACATCAGTCCCCACTGAGAAGTGTTTCTGTTCTCCTCATAGAAAGATCACAGTCAGAGAAGTGTTAAAAAGTAGACTATTTAAGTGCCACAATATGTAGTTGTTAAGACTGACGGTTTAATATGAGGCCAGTGAAATGTTATAATCTACAGGAATTACTTATCCTTATTTTGTTTTCTCCTTCTTACCCCTTTCTTCCTGTTATCTTTCCTACTTTTAAATGCGCATGAAGCCATGTTTGTAAAGTGTCTGTGCAGTGTCTTATTGTTGGGAGTGTTCAATGAATAAGAAAGAATGAGTCCGATTTTGATAGTTTGTTGCTCAAAATATTTGCAAAAGGAGGATATCTTGGAAATCTGATAACTTAATTTTTCTCTTGAGAAAAAATTTGCATGTTATAAATGCAGCATATTTTGGTGGAATCCTCATTTTATCCTCAGATTTGATTAGTTGGTGCTCAGCCTTTCTGAGAATGAAACAAGTACACAATTCCAATGTGTGATGCAGACCAACTTAAAAGTGTGTATTCGTTTTCCTTCCCTGTAGCAATTTTCCATGGTCTGGACACCATAACCGTGATGGGCATCGCGTTCGCAGCATTTGTGATTGGAGCACTCCTAACGGGGGCCTTGTGGTACATCTACTCTCACACAGGTGAGTGTGACTGTTGTGTAGCACTCAGTGTGCATCCTGTGTGCCCGCCACACAGCAGACACTCGGTGTCCCGCTGCACGATGAGGGGGTGAGATACTGAATGGGAGAGAACAGTCATTCCTGCTGTTTGCACACTCACATGTTTGGCATACATTGGGTTTTGCAAAAATATAATTTGCTTCAATCAGTTGTAGGAAAGGGATGTTTAAACTTGTTATGTTAATTGCAATTGAGATGTTGATGATGTTCAGCTTCTAATAAAGCTGTTTTGTGGTTGGGTTTAATTAAAGGAAGGTAGTGTAGATAAATTGGAAATATAAGCTATTCCCCCAATGCTAAAGACCTCAGAATAGAAATACAAATGGGCAGGAAGTGAAAAGGGAAGCCAAGACTTCAGTACGACAGCTGCCAAGGTGCTGTGCACTGTCCATCAGCGTCCCTAATCAATGGTTCAACCCCAAATTTCTCATCCTTTAAAAAATTCGTACCACGTCCTCTTTGTTAAACATAAAATTCTCATGTCTTTCTATAAAGTTATTTAAACTTCCAAAATATATTTTCATGAATTGTAAACAAATAAAAATGGCAAAATAAAGTGCTTCGTTTTCAACTTATGTTCCTTCACCCCCCAAAATTCTAATGTGCTCTTCCTCCTGCCCCTTCCAGCCAGTCCCAAGGTTGGACCATTCTGGCCTGAACAGAAAACCGGCAATAGAATGCCCGCCCAGCAAGGGGAGTCTGTAGTGTAGTGAGGAAGGAACCGATGGGCTGCCCTTCTATTGCTTCTTTCTTAGGTGCTTTGCAAAGTGGGGAGGGAAAGGCATACCCTTTGAGGCATATCTAGCCAGCTGGTTGGTATTGTTTATTTTTAAATATTGTAGTTTATACAGCAGGTCCTCAAAAAATGTTGTTTCATTCAGCTTGTTTCTTTATAACATTGATGAGATGCCCTAAGAATGCCTAGGAACTTAACTCTTCTTTATATCAACTAGCCTATGGTAAAACTGGTTTTATATGTTGTTTCGCTGTAAGTCATGGAACCTATAAATGATGTTAAGCGAGGACTCACTGTATTTTGAATGTAGGTAACCTGTGCTGGATTGATCAGTTAGAGGCCAGTGGCAGGCCCAGCCTTTTTGTGTAGAATTTCATTAATTCTCCATTGAACCAGCTAATGCCATGATGTTTGGCTTTACCCTGGGTCTGTCCAGCTAGCAAAGCTGAAAGTATGACTGCTTTAAAGAGAAGAGAGGTACTGAAGGGCATTTGGACAAGTCATACCTTAATCTCATCAGAATCTTCACTTCAAATACATCATCCTCCAATCGAGTTATTTTAGGTTATGGCCAGAGGGAATGAACCCTTCAGTGCATAGCACGGGAAAGTCACACAATCCAAAGCAAAAGTTTAGGAGAGTTTAATAGTGGAGCTTTCAGTCCTCACTATTAGTTCTTAATCAGCAATCTTTGAGTAGAGTATGTTTCATGTGAGACAGAGAAAGTCAGACTCTTAATTAAGTGTAATAATTCTGAGGATACAAACACCTGTGAATCAGTTATGAATGTTATTTCTCATGAACAGTTTATACAAACACCAGAGGGACTTTTTTTTCGCAGAGTAGCATTTTAGAGTAAATAATTTTGTCACGGTTTAAGATACTGACATGATGAGATCTCAAACTAACCATTCTTTGCAGCTTTGTCTAACCTCCTGCATGGCTGTGGAGTTCTAGGGCTATTGGCAGCTTACACTGAATTTTGGGAATGAACTTGAAAGTACTCCAAGAAGACTCTATAGCCCTGAGGATTTTCTATGGGCTAGTCACCCAAAGACACTCAGCATCTCCATGCCGAGTCATGACTGGCTTTGGCCATGAAGCTACAGCCACAAAACCCTGAAAGCTAATCTCAGGCCAGGTAGGGAGGGCCAGGAAGCCAGGTCCAGGCAGAACAGGGCAACCAAATGACACTCACTATTGGAAACACCCCATCGAACTCCCTCTGATAATCCCAGTCTCTTGTCCACTGCCAAGCTCATAAACCTGATAAAAAACCAAGCCTTCTGAGATTTGTATTTACTGTTCTCTTCTCCCCCAAGCCAGAGACTTAAGGAAGAGTTTTAAAGTTTTGTTACTATAGAAATAGGTTTGTAAGTAGATTAAAGAAAACCTCAATCAAAAATCTTTCCTGTGGTGGTTTCCAGCAAAATAAATTATGCTGATTTAGAAGTTAAAAGGTTTATAGACACTGTCATTTGGGTTCAAAACCTGTTAGCGTCATATATGATGCAGCTTCAAAATGACTTTTTATTAAAAACGGTAACGTCTGGTTCATTTGAAACATTGCTCATAAGGAATGCACGTGTCATACAAGCGTGAAAAGGGCTCACTTCAGGACCCAATGGTGGTTTCCTGTCCAGAACCACCCCCACCTGCTAGCTCACCCAGTTTCATAGCTGGGTGAGCTAGCAGCTAGTGTAGATAAAAAGAGGAGATTATAATGCAGGGCCAGTGGGGAGAGGTGTGTGTATAACACTGACTCAGTGCATTCAAGTTCCACAAGGATCTCAGCTGTGGAACTCCGATCTTTTATAGTGCATCGGGGGTTCACACAGTATCCGTCTCTTGGTCAAAAACAGCCCTTCATTTGGATGCCTTCCCTTCAGTTATGCTTTCCAGTCCATCTGCAGCACGGAGTGCAAAACCAAGTCATTTGTTCAAATTGTGGATGTCTATGGATACTTGTGTACCTGGGATGTTTGTTAGTCTAAAGAAGCTGGGCCCCCACTTTATTATGTGACAGCTTTGGGCACAGTATGGAGTGTTCCTTAAGGCTGTATTAACTGTTTGGAAAATTCCATTCCTAAAACTTACATTCTCCACTAAGATGGTGTTGAGAGGAGAGGCAGTTGGGGTGGGAGTGAAATCTTCAAATCTGCATGCTCTTCAGGGCCTAGCTAGGTCAGGCGGCCCTAACATCTAATCCACGGAGGCCCCCAAAGTCATATGCAATTTTTGTCTTATGATATTTTTTAGGAGAGGGGCAAAAGCATTATATTGTAGTAAGACTCTTAGCCTTATCACAGTAGTACACATACACAGTTGAAAGGCTGAAGTACTTCTACAAGACTCGTTAGGAAAAACATGAGTCCCCTGCCACCCCTCTCACTCCCTTCTTGCTCAGCAGAGCACCCTTTTTACTCTTAGCTGATTCTTTTGGACATTAATCCATCTCTCTAAATAACATGAATCTATAGCTACTTCTTGACTTACCAGCTTTAGGCCTTTTTTGTTGACCCCTTACTATGGAAAATGAGATCATAGGTCTTGCTCACTCCTATACCCCAATTATACACGCATGCCCTTCTTGTGCCCTTACTGCCTCCGCCCTCTTAATCAAATTATTCTGAAGTTTGGGTTATATCAGTATTTACAGTTTACATTATTATGACTACCTAACTTCTAATCACATTCCAGTCATGTAGTAGAATACTGTTTTTCCTGTGTGACTTTTAAGTTTCTATAGAATCAATCATTGTCTCTCCCTCCACACCTACATTATCTTAGCTTTTTATTTACTTATCACTGCTTTATCTGTTGACTGTCTGCCAGTAGTTTCAGTCTCCTCTTAACACAATTAGGGATGCTACTGATTTGTTTTCTCCAGTCAGTCTTTCCTAGAGCCTTTGGACCACAGGCGGTCTGAGCTGGTCGCCCCTGAGTTTGGACACCGCTGACTCCCCATGTTCCTTCACCCCCCTCCTGAGGAGTCCCTGCACTTTGAGTTGCAGGTGGCCTATGGCCCATGTTCCATGTTTTCCTCTTTGGTTAGTGATAGGCGGAGTTTATGGAATTTTTTCTTGGGGGATATTTAAGCATTGGGTACATAAGAGAGAAATTTTTTTCACACACTGCGTGTCTGAAAACATCCTAATTTTATACAAACACTCAGGGGTTTAGCAAAGTATGGAATTCTAGATTATAAATTATTTTCATTCAGAATTTTGAAAGCACTCCTCATTGACTTTTAACTTTGAAGATTGCTTTTGGTAAATTCAAAGCCATTCAGATTCCTGACTTGTTGATTCTTTCTGGAGTAAAATTTACAGTGGTAGTTCTTGATTCAGGTGCTTTTTTATACATGATGCTGGGCATTCACACAGCCCTTTTAGTCTAGAAACATGTCCTTCAGCATTGATTTTTTTTAAGAGTTATTGATTTTTCCTTACCCCTGTTTTCTTTCTTCTCTTATTCTAGAAAACATATTATTTGAACCTCTTGAGTTATCCTCTAATTTTCCTTTTCTGTTTTTTATAATTTTTCGTTATTTTCTAGATTTCATCCTTCATTTTCTTGATGAGTTTTTAATACTGCCTTCAAATTTTTTAATTCTAAGAAATGTTTTCTGTGAATTAAAAAAATATATATTCTGGCCCTGGCGGGTGTAGCTCAGTGGATTGAGTGCCAGACTGTGAAGCAGAGGGTTGTTGGTTTGATTCCTAGTCAGGGCACATGCCTGGGTTGCGAGCCAGGTTCCCAGTAGGGGGCGAGCAAGAGGCAACCACACATTGTTTCTCTCTTTCTCCCTCCCTTCCCCTTTTTCTAAAAATAAATAAAATCTTAATATATATATATATATATATATTCTATTCCTGGGTACAATATCATATCTGTCTGAGAATATTAACACAGCATTATTTAAGAATGAGGAAGTTCTGAGCTTGTGGGTGGGACATACTGATTGTGACCTCATTAGGGTAATCTGGCTGGGCCGTTTACGGAACCCCTGATATCACATCTTTGGTAGATCTTTCTCTTGAGCTCATCGGGTTGTCCATAAAACAGGTTTTCCCGTTTCCTTCCTGGAGGGAACAGGTCTGGCTGCTAGTGTTCTGGGGGTCACAGCATTCAATGTATAGATGTTCTTTAATCCTTTTTCATTGTGGTTCTCCACCCTCAACTGTTGGTCATTCCCTGAACTCTGGGTTTCATCCTCTGCAGAGAGTAAACTTCCTGCCTTCGTCCCGGGTGAGGAAGGGCAGGGCCCTAGCCCTCTGGAGTAAAGGAGGGCATTTAGAGAAAGCTTACTGCTTCTTTTACAGAAGTTCTGCCAACCCCATTGTTTTGTAGCCCCATGTTCACTGTCTCTTGTAGGGGCACTTGATGTCACCATTTTCTGATTTTCAAGTGTTCTTTTATAACCTGGTTGTTTCTCAGCCTTTTCTTCTGTTGGCTTGGGTTCTCATCTTTTGAATCTGCTAGGTCAGTTAGTATTCACCCATTTCTTCAACTGCTTCCTGTATTTTATTGCTATTGTTACCACTTCAGCTTGCTGTTTAAAAAAACCTGTAAATTGCCCTGGCTGGTGTAGCTCAGTGGATTGAGTGTGGGCCTTCGAACCAGAGGATCTTGGTTCGATTCCCAGTCAGGGCACGTGTCTGGGTTGCAGGCCAGTTCCCAGCAAAGGATGCATGAGAGGCAACCATACACTGATATTTCTCTCCCTCTCTCCTTCCCTTCCCCTCTAAAAATAAATAAATAAAATCTTTAAAAAAAAGAACCTGTAAATTGTCATTTTGGTGAGATTTTCCTCCAGGCCTACCAGTCGGTGGCAATTTTCTACCATATAATGTCTCGATTTCTTGTTACCCTAATTGTAATTATTTCACGAGCTCAGTCCTTTAGTTTAGAGAAGTTTTTGATCACTTTTTATTGGTTTAAAAAATTATCCCTCTTTATTCTACCAGCTAAAAGACCTCTCTGTTGTAGGGAAAAGGCTATAGGAGGGATGGGTTAGTTGTTGTTATAATTTATCTTTACTTCACTTGACTTTTTGTCCCCTGAACAAGATACGGTCAAAGTTTGATGACGATAAAAGGAGGGGAAAGAGAAGGAGAAGGGAAGAGGGGGCTGCAGGAGGGGCCGGGAGGAAGGGTGTCCTCCCGGTGGCTTTGTACAACCCACAGGTGTGGGCTGTCGTCAGAAATTAGACTTGAAGCTCTACTGTGTTCAACTGCTAGTCTTATTACCTGACCCAGGTATATAATTATATTTCCCTTTAGCCAACACGGAGATTATGCCTACTTCACAGGGTTATTGGAGGTGAGAGTGCTTAAAGAGGAAATGCATGTGGAAAGCTTTCTGAAATACAAAGTTCTACAAGAACATAAGGTATTTAAGGTCGTTTAGATGTGTAGGCAGAAAGAAAAATCTAAGAGTGGAAGGAACACTGTGTTTCACAGATCAAAATAAAACACTGAGGTCTTGAATTAGGTGCGCCTATTCCAATCCCTCAGGCTTCTATTCAGCAGTCCCCAGTGGGATAGACCATGTGTTCTTAAGGCACATACCCAGGCCTACCTGAGTCAGGGTAAGAGCTTTTAGTTAGGAGCATCTCTGGAGGCTTCAGATGTTTTTAAAAGGCTAAAGTTTCTCTAAGCTCCCACCGCTAGCTAGCCCAGGTGAAGAGAGAAACAGCCAGAAGAGAGGCTAACATGTGACTAAGTAAAAGGCAGGAGACTAATCCCAGGGATCAGAAAGGTGCAGCTGGAACAGGGACCGCTTTGGTGTGACTGTAAAGAAGGCAGGATACACCCTTCACCCAAGAGCTCAGGTTAAATTAAAGTAAGATAACGCAGTAAGATAACCACAGAAAGATAACCACAGAAAACGCAGGTGTGGATGCAAATAGGTTGGCTGTACTGCAGAGATGTAGAAAGAAAGTGGTAGGCAGGACATGTGGAAAGATTTTAATTCCTGTCTTGGAACATTTCTCCTTTTCCTCATAACTTATAGCAACATCTAATCCATCCCTCCTGCAGAGTTTTGGCTGCAAAAGGAAGCTCTTGTAGCTTGGAGAGTGGGGTGAGGCAACTTTTGAAAATGATAAATAGTGATTGAAAACTCTAACCCAAAGGTAGTCTTGTTCACTCTCCTTGCAGGACTGAGTTTGTAAAATAATTACAATTAAGATATCAAGAGATTAAGATATTAGCTGGTACAAAACTGCAACCAACACATTGGCCTAGAAGAAAATATCCGTCTTCTTCCCAGCATCAAGTAATGTTAAATCTAAATCAGCCCGGGCATGTGGTTTTCAATCCAGTGCATAAATATCTCTCAAGGAAGAAATTCCATACATTCCCCCTGTAACTAACCAATCCTCAGAATCAGCAAGTTCTTTTCAATGTGACCTAAATCCTTGTCACTGATATTTAAACTCATTTCCTCATATTCCACCCTCAAGGGAGATAAGGAACAGCTGCCTGTTCCTCTTTGTAATTATCCTCTGTGGGCACTATTTGCAAACAGTCTCCTTTGGGCTAAATAATCGGGATTCCTCTCACCTTCCCTTAAAATTCTTCTGTCTGTGGTTTCCCCGGAGAAGCCTCTCCAGGTCCTTCACATCTTTCTTAAATGAAGTTTTCCCAGGACCTGCCTTGCTGAGAGACTTAGAGATAAGGACCCAGTGGTGAAGTAGACGCCACTGAGGTGGCGGGAAATCAGACCTGGGCAACTCCATGCCAAGCTAAAGAAATAAAACATTACCATATACAAATATATGTATATTTCCTTTTGTTTCTAAAAGCATCTCTGGCAATATCAGGCGTGGCCACAAAGCTGAGCAGAATTAAGCTTGGTCTTAACACACCCTCCTTTCTGAGTATCCTGTGTGCCAGATGCCTCTTCTCTGTACTCACTCTCCCTCTTCCCCAAATCTCTCTTCGTCAGTGTGGTTTGAGGTTTTAGGAGCAAAACGTGAAGACTGAACACATTTCAGATGGCCGTGTTTGGTTTTATGAGCAAGAAGCTTTCCTTAAACTCCTTAACATTCACAAAGTGGGCCGCTCAGCTTGCCCCTGCAGCCCTCCCTGCCCACCTTCTCCAGTCCGCCTCAGAAAACCCGGGTGGGGGTGGGAGTGGGGGTTGGTTTGTCTGTTTGCAGAAGCATCTGCACACTAAACTTTTCTCATAGCAACTTTTTCTATAGCACCACTTCCATGTGACAACAAAAAACCCTTATTTCTCAAAAGGTACACGTTTTTAACAACTCGGTTATGAGAAATGGCCTGTCTTACATGTGAAAATAGCCATAGAGGTAGAAGGGACAGTCTAAAGAAGGAATACATTTTCAACATTTCCCAGCAGATTCACTGACAAAGATTTTCCTTGGCACATTGTTGGCTCAAATCAATGGATTATGAGGTTAAGTTGACTTATCCGCCTTAATAAAATGTATCCTGCAATCTAGAGTATAAGGGACTTTTTTGTTTTATTTTGTGTGGGGTTTCATTTGGGACAGTTTTGCATCAGCAGGACAGGAGTTTCCAAAACTTAGGAAGTTGAAAGACCTTTGTAATGGGCACTGATTAAAATAAACTGACATGGCAACAAATTATATTTGGCAAATAGACATCAGAAAGCAAATATTCAGACTTCCTGGGCAGGGAGTAGTACTGGCACTTTTCCTGAATGTGAATAATCAAGCACATGTCAAACTCTGGACAAGACAAACTTATTCCCTGGCAACAGATGAGCCAAGGCCACCTCGCTTGACCTGCTCTCGGGCTGAACAAACGAAGCCCAGGTGAGCCAAGAAGTGTGGTTGGGGTGTTGACTTACCTCCTGCTTTTCTGATACAGTATATCCTTTATTTGAATGGGGAAAAATATGTTTAAAACATCCTTCACACACAACCACATCATGTGGTCCTCTAATTAATAACATGCGGAGGCAGCTGGGTGTGGATGATGAACATGTGGATTGGGAGGGCGCTGCAGTTTTAAAGTGTATCATGAATTGTTTGGGTCTCTGGAGGTTTGGGGTTTTTTTGTTTGTTTGGTTGGTTGGTTTTGGGGGGGGCTGGACATCAGAATAGCTAAGAGATTTGATTTTTTTCTAGAGATAAAATTCTCACTGTGGAAGACATGAGTTTCTGGCAGAAAGTTGCTGTCGCTGAGGCAGACCTCCCCACCTTTAATTGTGTGCCCACAGGACAGGTAGAGGGCAGTGAGGGAAGGTTCCAAAATATAGACTGCCAAGAAGAGAAGAGTGAAAAGACAGTGTTTCTCTGCTTCTACGGAATATTGACCTCTTGTCTCCTCTCCATCCCAGAAGAAAATGTAATTAGAGGAAATACAGCAAGAGCCAAACATACAACAAGCATATCAATGCCCTGAGGTCAATGCACTTGTGTGTGTTGTCACTGTGTGGGTCCCAACATAGGTGATGGGGAAGCCATAACCAGACCCAGGGCCACTATGAGCCAGTTGTACCTTTTGCAGAACTGCTTTGTTGTTTGGCAGAGGCTTTTGAGGGGCCCCTGGGAGGCAATGGAAGTACCAAGCTAAGTTCCTGTACTTGGAGGGCAGGGCCTTTGCTCATGTGTTTTCAACTGATAGCCATGTACTTTCAGTGGGACAGGAAAGAGGAGGCTCATTCATAAACAGAACTGGCCCTCTGGGGCTTCCCACATTGGAGGGGGCTGAGTGGATGCTGCTGGCCAGTGCTTTATGAAGTTTGTGCTCTTGACTTTCAGAGAAAATGCATTGTTTGTCATTGGAGAGCCTTGATCACTTTTCTCCTCCTAGAGCCATTTTCGAGGGCTGCCCTGAGGCCAGTTTCACTGGAGGAATAACTTAACTCTAGAGGCTTTTGCGGTGCGAAATGCAAACCATGTGTGTGACCCAGGTTCCTTCCTCTCCAAAGCGCTGCACATTTGGCACAAGGATGGGTTTAGCTCAAATGCAGTGGGATATGTAATGAAAAGTGGGATGTTTACTGTGTTAGAAGGTACTTGCAGAGCACCTCACACTGAGCCTCAGGTTGGAGGGCAGTGTTCCCTGGCAACCACAGTCCCATGTAGGAATAGCTAAACCCCTTCCCCCAAAGATTTTTCCTACAAGCTGGCTCCCCTGCTTCTTATTCTTAGGTTGTATGCTTGTGGCACATGACTCTCTCTGCTTTTGCTAATGAGAAAGCTAGGCTTCAACCACCCCCATTTTGAACAGTGCATTAAGAAAAAGGTCCCCAAACTGCCAGCAGTTTCTTATCTCAGTTTAAAGGTCTCACCTGCCAAACCCTGCAATGAGAGGAGAGGGACAGCGCTTCCTGAAGACAGGTGATGGTCACTCAGATCACACAGTATAGGTGGTGTTGGTTTCTTCCAAGGTCGTAGACACTGAAATCCTGGGCATTCGTCCTTCAACTGTCAGGGTTGTCAATCACTGTAACTATGTGTTGGTCAGCTAGAAAATAGTTCTTGTTTTCCTATGCAAGAGAGTTTAAAAACAGCAAAACACCAACAAATGGAACAACTTTATGGTGTAAGGCCTCTGGTCTAGTCTCTTCTGCCTGTGATTGAGGACATCAGTTCTCAATAAAATGAATGAGCCATACAGCTTTTTGGGAACACACACACATAACATGTCTTTCTTTGCCTCTCTTCTTTGTCATCCGCAGGGGAGACTGCAGGAAGGCAGCAGGTCCCCACCTCCCCGCCGGCCTCAGAGAACAGCAGCGCAGCTCACAGCATCGGCAGCACACAGAGCACGCCCTGCTCCAGCAGCAGCACGGCCTAGCCCAGCGGCCACTGCCAAGGGCAGGGCCTGACAGCACGTGTGTCCAGACTTCAGAAAGGCTTGATTGTGGTTCCTTTGTAAAGAGAGAGTGAATTGCAATGGAAACATCACCTGTTATATTCACCCCCCACCCAGGGCTAATCTAAATGTGACCCCTGGGCTTCCATGTGAGAGAGCTAAGGCGGTGGCCTTCTCCACCAGCCCCTCACAGGTTTGGGGGTTTTCAATGTGAAACACATGCCAGTTTTTAAAATGCTGCTTTGTCCAGGTAAGAACATCTACAGTTTGGGCCCCTGAGTTTTCTCCAGACTCAAAGAGTTGGTAAAAGGAGGATAGCCGGATAGTAAGTAGAACAAGTGAAATGTGGCCAAAGATTCTTCTATAACTGAACCAAGAGGTAAAACAAAAGAAATGCTTCAAGACTTTCTAAGTGCATTCCTCCTTGTCTTGTTTGCACCTCTAGACGCACACTTCTCACCTTGCTGCCACGCCCCGTCATGGCCTTGCGTTCCCCACAGGCGCTGCCCTCAGGGACTGTGCCCTGACACACATCACGGCAACATTCCCTCCCGTGCCCTGGGCCAAAACCAGTGCTGGGCACAGTGACCATTTCCCCTCTTCCTGCACCGGCGCACCGACGGCAGAAATGTCTTAATGCAAATTTCTTATTTCTGGATAGGCATGAAGAAATTGAAAATGGCCAAAATCTGGGGCTGCAGATGTGTGCCCATTTATCGCATTGTGTTCTGATAAATTAATGTATAAATTAGGGCACAATTTAGTTGTCCAATGAAGGAGGAATTTGCTCAGTGATATATATGCCAGCATGTAATATGTCATCTGGCTCATTGGTTTTCTCAGTTGAAGAAGAAGAAGAAAATTATTCCTTTTTTAAAAATGTCCTATGCCTTTAGAATTGAAGCTATTCTTAAACATGGTTGGGAGAATTAGTGTTTCCACTCAAAACATGTCAACCTTTGTGAGACCGTTTTGTAAAAACCAAGCTTTTGCAAGATGCAAATGCACGGCAGATCCTGTTAGGTTGCAGCTGGTTACACGAACAGGTTCCCCAATTCTGCCAGGGAAGTGCTGAGATAGGGAAAAGGGCACTTGTTTGGATGGCTTTAGTTCTCTTGCCTGCATACATCCCAAACTCAAAAAGGATTTAAGATGGAATAATATCATGCCACTTTGCAGCTAAAATAAGCTCAACTGATACCTCTATGTTAAAAAAGAATGCCAGAGGAAAATCTCCATGCCAAGTCATTTACTACTGAGGATAGCTTTATTGCAAATAAATACTATTCTTTCTCTAGATTCTCCCCAAATGACTCAAGTTTTTACAAATAAAACAAGCTAGATTCTACCCCCAAATATTCATAAGCAAACCTCACTGCCCTTAGAGTAAGGAAGTTGTGCCTGGTACAATGTGAATGCACCTTCAGTAGGAGATGCTGACACTCAAGGCCTAAGGGCAGTGTCTACAAGGCAAACAAGCAGGTTACCCAATGATAGAGTAATAATATTCTGATTGATTTGATAGGTGTAGACAGTCAATCAGGATAATTTCACTTGCCAACACAGGTGAGTTGAAGGCTAAGATTTCCAGGTTTTCTATGTTGATAATTTTGCATATTTCCACATACAGAGGAAGATCTGAGACTAGAGAATATTGTTCCTTTAGTTGGCTTTTTTTTAACATAAGGGTATCAGAGTGGAGGTCCTAGATTATGCTACCTGTGTTCGAAAATAATGCGCTTTGCCTAACCTTCAGCAGAATGTATTGTTTTAGCATATTCTATGTATAAAAAGGTTTAAAGATGTCTTCAAAGAAGACTAGAGTCTTTAAGTCACTTATAGCTATATTTTACTACAAACATTTGTGTATAAAGATATATTTAAGTGTTTTAGATTTAAAAAAAAAGTTACTCCATATGAAATGTTTAAGTCCATTTACTGTGAATTCTTTTAATCAGTTCTTTGCTTTCAAAAAAACCCTTTTTATCCTGTTAAAAATAAAACTAGCTACTAAGAGGTATTAAAAGATCCAGTTCTTAGATAGACAGATTTAAACATTTTGTAATATATTTAAATGTATATTTTTTGAGAAAGATGCTAATTACCAATGATGTTATAAGTAATTTAAAATTAATTTACAAATTTATACATACAAACCAAAATATTTTAAAAGAAAGAGAAGAAAAAAGACAACTTTTATTTGTTTGGGTCTGATTGCCAGAAGTTATTCAGGCCAAGAAATCCATGCTGATAAAACTCGATCCCATGTTAATTGGAGAGTGAATGTCACTAAGTATTTCTGAAATGTTTCTTGTAAAATGAGCATTAAAAAAATAGTGTTTTCTCTCTGACTTCCTGTTAGAGCATTTCCAATTGCTTCAGACTTCACAGTTTTAATACAGAATACAAGTTCAACTTTATAACACGTTCTGCAAGCTTCTGTAAAACTCTTGTTGTATTCCAGTTAAACTCTCCTCCTCTCTGCTGTTTTTTGTAACTTCTGCAGTCTGCACCCTTAATTTGCAGAGGCTGTCTTGTTTTGTTTGGTTTCATGCTAAAAGCTCTTGTTGAAATGCTCTAAACTCCAAGGCAGATTGTCTCTGTAACATCCTAGAGCTTTTCACCATGTGGTGTTTATCAGCTATTACTCTGTATTTTAAAAGTCAGAAATTCCTTCTGTCTAAGCTGTTTCTATAGCATTTTTCTCAGCCACCACCACAACAAAAAGATGGCCTTTTCCTTGCCTGTAATAAGATTGTAACCCCGTTTCCGGCGTGTGTTCTGTCGTGGGCCTGCTGGTGAGCCCGTGGTCTTTCTGTACTGTAACTACCTCATGGTCTGAGTGCTGACTGTACTGCTGGTTGTGTTAACAGAGCACATTATGTTGGATGAATTGTGTGTGTGATTTTTTTCTGTTTGTTTTAGCTGGGGGGTGTTCATGAAACTGACAGATGTTTTTCTGAAAAGGACTATTATCAGTTTTCAAATACAATACTTCTCTCTTCTGGTTTTTCCTGAATGAGCCTGATTTTGTTGCTGTTTTTCTTTTATCATCTATGAGGGTAAAAAGAGTACCCTTAAAATCCCTGTGGCCAGTTTGAACACCCCTATTGTATGTAGTCTTTTTCTCTGTTCAATGTGTTGGCAATTTTGTGAACATGCTTAGATGTATAGTTTTGATAACCACAGTTTTAAGTACTTTATTTGCGCATAATAAAAAGATATATATCAATTATTAATACACCTCTTGTTTGGTCATCATTAAATTCTACCCTCAGGCTGATATAATGCTTTTTCATTGTGTCTTTCTTCTAAATGCATCTTCTGATACAACGGAGTTAATGAGGAGTGGGGAGGGGAAGGCTGAGAGAATGCCATAAGCTCACTGGAACAGAGGGGAGGGATGGACAGACCAAAGGGAGAGGGCAGCAGGAGCTGTCACTCTTCTCAGAAAAATGGGCAGGAGACCTAGAAATGGGTGTCAGCTGTGGACTCCATTCCCGGGCTTCTGTTGATCTCCTAGAGGCAAGGAAAGAGAAATAATAAGTGCTTTGGATCCACTCTTATCCCTTTCAGATACTCAGTACTTCTTGTAGAATTCTCTGTCAGTATGGTGCCTCCCCCTTCCAAATGTCCAAGCCAAAGACGTGGGGGTCAGATTTGACTGCTCTTTGGCTCTCACACCCCCAAATTAACAAATCCAAGTTTGTTCTACCTTTGGAACATCTCCTCTCCAAACCACTGAGTTATTTCTATTCCTACTGCACTTACCCAGACTCCAAGGTCCCTTACCTCTTAAGCTGAATCACTGCAGCACTCTGACCAATTATTTTTCTGCACATACCATATGCATGTATAAAATAAATGCAAGCAATACAGATAGAGGTAGTGAAAAAAGCTCCGATAATCCTCGCACTTGGAGATGATTGGTGTATGTACACTGGGAACACAGTGTATGTGTTCCCAGACATTTTCTTATGTTCATATCAACATGTACATGTCACTATAATAAATGAAATCATACTATAACATTTGTGACTGGCTCTTTTCACATGGCACATCTACTGTGAGGCTTCATTAGATGAGTGCTGATCCTCACTATTTTACGAGACTTTCCTTAAATTGCCAGAGGAAAACATGGCAATTTTTCCTGTGGTTGGAGGTAAAATCAAACAAAGTTGTTTATGTTCTTTCCCACCCCCTTCTGTCACTTTCCTGGAAGAAATGATGTTAACCTTTTTTCTAACTCAAACATGTCAAAATGTGTTTACAATGAGAAATTTTTGTTTACTAAAATGGGATCACAAAATATTCACTCTGAAACTTGCCTTTTTCAGTTAACATGGACCTCCCTCTTGATTAATAAAGAAAGAATTAATTCATGCTTTCTCATGGCTATATAATATTTCAAACAATGAGGTTAGCAAGTTCACTAGTGATGGGCATTGAGTGGTGTTATTTCCAGGGTTTTGCCAAGATGCTCTGCCACAGTTAATATCCTTGAGTATCCATCCTTGCATCCTAGTGCCTGAAAGCAAAAAGAGGTGACAGTGACACAAAGGGACACTGACAAGTTCATCATCACAGGAGATTTTAACAGTGCTTTAAGTTGATAAAAAGAGTTGGACATGGAAAATTTGAATAATGCAATTAAGCTTGAACTAATGAGGATACATGGAATCCTATACCCCCAAAGTAGAGAATTTTGTACATATGGAATATTCATAAAAGTTGACCACTACTAGACTGTAATGGAATTCTCAGAAAATATTACAGAATTTAATCATTCTGATCAAGTTCTTCAACCATAATTCAAGTAGTTTCAAAATCAGAAATAGATAATTTAAGAATAATAATTTTGGAAATATTGAAACATTTCTAAATAATTCATTGTTTCAAAGAAGCACTCAATAGACATTAGAAAATACATAGAATTGAAAAGTAATAAAAATTCTAAACTCAAACAGGCAACAAAGAAACCTTTGATTTGTGAGAAATTTAGAGCTATCAAATGCTTATACTGGGAGGAAAAAGGTTGAAAATGAAAGTGTATCCAATGTAGCAGGTTGGAGGAAAAAATGCCAAAAACAATTTATTACTTTAAAAGCCTACTAGAGATAGACAAAAATTAAGTAAGAATAAACAAACACAAATTCATTAGGAATGAAAAGAGGACAAAACACATACTGCAGAGTTGTCAATAAACGAGATCATCATAAACAACTATTCTAACAAATGTGAAAGTGAACTGTGAGGGAGATGTGTGAGTCAGAGTCCTCTTGGGTGAACAGAGACCACACTGGGTATTTTAACAGAGAGAATAAGGTAAGGAACTGGTTAAGCAGGTGTTGGACGGTTGAAATAGTGAAAAGAGGACATGGAGGTAACAGAGGTAACAAGTGTAGCAAGAATTTGTCCCTCAGGTGGGATGGTCAGGACTCCAGGGTGGGAGCAGTTTGCTGAGCGCCAGTGCCAGGACCACCAGGAAGCCTGAGAGGGTAGACTGGGAACTGGGGAACAAAACCGTAGTAAAAGACACATTTCCTGGAGTCAATAATTTGCCAGCACCAATTCAAGAAGCAACAGAAAATCAAAAGTACAATTAACCATTAAGAAAATTGGTGGTTTAAATTTATAACAAAGCAGAAAACAAAGTTAAAAAATAAAAATAAAGAGACCTTGTGATGTGGGGGAGACAGAAGAAAAATGGCCCAACCCAGATGGTTTTACAACGTAAGTTCTATCAAGTAGTCAAAACATCGGTAATGCCTGCATCGTGGAGGTTCTTTTATTTGGGGGATGGCAGGTCAAAGGGAATTATTTTTAAATATTAAGCTCTATTTCCACGTTACTTTCTGTAAAGATTGTAGCAAATCACACTGCCACAGGCCTTCCCCTCAGCACTGGGCTGTTGAAACAGAACTTAGGTGCCCACCACCCCAAATCCAGTCACCTTCTGTCACCATATAGTTGGCCATGCAATGCCATATACAGATCACGTCCTAGGAAGGTACACCTGAAACCTATATAACCCAGTGAACCCGTGTCGCCCCAATAAATTTAAACAAAAAGAGAACTTGGACCCTGGACATTAGACTGCCTGCGTTTGAAACTCGGTTCTGCCATTTGCTAGGTGAGGTATTTCCTTAATTAAAAAATAATTTACTTCTTAGCATTGTCATGAATATTAAATGAGATAATTCCTATAAAGCGTTTAGGACATACTTATCATTTCATAAATATCGTCTACTATTATTACCAGCATTACATGTTTTAAGATTTGCCAATGTGGTGATTGAAAAATTATATCATTATTTGAATTTGTATTCTCCTCATTGCCAGTGAGTTTTAAATTATTATATAGTCATTGGTCTTTTCCAGGTCTTTCTGTACATTTCTATTTATTTGCTCATTTTTTAGTATTTTTTAATAGTTTCAACATTAGTGATATGGTATGTCACAAGTAATACATGTTAAATATTAATCCATGATGGTCTTTTAATTTATTCTGTTTATAATGGATATTACCAATATAAAATGTTTAATTTTATGTAGCTGAATGTTTATCTTTTCTTCTTGGCTTCTGTGTTTTCTATCTTGCTTAAGGTCTCTCTAGATATATACCAATACTTTTATTAATTGATTCATTTTTTAAAGGATTTTATTTATTTATCTTTAGAGGGGAAGGGAAGGAGAGGGAGAGAAATATCAATGTATGGTTGCCTCTCCTGCGTTCCCTGGTGGGAACTGGCCTGCAACCCAGGCATGTGCCCTGACTGGGAATCGAACCATGATCCTTTGGTTCGCAGGCTGGCGTTCAATCCACTGAGCTACGCCAGCCAGTGCAAATACTTTTATTAATTTATTTTTAAAATTTAAATCTTTACTCCATATTCTTTGTGACAGTATCAGGGTAGGGGGTCTATTTTTGTTATTTTTCAGGTGATTCTTCAATTCTGCCAGAAGCGTTTATTTAAAAGTTCGTCTATTTCCTACTGAAGTAAAATTTCAAAAATGGCGAGAGTGGTTTGGCCTTGACAGATATTAAAATTTATTATAAAAGTTTATAATACAAATAGTAAGGTAATAGTGCAGGGAGATTTAAATAGATTACTCAAACAGATAGAGCAACACATGACAACTAGTCATAATTTTCATTAGATTCGTAAAGGATTCTATGATATACACTGTCTAATTTTCATTGTAAAAATACGGATCTGACCTTTTCCTCTGTTATTTCAAAAAAATTAGAGAATAGTGGTCTGAGAAGCAAAACTTTGATTAACGTTAGGTCATCCCCCAACTTTTCCTGGTTCGACACAGCCGGGCTGTCGGGTAATGTTGCCGCCTCAGCCTCGGTGGACCTGGAGGACAGAGTGTCGAGCCAAAGAGATGCTTCTTAAGTCTCAGAGTTTGTCTTGCTAGGTTTTGGACCTGCTTGGAACATATCACCTCTTCCTTCTTTCCTATTTGTCCGTCTCGAAATTGGAATTGTGAGGGAGCAAAATAATTTTCTTCTTACCCTTCTGAGTTGTTGGCTGAGACATGCTTTAATAAAAGACATATTAACCAGAGCAAAACAGAGGTTTATTAACATGTATACCTCATCCATACATGGTAGGTGCACAGGGAAAAGTGAGCAGCTCCAGGAGGTGGCTTTTGAATTCAGGATTAAATACCCTAGTAATAGGGGGAGGAGGTGGGGAATGTAGGCCTTTTAAGAGAGAGCAACTGATTTTTACGAACGATGAACAGGCCCTTTGAAAAACAAATGGAAGATATGATCATTTGTGACAAAGTTTGGGTGTGGTGTCTATTTCTAGTCTTCTGTCCTGGAATGAGTCAATCCTCCTTGGTTGATAAAATTCCCAGGGGGAGTATTTATGACAATTAAGTTCCTTTTGGAAGGTCTGTCTTTAAGCAGATAAGGAGAGTTCAGAGAAAGCCTCTTCCTGAATTTGCTGTTTTTCAAATGCTTATGGCTTAAAATAATCAATACACCAAAGCATATTTTGGGGTAGTGTGTCCTGAACCCCTGCAGTCATACTTTGGGGTGGCATATTCTACCTTCAGAATGTCTATCTATTCCTCTCACCACTGTATTTTGGAAATGTAAGTTGTTTGGTTTCACAAGTCACAACAAGAGAGCAATTTTGCTTCAGGATGAATCATACCTACCTTAACTCTCACTCATATCTGTTTTAGATGATACTTAAATGAGAGTCTGGGCTTTAGAATTGATGCTGGAAGGAATTAAGACTCTGTGAACTGTTGGCATAGAGTGAACGGATTCAGCATGTGAGAAGGCCATGAATATGGAGGGCCAGGGGTGGAATGCTGTGGACTGAATGTTCGCATCCTCCCACAGTTCGAAGTTGAAGGCCTAATCTCCAGTGAGAAGCTATTTGGAGAAGGGCCTTTGGGAGGTAATTAGGTCCTGAGGGTATAACCCTCATGATAGGATTAGTGCCCCTAAGAGAAGAGACTGGGAGAGTCGTTAACTTCCACTCTCCCTCTTCTGAGGATGTACTGAGAAGACAGCCTTCTAAAGCCAGGAAGCGGGCTCTCACCAGACACCAGATCTGCCAGTGCCTTGCTCTTAGATGTGCAGACTCCAGAATTGTGAGAAATAAATGCTTGTTGTTTAAGCCTCCCAGTCTATGGTGTGTTATAGCAGCCTGAGCAGACTAAGAAATTGTTGATTTGCATGATGCTTTGAGGCTATTTCTCCTCATCTCTCCTCCCAATAAGAATTTATAAAAAAATTCACAGTAGCTGGGCAAATATCATTTATAAAGTTTTTATTTCTTCTAGAACTTGTGAATGTTACACTAATCCTATAAAGTGAAATAATATTACCAAGTGCCATTTTCACGGAAAATGTCTACATCTTTTTTTAATCCATTACAGTTTACCTTCACGTTACTTTGCATTGGTTTCAGGTGTGCGGCCCAGCGTCCAGACAATCACATACCTCACCAAGTGTTCTCCCCGATAACAGTCAGGGAGACATGGGATACAGCATGGGGAGTACAGTCAATAGTGTTGATATGACTGTGTGGTGCCCAGTGGTGCTGGAGGTGTGAGGTGAGGGGAACTTTGTGGGGAATGTGAGTGTTGACATCTTTTTTGTTTCAGTGCAGGTCAAACCTGTAGCACTGCTCTTCCCTGACACAGTGTGTTTGAAAACTGGCAAGTGGCTGGTTTGAATTTTACAGATGTCACTGACAGTCTAAAGTTTTATCTAAATTTCAGTCTGAACTTTTTCAGAAGGACTGAATACTTTAAGTAGATTTGATTTTACACTTAAAGAAAATAAAGATCAGATGATATCATCTCCCCTTCCTCAGAAGATCATACCCTGAACTGATTTTCATAACCTCTTCCATGTACTGCCTCTGAGATTTTAAGTTTTTAAAGAAAGAAAAGAACTTCCAAGTAGAACTACATGATTGACCCTACCTTGATTTAAAAAGAAATGAGGGATGAGAGTGCACACACCCACAATTACATCTCAGCTATATTTTCTTTTAGCTTAGAAGCCCCATATCTCACAATCCTTTTATAGACCACTGCACACCATCTGTACAGAAAGGATGGGCAAGGAGAACAATCATTTCTCAGTTTTAAAGCCCAACTAGCTTCCTTGCACTTGACCAATCAAAGACCCAGAGTTGAAAGTCTTCGTAAGTCACTTGGGTGGAGCAGCTTTTGCTGGTCTGTTACTTGTCCCAGTTTATAAACTGCCAATGACGTGTAGCTCTTGCAAAGAACACAAGGCTCTTGACAGGCATGTTGAAATAATGCTAAATTTTAAAAGGGGCAAAGCACATAGATTCTGTTTAGTAGAGGGGAAGGATGGAAAGGAAGAAAACTGGATTATTGGTATTAAAACCTAACTGCGATAATAACAGTCTAAGTGGAAGCCAGAGCTTTGAGTATCTTCATCAGAAACACAAATGGCTGGGGCCACTACTCTTTATAGATATGTACAGCATCTGCAGAAGAGTGTCTCCTTGGAAGAGACTAGTTATGAAATTTTTTTCTTAAGTGGAGAGAAGAGGTAAAAACAAAAAATTTCTTAGCCTTCAAGTTAGCCTTGAAAGTAGAAGTTACCTCTTGGAGCATCCAACCTGGACCCTAGGGAAATTCGCCATTCTTCACCATCCTATTACAGTTCCAGGAGGAGGTGGTCCAGTTATTGTGCTATTGGCTTTAAACAAATAGCCAGTATTTCCCCAGCAAAATGTGTTTATTCAGGAACAACAAAGAATTAGGGACATGTAGTCTAGTGGCAAACCATGCACAGGTGCCGGGAACAAAGGACAGGAAAGTTCTTTTAGAGAGGAAAGGGGGAATTCAGAAGGGCTGTTGTAAACAGAGTTCGCTGGAGAAAACTGGGAGTTTGAAGTGTAGTGGCTTTTCATTGGCTGAGCTGTGAAAGTCTTTCATTGACTGAATGGTTGAGGAGAAAAATCATCCTTCTTCCTGCCACTGCAGTAGTAGTAGAAAAACATCATCTTATTGGAGATGGAAGGTACTACTCTTCCTGTTTGGGGCAATTGACAGTGAGGGGTAGAGTGTGAGAGCTCCCCCTACAGGCCTTCCCACCTCCAATTTAAATAAAGTTTCTGTTTATTCATCTTCACAGTGCCAGCAAAGGAACAAGCCACAATAGCCAGACAGTCCCCATTTTGACTGGCTGATTTTTCCCTTTTAGTATATTTCTCAGAATGCCATGTATGTGATAGAAACTCTTCAGTTACTAAAGGAAACAGTCACAGGAAGTGTAGGAAGCAGTTAAAAGAAGCATGTAATGGAAATGGAGGATTTGGTTTTAAGTCATTTCATGCCTGTGGGTCTGAACTGAGACACAATGGAGAAAAACAGAAGCAAGTTAGGAGAGAGACCCACTGTGAAGGGCAGAGCCCTTCCCTTGCCCTGTCTCCTGTTCCTTGCCCTTTGCCCTTTGTCCCCTTCTCTCCTGCTCCATTCTCTCCTTTCCATCTGTGATGCCTTCTTACCATCTCCTCAGGTCTTGACGTCTTCACAGCTGTGCCGATATGCAATCTTCTCCATAAAATGTTATGAACCACTCTATTTGTAAGTTATTTTACTACTCTCTGAGCTCTGGTTGCACCAACATCCACCCCATTGCTCAAAGCACAAAACTCTTATGTTCTCCCAGCCCTCATAGCCAATCCATCGGCAAGTCCTTTGGACTTTACATCCAAAACATATTCTACTTCTCTCTGTCTGCACCACCTCATCCTAGTCTGTCATCTGCACCTCTAATGTAAACCAACACACCCAGCCAACTTTTGCAGCCTTTTTGTCCCACAACGATTCATTCCCTACTCTGCTGCTAGAACACTCTCGAAATATGCTACATGCTGTCAGTCCCTGCTTAAAACTCCGTGACTTCCCATCACACTTAGAATATATTCCAAATTCTTTTAAAATATATTTTATTGATTATGCCATTACAGTTGTTCTATTTCCCCCCTTCATTCCCCTCCACCCTGCACACCCCTCCCCCACCATTCCCCCCCTTTAGTTTACGACCACGTGTCTCAAGTTCTTTTTTCTTTAAAATTTTTTTATTGATTGATTTTTACACAGAGAGAAATATTTGTTGTTGTTGTTATTATTATTGTTTTTAAGATGAACATAACATAATATTTTATGTTCCATTAGAAAGAAGAAACTTGCCAAAGAAACTGTAACACAATGTGCTGGTGGAAGTTTTATCATTTGTTGGAAGAGCTCTTTTAAGTGTATTTATATTTGAATTTCATTATCTGTTACTCTGTGCATAGAAAAAAAAGGAAGAAAGGAAAAGATGTGAAAATAGTTAAGATAGTCCTAAAATTCTTCATGTCCAGTGTTCAGCTCTTCTTTTTTTTCTGTTTATTTCTCCCATTCCATCCCACCCCTCCTCCATGCACCCCACCTCCCTCCCATTTCTACCCCCCTTAGTTATTGTCCCTGTGTCCTTTATACTAGTTCCTCTAAATCCCTCCCATTTTTTCCCCTTAAATTCCCTCCCCTCTCCCCTCTGGTCGCTGTCCCCCTGTTCTCTATTTCAGTGTATTTGTTTTTTGTTTTTTTTTTGCTTGCTTGTTTGTTTAGCTCCCTGTTAAGGGTGAGATCATATGGTATATGCAGCAGAGAGAAAGAAGGAACTTCTACACTTTGCGACAACATGAATGGAACTGGAAAGCATTATGCTGAGTGAAAAAAGCCAGGGGTGAAAGACAAATATCATATGATCAAGTTCTTTAGATTCTATATTTCCCATACTATTCTTGCTCTCCCCCTATCTATTTTCTACCTACCATCTATGCTACTTATTTTCTGTACCTTCTCCCCTCTTCTCCTCCTCCCACTCCCCTGTTGCTAACCCTTCATATGATCTTCATTTTTATGGTTCTGCTCCTGATCTAGCTGTCCTCTCAGTTTGCTTTTTTTTTAGGTGTGGTTGTTAATAACTGTGACTCTGCTGTCCTTTCACTGTTCATATTTTTTTATCTTCTTTTTCTTAGGTAAGTCCCTTTAACATTTCATATAATAAGGGCTTGGTGATGATGAACTCCTTGAATTTGATCTCATCTGAGAAGCACTTTATCTGCCCTTCCATTCTAAATGAAAGCTTTGCTGGTTAGAGCAATCTTGGATGTAGGTCTTTGGATTTCATGACTTGGAATACCTCTTTCCAGCCCCTTCTTGCCTGTAAGGTCTCTTTTGAGAAATCCACTGACAGTCTGATGGGAACTCCTTTGTAGGTGACTGTCCCCTTATCTCTTGCTGCTTCCAGGATTCTCTGCTTCATTTTAATCTTGGCTAATGTAATGATAATGTGCCTCGGTGTGTTTCTTCTTGGGTCCAACTTTTTTGGGACTCTGAGCTTCTTGGATTTCCTGGAAGTCTATTTCCTTTGCCAGATTGGGGAAATTCTCCTTTATTATTTGTTCAAATAAGTTTTCTACTGGTGGCTGTTCCTCTTCCCCTTCTAGTACCCCTATAATTCGCATGTTGGAACGTTTAAAGATGTCCTGAAGGTTCCTAAGCCTCTCCTCATTTTTTTGAATTCTTGTTTCTTCATCCTTTTCTGTTTGGTCATTTTTTTTCTTCCTTCTAGTCCACTCCTTTGATTTGAGTCGCAGTTTCCTTTCCATTACTATTGGTTTCCTGTGCATTTCCCTTCATTTCAATTAGTTTAGCCTTCGTTTGTTCCTCTAATTTGTGACTAAAATCAACCAGTTCTGTGAGCATCCTGATGACTAGTGTTTTGAACTGTGCCTCTGAAAGTTTGGCTATTTCTTTGTCACTTAGATTTATTGGCTCTGGGGCTCTAAGTTGTTCTTGAGCCATGTTTTGATCTGTTTGTGCCTCTTACCTATGAGGATCGGAGCCCTAGATGTTCACCAGGGCGGCGCCGCCCAGGTCGCTGTTTTGTGCCGCTGTATGTGGGGGCGGGGTCAGAGAGGGACAAGGGCGGTTCCCTCTGCCGCTTTCTGCTGCTGGAGCCTGCCAGGTCTGTCTCACTGCTTACTCCTTCACTGGTTTACGGTTTATCTGCGCACAAATGTGTGACCGCAGTCAGCCCTCAGTGGGTCCGCCTGCTTCCCCACACCTGGGATCCGCCCACGGCTGCCGCTGTACCTGGGTTGCGTGCCCCAGTCGGTCCTGTGGGTCTTTCCTGCCTGGCCTCCCTCTGCTACTGGCTCTGCCCCTCTTACCGGTTTGGCTGAAGGGTTTGTTGTTGTCAGACTTATATATAGTTCGATTTTCTGTGGTTTGGCTGCGTTTTTGTTGCTAAAACTTTGTTGTTTTAAACTTGGTTGTGTGAGAAGGCAAAGTGTTTCTACCTATGCCTCCATCTTGGCGGAAGTCCCTCAATAAATTCCAAATTCTTTACCAAGGCCTTTATTTGTTCTTAGCTTTTCTTATTTATTCATTCTTGTTTTTAGCTTTTACAGGCTTTAAATAAAGATACAATTCACATGATTTAGAATTTTAAATGAGGTAAATTTATCTTTAGTATCTTGTATCTACCCATTTGGTTCTCCCCATAATAATCACTTCTACAAGTTATGTTTCTTAAAGTAAATGAAAGCAAATAAATATCTCTTTTTATTTAGTCCTTTATTGCCCACACTATGGTAGCACACTATACATGTTCTGCATTTTTTTTTCTCACCTAATATATCTCATTTCTGTACCAGAATATAAGGCAATTTTCACTCCCCTTTTATAACTGTATCAGATTCCACTGTGGGAACATCACCTGTTTAACCTGCCCATTTTCAATGCACACTGGGTTTGTTTTGACCTCTTGCTGTGACGATCAAGCTGCAATGAGTAGCCTCATAGGGAGGTCCATATGCAAGCGTATCTCAGGAATCAAGTTCTAGAAAAAGAACGATCGGGCCAAAGAGTAAATGCATTTAAATTTATAATAAACATTACCAAATTGTATCCTACTGAGGTACCATTTTGTGCTCCTTTCAACAGTGTCTGTTTTCCCACAGTTGCACCAGCTGAGTATACTATCCAGTTCTGGTATTTCTGCTAATCAAATGAATAAAAGTGGTATCTTGATACAATTTTAATTTGAACTTTTCTTATGAATGAAGTGGTGCATCTTTTTATATGTATAGGGGTCATCTATTGTTCTCTTTCTGTAAAATATTGGCTCTGTCCTTTGCCTGTTTTTCTATGGCATTATTATCCTTTACCTTCTCAATTTCTAAGAATTTTTTATATTGGGGTGAATGACCCATTGTTTGTGATTATCTTGGCATTTGAAGCCCTAGGGATCTGACCCCTCCTCATCTCTGACCTCAGTTAATATCAGTCTACTGCCCACCTCCAGTCGCCATGTTCTATGATCTTTTCCTTGCCTGAGGCCTTCCTTACGTTTGCTGGCCCTCAGCCTGGAATGCTGTTCCCCAGATCATTGCACAGCTAGCACCTCCTGAGTTTCCAGACCTCAGCTTAACTGTCACAGGAGAAAGGCTTTCCTGGATCACCCAGTCCTTAGAAGATACCCAGTTCTTCTCCATCACATCATTCAGGTTTAATTCTTCATGTAGCACTTATTCCTCACTACTATTTTTTCTTATTTGTTTTAGTTTGTTTATTGTTGATCTCTCCCTATCCAGAACAGATGCTCCAAAATAAACAGGCTCTGTCTTGCCCACCACTCTGTCCCCATAGCTCAAAATAGTGCCTGGCATTTAGTAGGCATGTTTCACAGATAGCGTAATTAATATATCTTTTCATCCTCTCTTTAGGCATTTTCACAAGCTTTTAGAATGAGTGTTACCAGTCATATTCCCTAGAAAGAAGATTGAAAATAACGTTTTTAAAAAACCTACCAATATGTGCCAAACGCTGGACTGGGTTTTATTTTACATCACATTCAATCCTTCTGATCACGCTGAGCTACTTAGCATCATGTCCACTTGCATCAATAAAGAAGTTGAGTCTCCAATAAGCCCCCAGAGAAGTTGCCCAGGAACATGTGGTTCATACATGTGGAGCCAAGTGAGGCCAGCTCATTTCAGGGCCCGGTCTCTTCCTGTTGTTCCACACTAACAACATTATTTTACTTCTTTTTAAATCTTTGCGTGACACCTACTTGTTACTGGCACATTGTACATGCTCACCTAGACTTAACTATGAGATACAGTTAATTGGCGGTAGGTCCAGGATACAAATCTGCAATCTCTGACCTTTCATCACTCTTCTCCTACCCACGCCCTGTTACCTCAGTCATGCCAACCTCATTTCCACTTCAGGACCTTTATACTTGCTAGTTCCTCTGCCTGGAATTATTTCCTTCTGGAGTTTCACATGGCTGCCTCTTTGTTCAGGCCTCAGGGCAGATAGCTCCCCGGAGAAGACTTCTTTGACCACACAGACCAAATTAGGCAACTTTCTCATCCCCACTCACTCTCCAGTCTGTTTTTCAGCTTTCATTCTCTTCTGAGTAGTTCTCCCAGTCTAGAATTGAGATATGACTGGAATATAACATCGTATCAGTTTGGGAAATACAACATAAGCAATCAATATTTGTATGTACTACCACAATAAATCTAGTTAACAATCTGGGATTCTTACTCAAGTGTTTTCTTATTTGTTGCATGCCTTTCCGACAAGAATGTGAGCACCATGAGAGAGAGAATTTGTTAGACTTGTTCACAGCTCTATGTCCTGTGTCTAGAATAGTGCTCACCATAGTAGATATGCAATAAATATCTACTTAAATTTATCTACAATAAATATGTGGAACTTAAAAATTAGCAAGATGGCTCTGGCGGCAGCATGGAAAAAAGCACAGGCTTAGGAAGCTAACCTCAGTAATTACTCAGCTGCTATTATCAGAGCAAGTCACTGGGCTTTGGTTTTCTCATCTCTCAAGTTAGGGAATAGATGTTCTCTGTGGCCCCTTACAGCATGATAATTCTATGAAGTCATAAATTATTCATATGATAAGAGTGATTTTCAAAGAGGTGAAGCTTACCCTTCTAGGTACAAAATCTTTTAATATATTTTTTCCAATTGAAATAGACAAATCCTTTGAAAAAGTGTTATCTACTTTTCTTGCTTTTAAACAAAATGA
Organism: Artibeus jamaicensis; assembly: GCF_021234435.1. Classification (NCBI taxonomy): domain Eukaryota; kingdom Metazoa; phylum Chordata; class Mammalia; order Chiroptera; family Phyllostomidae; genus Artibeus; species Artibeus jamaicensis. Next base: position 36,366,700 of record NW_026522025.1, on the reverse strand, counting down.
CCAGAATACCATTTACCTCCCTGTCAAATCAGAGCTCTCATTCCTAAAAGTAAATATTGTACCATGTTGCAAGGAAAACATTGGGAGTGTAGGTTTCTATTGACTGATAGTTCTCTTTATTAAGAGTTGTATTTTCCCGTTCCTCTTTATTTTCCTGTTCTTCTGATGTCTGATAATCATTGGGCATTACGAATGCTACATTGTTGAGTTCTTGATTTTGTTGTCTTCTTTAATAAAGGGTTGAGTTCTGTTTTAGCAGGCAATAATTTACTCGTGAATCAGCTTAGATCTATAGCAGACTACTCAAAGAATAGATTAACCTTCTTCCGAGATGTGGCTTCCCTGAGTTCTCTCTCAACTTGGAGGTTCAGTGAGATCATTCCATCTGGCTGGTCAGAACTTGAACATCGCCCAGCCCTGTGGGAGTTCCAGTAGTCTTTTAGTTCACGGCACCCCCATGGTTGTTCTCTCCCTGGGAGTTGTTTTGCCCAGCCTTGTGGATTCTTGCCCCACACAAATACAGCTTAATATGCAGCCAAGATTCATGGTGATCCCCTAAGGAGATGCTTAGTGTCTTCTCTGCAGAGTTCCCTCTTCCCCAGTCCCATGCCTCACAAATTCTGACCACCACGGTAGCCTCAAATCTTTGTCTTCTCAGTTTGGTAAATGGGCTGTGCTGTGTCTGAATACCTTCTCCCTGAACCGCTCTGGTAAAGGGCTTCCAGGCATTCAGCTAGGGCAATGGAGGGGTTCATCTCACTTATTTCCCTGCTCTCAGGGATCACAGTCCTGTCCAGAGTCTGACAACAATTATTTCATACTTTCTTGCCAGTTTAAGAAGACTTGTTTACAATGGAAGACCAGTATGATATTACAATGGCTAGAAATGGAAGTCACCTCCTTAAACATTTTTGAGGTGTGTACAATTTATTTGCCCCAAAACTAAATAATCCCAGAATCCTATATATTTTTATGTTTTTCCTGGGAAAGAATATTATGGTTTGTAATATTCAAAAAAAAAAACCTCAAAATATACAAATAAACTGGTGTAATAACTAGATATTTCTCTGGTGTAACTTGCTAAGTCAAAAGAGTATCATGATTAAATCAAACAATGGCCAATAGTACAGGCCAGGGACTACAGCATAAGTAGTTTTTTCTCCCCAGGGCAGATGCTTGAAGCCAGGTCCTACTTTAAATTCATTTAGTGAACTAACTAGTTATTTAAAAAATTCCTGTGGTGAATACTTTTCCAAAGCAAAGTGTCCTTTTGTGAAATGCATAAACTCCTCCTAATCTTTTTGTAAATATAGCCTTTGTATATTTGGTTGGCTGTGAGGAATTTGTTTGCTAAGGTTAAGTGTGGGTGTGGATGTGGATGTGTTTTGGGAAATGGGTGAGGAAGAAGAAGTTTGGTCATGCCATGTTGTAAACCCTTTTGGTCTGGGTAGAAGCCATGAGGCTTTAGCACTGTATTTTGAATGAGATGATAATCAAACAATACAGGATGGGAAATCCCTAGACTGCGGAAAACAGGCAGCTGGTATACCAGTTTTTGCTGTTACCTGCTACCCACTGAGTCTTCACAGAACACATTCTAAGAACCTGAAAAGAAGCTTTTCTAACTCATGTTTTTTCCATGGCATTTCACTCATTCATTTGTTTATGTTGGGTACACATAAGTGCTGGGGACACATCAGTGAACAGCAGACAAGCCTTCAGAGAACTTACATTCTAGGAAGGAGCCTATCATATAAACAGATTACATGCAGAAAAATAGACCAGAGTAAGAGTGTTAGGGAATAGGCTAGGTCAGAAACGCCTTTTTTGTTATTGGGAGGGGGCACCCAAACAGAGCACACATGAGCAGAGAACAAAAAAAAAAGTAGAGGAAGAGGGAGCATATTAAATATCTATGAGAAAAAAAGGAATGCAAAGGCCTGAGGCAGAAGCAGCATCATGGGGGTGTTGAGGATGGGCAAGAAGGCCATGATAGATACAGCAAAATAAAGAAAGGGTGAGATGTAAGAGTAAGAGGCGGGTAGGAGGGGAAGACGGAGGTTGGAACGCACTGGATGAGGTAGTCATGCAGGCCATTGGGGAAGACTGTGGATTTTATTTCACATGAGTCAGGAAACCATTGGAACGTGTTGAACTGCAGATAGGAGCAGAAGGATGTTATGTCACTTGTTAAAAGGATCACTCTGATGGTAGAGAAGAAACTGAGGTAAGAAAACCAATAAAGTACGATGGTAACAGCAAAGTTGGTAGGAAAGGGTCGGATGTTGCATACATTTCAAAGGAAAATCTTGACAATATATGCCAGTGGGTTAGATGTTAAGTACGAGAGAAAATACAAAATCAAGGGTGACACCAGGCTTCTGGCCCGAGCAGTTGGAAGAGTGGTGGTGCCATTTCTTGGTAGGAATAGAAACTGTGGTGGTAGGAATGGGGGTGGTGAGATTTGAGGGAGAGAATCAGCAATTGTATTTTGAGCTATCAAGTTCATTACCAGATACCCAAGTGGAGTTCCTGAGAAGGCAAACGAGTATCCAGGGCTGGCATTTCCAGGGTTAGTCTGAGTGGGAGCACACATTTAGAGCCACCAGCATGCAGTTGGAGGAGACACCCTGGGAGGAGAGGTACTCTAGCAGTCAGGGTCAGAACAGGGAGGACGAATCGAAGAACACTGAGACAGAGGAGTTGCAGAGGGAATAATTCTCAGTGCACAGTCACCATGATGGTTAAATGAAATGGAGCACAGGCCTGGCAGTGTGCCGCTCACTGAGGGGGAGGAAGGAGAGCTTCTGTCTTTTTCCAGTGGCTTCCCCTCCTGTGTTTTCTGCATTGAACATCATGGAATCACATGGGGTCATTTGTCAAGCTGCTCTGAGATGGTAAGGATTAGGCCATAGCCCTGGGAGCCTGTCGTTCTGCCAGCTCCCGGGGAGACCCCCAAACCTAATTTCACAGGGACCACAACAGGTCTTTTTTGAGGCAAGAGATGCTGGGATGGCTGAAGTGTGAAGTAGGGTGGAAATAGGTGAAGGAGGACTACTAGGGAGAATGTAGGGGGTGCTGGATATAGACACCCATTTCCCAGTCCCTGGGAGTGTTGGTAACTCTACTTGCAGCTGACTTCCTTTCAAGGAATTTCCCTCAGGAAAGAGCCGCTTGCCCAAGGTCCTGTCCCCCTCCCTGGGAGCAGCTTGTATTCAATGACTGGATGATGAGGGGGTATAAAGTTCTGGCCCCCTGGGCTTAAGATGGAACAACTCTGAAGGGCCATCTGGGTGTCACGGTTCCCTGTAGGAGCAGCTGAAATGTTTGTGGCTCAAATGTTTGTCCCTCTCCTCAATCTCACTCCCTTGCTCCTTGAGAGTAATCCTCGATAAGCCTCCTTCATGCAAACCTTATAGTCTTGTGATGTTTCCAGGGTATCCAAGCTATGAAAGTTGGTACGGAAAGTAGATTTAGGAAGAAGGCTGTAAGATGGGATTTTGAACTGAATCACTCACTGGTAGGTTGACTATGAAGACCCCATCACTGATGGTAGGTGAAGTACTCATAGTCTTGGGCATAGCATAGCCATCAGTGGTTAAAACCAATAACGGGGTCAAGTCACAATATACCTCAGGAGGGAAAGTGCTGGGTCCACTGGGAGAAGAAAGGAGCTACAGGACCTGGCTTATATGTACTGATAGAAGCTCCTAAGAGTGCTAGATGAAAAGGTTGGGGGGTGAGCAGAACAGAAGAGAAAGTGTATTAGGTATCTATTGCTGCATAATAATACCACCACACACGTGTTTTAAGTGGTTTGAAACAATACATATTTACCTTCTCACATTTTCTATAGGAGTTCCAGCACAACTTAGCAGGGTCCTCTGCAAAGCTGCAATCAAGGTGACTGATAGGGCTGGGATCTTGTCTGAAGGTTCAGCTGAAGAAGGATTCACTCCCAAGCTCACACAATTGTTGGCAGGATTCAGGTCCTTACAGACTGTTGAACTGAGGACCGTAATCTCTCGCTGGCTGTCTGTTTCAGTTCTTTGCCACCTGGCCCTCTCTTTAGGACAGTTTATAACATGGCAACTTGCTTCTTCAAAGTCAGCAAGGGAGACAGCTTCTTAGCAAGACAAGCGTTATGTAAGCATTACAATCTTATGGTACATAACCACACACAGCAGGTCCCTGAGTAATGTCATTGCATTCAACATTATTTCATTATACAATAACATTCCTGAGATGCCGTGGGAATTTAATTCTTATTTATATCAGTTAGTCTATAGTAAAATAGGTTTCATTATACACGGTAGGGAAAAGTAGGTTTATAGTTGTGAAAGAGTTTATTCTTGTATTATTATTTATTAATTATTGCATTATTTTTTGTAAAAACAACTGTAAACGTACTTTTGCCCCACCCTGTACATTGTTTTCTTAAAGTCATAGAACCTATCAATGATGTTAATTGAGGACTTACTGCATTTCTTAGCACCTGTCTGGATTATACTCACAGGAAGGGATTACACAAGTGTGTGAATGCCAGGAGGCAAGATCATGGAGGCTACTTTGAGTCTCTTGCCCCAGTCTCTTTAGGGCTGGGCTTGTGAGTATTGTTGAGTAAATAAATATACTATAAAGTAAATAAAGATACTTGAATCCCACCTCTTGTCTTAAGTCAAGGTTCTGGTACCTGAGAGAGATAAGAGCCACGTAGGCAATCCTTACAAATTACTATCATGAAAGCCTTATCTAAGTCCATTCATTCATTCATTCATTCATTCACCTATCCATATGTTCAGTCAATCACTCAGTCCCTATAATGTCAGCTCTTACATCTCCAACATGTAGATTAATACTTATTCATTCATCCTGCAAATGTGTGTTGTTTGCCTGGCTTGTGCCAACCTCTGTCGAGGACTGCTTTATGCTGGCATACAAGGTACACACCTTCAGGTGCTGCCCTTATGATCCCATTCTCTATTGGAGTCACAAATGAACAAATACATCTATAATTACAAGGTGAGATTCTGATAAATGCTATATGGAAATTGCCATGTTGATGGATGTGATATTGTGATTTGTAAGAAATATAAATATATATAAATATAAACACATATATTTATATGTATATCTTTGATCACTCATATCCAAAATGCATTTCTCAGATATATTTGATCTTCATCTACAGTTCCTAGCTGTGTCTCTTGTTCTGTTAATGAGGTGACTTTTGGACCTCACCCAAGAGTGGGGACTGGTTGCCAATAGCAGCCAGCCATGCGGTTGGAGGATTAGCACTTTTAGTCCCACTCTCTGGTTTCTGGGGACCAGAGGGGGATTGAGGTTGAATCAGTCATCAAATGGCTGATGACTTTGTCAATCATGACTGTTTAATGAAGCCTTCATAAAAACCCAGAAAGGATAGCTTATCGACCTCTCTTTTGAGGAACTTCCACACTGAGGACTTAGGATACTTCCATGTGCCCCTGTGTGGAGCCCCAAGTTCCACAAGGACAGAAGCTCCTTTGTCTGGGACCTCTCCCTGGGTACTTCATCTGGCTGTTGATTCATATCCTCAATATCCTTTGTGATAAATCAGTAAGTAAAATGTTTCTCTGAGTTCTGTGAAATGCTCTAGCAAATTAGTGGGACCCAAGGAGGGGGTCATGGGAACCTCTGATTTATAGCCAGTCAGTCAGAAGCACAGGTAACAATCTGGTCTTGCAACAAGCATCTGAAGTAGTTCCTGGTCTTGTGGGACTGAGCCCTTCACCTGTGGAGTCTGATTCTATCTCCAGGAAGACAGTACCAGAACTGAGCTGAATTCTGCAGACACCCCGCTCTGAGAATTGCTTGTTGATGTGGAGGAACCTCTACATACATGTTGGGATTGGGTTCAGGAACCCTTTTCAGTGGGATAAAGAGTAAGGAGTATCTTAAACTAGACTGGTTATTAACATAGGCCTCTCTGAGAAGACCTCATTTAAGCTCAAGCCTGAAGAATGAGACATGGCTGCCTGTGGTAGTGAGAGAAGGGGTATTTACTAAGCAAAAATAGCACTAAGTGTAAAGGTCATAAGGACTGAAAGCTTGAGAATTTTTGAGAATTACTTACATTTTCTTCCAGGACTTTTATGGTTTTATATTTCAACCTTTAAGCTAGCTAGATAGTTTCAGGTATGTGGTTCCTTTGGTCTGTTTTCATTGTCTCTCAATAAAGTAGAATGCTTTTCTTTATGTAGGTTTCTCATTTCTTTTTTTTAAATATTGAATTGAGAGAGAGAGAGAGAGAAACAACAATTTGTGGTTCCATTTATTCATGCATTCATTCAGTCTTGTATGTACCCTGACTGGGGATTGAACCAGTAACCTGGGCATATCGGATGACACTCTTAACTAACAGAGCTACCTGGTCAGGGCATGTCATTTCTTGTTATACTAACTCCTGGGCATTTTTAATTTTGTTGTTGCAGTTGCTATTATGAGTGTAATCTTTCCCCCCTCCCCATATTTTATAATGGGTTATAGTGAGGTTTGGGGAAGGAATATGCACATATATAAAATTATATGCTATTTAATAAGAATATAGTGACCAGTCACTTGACTGAGGTCTCAGTTCTGTAGTCTTCCACTCGTCTCTGGCTTCCCCCTAGTTAAAATTTGCAAATAATATTATTTCTATCATCCTTTTTAATCTGAAAGACACGACCTAATACCTCATCGTTTTAATTGCATTTCCTGGACAACTATTGGAGATGAATATCTTTTCAGGTGTTAATTTGGACCTATATTTTTCTTCAGTGAACTGCCAATTTTATCGCTTGTCACTTTTTCTATTAGGGATTTGTCATATTTTTATTGATCCAATGCAATTATTTGAAAATTCATTTCCATTAAAATATAAATAGTTAAACATTTTTTTCTGACAAGAGAGATCAGAGTCACCAAGTGTTACATGTAAAGTTCAGGATGAGAACAGCCTAGGAAAGCTGAGAATCACTGCTGGAGGCCGCATGCCTGCAAATTGACTTCTCTCTCTCTCTCTCTCTCTCTCTCTTTTTTGTCCTTGAAATTCGACGGAGGCAGAAAGGTGACCAATAAAACGAAGGAGGAATGTGTCGGTCCAATCCAGCAGTCACAGAGCCATGGTCGGCCCCAGTCCTTCCCTAGTTCCCACCCACTAGGGCGCCTCCCTTCCCTTCCTACGGGGTGGTCTCCCTGCCAGGTTCATAGGGATTATCCAGGATCAATATTTGAAATTGTTGTATTTTTTTCTAACTGGAGTTAAGTTTATAAGCCTTTTTATTTAACCACCAAACACCAGAAATAAAAATCTGGAAGAGGGCCAGTTTGACTCGGAGCCAGTACACTTCCTCATAGCTGAGGAGCTCGCCCTTCGTCCTTGTTTTTCCCGAGTTACTGACATTTCCTTTCAAAAGTGATTGCCCAGCTTCTCAAATTCTCCATCTGAGTCCCTCAGTCCCCAGATGATTCCCAGAGATCCTGCCTGCCCAATCCAGAGCCCCCAGCCCAGCCCAGCCCAGCCCCTGACACTTGAACTGTAATGGGCCCCAGCCATGTGACCTGGGCTCTGGCCCCAGGTCATTTTTCTGGGGAGCTTTAATTGCCAGATATGCAAAGGGTGGGGTGGGGAATGAGGCTCTGGTCGGTGGGGAATGGGGCAGCAAGAGCATCTGAACTTCTGAAGGCTGGTGCCTGCAGAGGTGTGTGGGAGATTTGTTAACACTCATCCCTAAGGGCTGGAATCTGTTCCGGCAATTCATCACTCATCACATGTGTATTCACCAGGCTCTCTCCTAGGCTCTGGTGAATAAAACTAAACTGACCGGGTGAAAGTTACTACCCGGTGGGAAAGAAAGTCATGGAATAAATAATGCCACATCACAAATTCAATAATTACAAGTGTGAAAATTTGGCTTAGTAAAGTGGGAACTATTTCAGGGCCTAGTTTATAAGATCCTTTCTGAATCCTTTGAAGGGATTCAGAGAAACAACAATGAGACTACCCCAGGGATTTTTGATGGCAGTCCTTTTCTTCTGCCTCCCACGTTTAGGGGTGGGCCATCCTGAGAAAACAGTCAGTCCTAAGATGAGTAAGGAGACTGAAGAGGGTGAGGGGTGCGGCACAGGGAGGAGCTGGGCGACGCTGGAGCTACTTCCCCTCCCTACTTGGGAAACTGGTCTCAGGGCTCAGCCTCGCAACTCCCATGACCTCTCACAGCACTTTGGGACTGGCCTGAGACACGCCAGGTCATCCTCAGTTGGCCTTCAAAGTCATCTCTGAGTCAGCTTTCACTGACCCTCACATTCAGGGTTCCTCCCCTTGTCTCCCCAGACTTTCATTCGCAGAAGTCATGTTCCAGATGGACTCAGCTGGCAAGTGTTTGAGACATGTCTCAGCATCTTGTGATGTGTTCCTGAAATCCTGGGCCCTGTGCGGGGTGAGTCACTGGCTCTAACTGGATCCCTTTTGCATATTGTCCCCTTCTTCCTGGGTCCATAAACCAAAGCCCATCTTCTGAGAGCAGACCATCAGGCCCTGTGACAAGGCCTGGAGGGGACAGCTCTGCAGTGAAGCACAGCCAGTTTGCCCTTCTCTCCAAAGATTTCTTTTCCCTCCTTGTCCGCAACACTGACTCTTCTCAGAACTCATTTGTCAAGGGAGAGAAAGCACCAAGACCCCCTCGGGGTCTTTCTCTCCTGCAGCTCCGTTCTTCACCTGACTTTTGTCTTCCTGGGCTATGAGACTGAATACAGCTGGGGATGCCGCCAAGGCAGGAATATCGCTGTTCCATCCAAAAGGGTGAATTTACTTTCTAGCAACTCAGGGTAGGTGGTGAGTTGGTGACATCAAGAAATGGGAGAGAGAGAGATCTTCTGTCCTGTGGTTAAGAGACTGCCTGGATTCAAATCCTGGCACTGTGACTTTCTAGCTGAATGGCCTTGGGTAAGTTTTCCATGCCTCAATTTCCTCATCTATAAAATATAAACAAACACCCAGCTTATAAGACTATTGTGAAGGTAAAATGAGTTAAAATATCCACAGGCCCTGGCCAGGAGACTCAGCTGGTTAGAGTGTTGTCCTGGCACGCCAAAGCTGTGGGTTTGATCCCCGGTCAGGGCATGTGGAAGCATCAACCAATGAATGCATAAATGAGTGGAACAACAAATCGATGTTTCTCTTTCTCTTCCTTCCTCTCTCTCTCTAAAAAGCTATCAATAAATTAAAAAATTAAAAATAGAAGCACATACAGATCTTTTTAAAGTCTCTTAATTATGAGTGCTAGTAATAGTGCTCTTGTTGATATTATAGGCTCTTAGGGAAGATCTTTTTTGTAGATTTTTGCCACTTCAGGCTGGTAATAATTCTTATGCATGGCCTCCCTTTTCCTGCTTTTCAGTATTTCAAAGTAGCTAATCTAGCATTTTTTATTCCATTTCTGCCAACTTGGCACTTGGAAGAAAAGTTGCACTTGGCTGGACTGATATTTTTGCTTTAGGATCTCTGGGCTCTTGTTCACCAAAGTGACCCTTGGTGAGGGCTGGAAGAAGAAACCCATTCAAGACTTGGATTCTTCTTTCCTCTCTAAGCCTGAGGCCTCACACATCTGTGGTTGACCCCAGGGACAGCCCTGTTTGAATCATCCATCCATCATCCATTTATTTACTCATTTATTCCACTAGGTCTTAAAAATATTCAGATAAAAAATATTCAGTTCCTGTGCTCAGGAGCTCAACATCACAGGCAATTGTGGTCCTGGTGTACTGAGTGCAATGATGGAGGGAGGTGTGGGGCGCTTTGGATAGATAATACAGGTTGGTACTTGACCTGGTGCTGGGTATGGGTTGATGGTGTTCTATACTGGATTCTGGAGGACAAGGAGGATTTGTCCAGGTGAAATGAGGGAAGAACATTTCTGGCTAAGAAAGCACCATGTGCAAATGCCTGGAGAAGAGCGCAGGCTCCAAGGTTGGTGTCGATTCACTGGGTACGGGTGTGCCAGGAAAGTGTGAAGGCTATTCTCTGGCTTTTCCGCTGGTCATCTGGATCTGTCACATTTACCCCACAGTTTCTTATTTCTTAATATTTTATCTCAAATGGTAATCAAAAATGGAGTTAATTTTAATAAATTTTGTTTGACCTATACGAAGCTGGGAGACTCATATGTTCCTTGGTGTTACAAATGTTTTTCATGCTTCTGGTTAAACACAGCAGATTAAACACATGTGTTTATCCCGACTGCATTATAAAAATATCACTGAAATGAGAAGGAGCAGAAAAAAAAAAGGGATAAACTCACAAAGTCAAAGACAGGAGACAACAGCAGATGAGAAATACCAGGAAATCATTGGAATACGAGAATCAGATAAAAGAGCTGGAGATCTCCATGAAAAGACACCATAAAAGTGCTGTCTTGGATTGAGTTCCCTGTGAAACAGATCCTCAGAGGAAGCTCTGGTGCAGAAGTTTATTGGGCAGAGCCCTTGGGAACCGCACCTGTAGAAAAATGGAAGCAGTGAAACCATGATGCGGTCACAGCCGTCTCAACTGGCTCTCAGGAAGCTCTGTAGACTGGTTCAAATAGAGGCAAGGGTCTCAGGCCTTTGTATCCCTCCTCTGACTAATCATTGAATGTGGACTCCCCTGGAAGGAAGAGAACCCTGGGTAGGCAGGTCCTTCATCCAGGGCCAATCCCTGGGAAGGAACTCAGCTGGAAACCTTCATCAGCTGATACTTCCAGCAGTTGGGAAATGGAAGCCTCACACAAAAAGGGAATATCTGGGTGGTGTACCCCAATACCCATTACAAAGAGACTCAAAGGAGAAGCAAGCGCATCTGCACCATAGAACATTGGAAAGGCTCAGGACAGGTGATGCGGGAGTCTCTGAGGGCAAGTGGGTGACATGGGGCTGAAAACAGTGACATCATCTGAAAGTGTACCTAGGAGGTCCCCATCTCTCCTCAACCGTGGTGGAGGACTGAAGGTTTACTATGCAAGGAAATTTAACCAGACAGGTTCCAGAGCTAGAGACACTAAATATGGCAGGGGTGTCATGGGAGGCACCTGAAAATGGAAGAGGTGAAGACAGTTTTCTGAAAATGGGCAATTCTACATTCTGAGTGGTGAGCTCACCAGCCCTTTCCCCCACTCAGCTCACAGAACCCAGTGGTCACTAGACAAGGATTTCATCTCTAGGGAGATTGGCCAGCCTAAGAAAAAAGACCTACCACAATGAGATTCGGGAGTTCTCAAGCAAAAAAGAGCAAGCCAGTCACCTGATCACCCTAATGAAGTTTACCAAGCACCAAATCTCTGTATCTGATTTTTATATTCCAAAAATTTCACATAGATTTTAGTCCATTTTTTAGTGCCTCTCTCCAAAATGGTCAGTCAGTGATGACACTCATATACTTCAGAAAAAAACAACATGAAAGACAGTTAAAAAGGCAGATTGATGGCAAAAAGAACTCAGAGAAAACAGGCAATGCAGGAAGCAAAAAAAAGAAAACTAAAAACAACAACACCAAAAATCCTTCAGTGTCTTCAAAGATGTGATAGATGATATTGCATTATTGAAATAAGAACTGGACACCATAAAATGGAGCAATCACAGAATAAATAAAATTACTTCTCATTCATATAAATCCAATCAGTGTAAAGACGGCAGAATGAGATGGGCCTTTACTCCGCAAAGTTATTTGGGGCTCAGCTGACAATGATTCTTTTATCTTTGCCACATGGCTTCCAATGTCACCCCGGGCAAGAGGAAGGATCTCTCTAGAGGGTTTTGTGGATCAGGTCTGTAAATGACAAGTTTCATTTCAGCTCATTTTCCATCCGCTGAAGCTGACACAGTCTTGCTTTGTGCTCAGGAAGAGGATGGATCTCTGCTGGTGAATTCACTGTAGTGTGGCCATGACAAGCGTTGGAAGATGAAGTTGGGATTCTCACATCGGGCCTGGAGGTTAACTAGTCCAGGCTGGAGCAGGCGGATGTGTAACTGAATATCAGCTGCTTAACTGAGAAAGAAAATTGAATTCAGAGGGTTTTACCCTGCTTTGGTGAGTGTAGGAAGAAATTATAACAGTAAAAAATAAAGAGCTGATAACAGGGAGGAAACTATTAGTGTAGAAAGAACAAACAGTAAGAGAAAGAAATGTAATCATATTACCTTTCATAGTAAGTTGAAAACGAACAGTATTTAACAAAAAATTTTAAAATATCAGTTTTGGAAGGATATCTGTTTGTAGGGGGAGGGATAACGAAAAGCAATAGTGCTAAATCTTCACCTTCCATGTAGAAAGTCAATAGACAAGGTGTAAAAGTGTTGACGTGAGGCATAGCAGGACAACCCTGGAGGTTAGAAATATAGGCATAACTACCTTATGAAATGGAAGAAAATAACTCGAGGAAGATAAAGGAGATAGGAAGGAGTAGGCAGGGGACTATTGCTGTTTATATTATATGTTAACTGTAATTGAAAAGCAAAAAAAATTTAAATGTTTAGTAAGGCTCAGCAAATACAGTGTTGTCAATCATGAAAGAATAGTAATAAGTCCATGGATGGGACCAACTTCAGGCATGACTGGATTCAGGAATTTTCACCAAGTTATCAGGATGAGATTCCTCACCTTTGCATACTGTGCATTGGCTCCATCTTCAATTAGGCCCTCTTCGTGGGGCACAGGACCTCCTGGCCCGTGGTTTTTTTTCTGTTCTTCCTTCCTCCTTAATTAATAAATTAAAATTTTTTTCAATTGTGGTTAAAAAACATGAAATTTACCATCTTAACCATTTTTTTCTTTAAATATTTTATGTATTTATTTTTAGACAGAGGGGAAGGGATGGAGAAAGATGGAGAGAAACATCAATGTTTGGTTGCCTCTCACACGTCCCACACCGGGAACCTGGCCCGCATTCTAGGTATGTGCCCCGACTTGGAATTGAACCACCGACCCTTTGGTTCACAGGTCAGTGCTCAATCTACTGAGCCACACCAGCCAGGGGCAGCCATCTCAACCATTTTTAAGTACACAATTTAGTAGTGTTACTTACGTACATTCATATTGCTGTACAACAGATCTCCAGAACTGTTTCATCTTGCAAAATGGAAAATCTATACCCATTAAACAACTCTTCATTTGCTATCCCCACAGCTCCTGGCAGCCATTATTCTAGTTTTTGCTGTTTTCTTATACCTATTAGTGCCAGCAGAAAGAAACCTCACTTTCCTGGTAATTCTGTCAAAGTCCCAGGATTGTGTTCGACTGATTGACCAGGGGTTGGCCAGCATCTCCAAAGCAAATAGCCTGAGTCAGGGATGAGTGGCGGTCCAAGTAGGGCTCACAGCCCAAACCAAGTGAGTCTACCCCACGAAGCAATGGGAGGGCCTGGCTCAGAGGCCTGCACTCTCAGGTCCCTGCCCTGCTCAGACCCCACCTGACTTAGATTCACATGTACCTACATGACCTTCCACACGAGCAACGTTTCTCAACCCTCCGTGGGACTCTCTTTTTAACTTCAGTATAAGCTGTTTTTTTAAAGAAAGATTTATTGCTTGCATAAGTAGAAAATTATGATTATTAGTAAAGTTGACATTCTTTTAAAAGATTAATTAGTTATGGCCCTGGCCGGGTTGCTCAGGTAGTTAGAGCGTTGTCCTGCTACACCAAGGTTGTGGGTTCAACCCCAGTCAGGGCGCGTACAAAAATCAGTCAGTGAATGCATGAGTAAGTAGAACAACAAACTGATGTCTCTGTCTTGCTCGGAAACCAATTTAAGAAACTTTTAAAAAAGAAAGGCTTATTAGTTATTTGGGTTTTTTTTTAATGAATTGTCTGTTCATGCTCCGTGTCCATCCCATATTATCAATAGGCTTCCCAATTCTAACAAATAAGCAAAACCATGTTTTAAAAATATTTCATATAACCTTGCATAGGACTTTAGAAATTACCTAGTAGTGTGATCTCACTTCACAAACAAGAAAACGAAAGCAGTGAGAAGTGAAGTGTCAGGGCAGCTTTAGACCCCTGCATCGGGTGGGCGCAGGAACGAGAACCAGTCTGATCCTCCACCTGTGAGATCGTGCTGCCTCTCCGGTGACTCCTAAATTTGGTCTCCCCCAAAACCGCATCTCCTGCCCAAGCGCCATATTCAGGGATTACTGAGAGCCACCTTTATTTTCCCACAATTTGCAGCATTTTAAAAAGACTGTGGACAAATGGCTAAGATGATTTTTAAGTTAACTTGAGGCCCCTTGTGATTTCACGGCTGTAATCGTGGCATCCCCCCATCGGCACCTTGCAAATCGCCCATGTCAACTAGCACAGCGTTGCACTGTAATTGACTATTTCAGTGATATAAGTTAAAGTGAAAAAATATTTTTTTTTAAATTAGCACTGTCAAGGAATGAAAATGAAGTGCAGCGACCAAGCTGCTGATTATTTTGCAGGGAGAGCAAGTGAAGGGCGGAGCCACCATTGGGATGTTGGCCCCACTGCCTTTCTGTTTTGCAATCCTGGAATTCCACGAAGCTCCCCACCACAAAAGAGACTGAAAATGCCCTGATTGGAATGAAGCAGGCTTGCCCCTCCCACTGTTCTCACTTCGCATTAGTGATCCAGTCATCATGCGGTCACGGCAGATGTAGTTTGTAGAAGAGTAACTGGAGGGTTGAGAGTTTCAAAATGTAAACTGAACTCCAAGGAACATGAGGCATTGGGCGGGATTTTTTTTTTCTCACAAAATCTCTTTGTCCAGAGTAAACTTAAGCATTGTGTTTTGTTGACTCTAAGTTTCAAGATTAATCAAGTATCCACTGTTGTTTGGAAGGTTAAGTGCTGAACTCTGTGTTTTTATCTGTTAACTTGTGCTTCCTTTTTCCCTGACAATGTGCACCACTCAAGGGACAGATAATAGGCCTGGCAGTCCCCACAGTCAGGCTCCTGGCAGGTGGGGAGTAGGAGAATGATTTTAAATGTAGATAATAAAGACATTTAAATTTATTGAGATTTGAGGCAAGGGCTTTCAATGGACAAATCTTGAACAGTAAAGGCAGCGAGGCTAACAATAATAGATAAAGCACTCAGTATGTACCAAACATTGTAGGAAACCTTTACAAGCCCTATCTCATTTAATTTTTATAACAATCCATGAGGTAGGTACTATTACCTTCACAGAGGAAGAGACTAAGCTTCAAAGTTACATGCCCAGAGTCACACAGCTGGACTTCTTGGGGCCAGATCAAGCAATTTGACTCCAGGCCCCTGGGATTTTAAATAAAACTTCACGGACGCTCTGGAGGCTGTAGCCCCTGCTCCTGAACTAGTGCTTGACAAGTAGTAGGCACCCCCAAGATATTAGCTGTCCGAGTGAATAAATACTCCATGCTGCCTCAGCCTGGGTCAGAGTCTGCATGCTCTGCAAGCTGGGGGAGACCTGAAAACTGCATGTCAATGCTTTTCAAACTCCTCAGAGCTTTCTGTTTAAACTTGGAACTTATGGATAACTGTCACATTGATGCACCATGTCTGCTTTAGCGAGATGTAATACTGTACTTGAAAATGATTGTTATAGCACAGAGCTACTTTGAATAGTTAAAAAAAAACCCAATTACTGAATGTCTAATGTCAGGGGGTTTGTTAAATAAATGATAGAAATGCAGTCATGGATAATCAAGTTGTAGAATACAGCATGACATTAAAACACATTCTAGATATATTGTACTGGCGGGGGAGCAGGCTATAATAACCTGTAGAATATTATCTTAATAATGTGCATGTATTTGTGCATGTTAAAGTGTCAGAAAGAAAATACATTGACGTGTTAATAGTAGTTATTTCTGTGTGTCAAGAGAAAAGGTAGTTTTAATTTTTTTTTTGAGTTTTATTTTTTCAAATTTTCTACAGTAACTCTAAATTTAATAATGAGAAAAAAGCAATAATGTGATTTTTTTAGAAAACAATATGCTAATCAAATTTTGAATCTTGTTCTAAAATTAAGATAGTAAATTACAACTTAGGGAAAGGCAGCACAATGTAGTTGCTGAGAACTCGGACAGTCGACGGCCAGGGCCCAGCGCCCAGCTCCCCTCACGAGCCGGGGGCCCTTGCTTAAATTACTTATCCGGGATGCAGTTTCCTTTCTGTAAAGTGGAAATAACATTGCTTCCTACCTCAAAGAGTTGTTATAAGGATTAAATGAGCTACTATATCTAAAGCATTTACAACAGTGCCTAGGACATAGTAAGTGTCGTATGACTTTGTTATTATCGTTGCCATCATTATTTTTATTATCGTTAAAAATGCTCTCATCCTGTCCTTATAAATGTATAAGCAGAGGCAAACCCAGATCAGGCATTTTAATGTCCACACATTTGGGGCTCTTCTAGTCCAAACTGAAGACTAGGACCTGCCACGAGGACCCCCAGAGGGGCCCCAGCTGGGCCTCCCCAGGTTCTGTAATACCATCACTGAAGTAAGCAAATTTTTAAAAACTCAGGTTTATTTGTCTTCATTTATTAACCAAGCTAGACAAAATACAAAGTTAAAACCAGGGGATAAATTTAAATATAGGGGAGAGAGAATTCTTCCTGTCTCAACCCTCAAATCACCTTCTACCATGACCCCTGACCTCACTATGTGCCCCAAACATAAGCCACCTTGTGAACCTTCAAATTCTTCTTCTCTCACTCCTCATCCTTCACCCCACTCACACCCATCCCCTCAACCAAGCACGCCCCTCCTACCCCCAAGCCTGGCTGATCTTCACACTGCAGAGGTTGGATTCTCCACCAGCCCAGCCCATACCAGTCCTGACCTCTGGGGTCCTGGGAAAGGGAGCCCGAACCCAGCCCGCTCAGGAGAGTGGGAAGTGGCAGTGAGATGTCCTCACTGGCCCTGCTCCCAGGCTGGCCTCAGCTGCCCTTATCCTGGTGCGGAGGCTGGGATTTCCTGCCCGGAAGCACAGGCTTGCACACAATGGGGGCTATCGGTCACTGGGGCTCAGCACCCCGGCGGGGCCCTCCCCTCAGCTGTCAATTCTCCAGGCCTTTTCTGTGTGAATCTTTACTTCCTGGACTCTTGTTTTGGTCTTTAACGAGATGGAAACACTTAACCCCTGTGTCACAGTGGATCAGTCACCTTTCACTTCCCATCCTTTCCAACGCTGGGTCTAAGTCACCTTAACTTGATAATGAACAGAGCTTAGGTAAGGACAGCGTTTCCACTCTTTCTAGGCCTCTTTTTTAAATTATAGGTAAAACTGATATATTGACTTCACTGGCTCCCATGATGATAATAGTTGTATCAGCTGAGCAAATGAATATATTATACCTGTATTGAAGTTTAAATTCTTAATCTAAGAGCTTATATGGCTTATTTAACAGCCCTCAATAGGGAATCTTTTTATATGAAAAAGCAGAAGTATTTTTAAAAACCGAATAGTTTACTTACAAGAAAACATTTAAAAGATCATAATTTATCATGTTGCAAGTTTTAATAATGCAAACAGTAGGATCACTTTTAAAACTTAAAATAAGAGCTCTTATTTACTGAATACTTACTAACTGTAACAAGTGGCTTACTCATGTTAGCTCATTCAGTCCTTGGGGCCACCTATTTTCTGAAGAGAAAACTGATCCTCAGAGAAGCTGAGTGACTCGTTGAGACCAGTGTGGATGTAAATGTCAGGGATGGGATTTGAACTTGGCCTGTGTGACCACAAAGTTAGTGCATTTGAAGCCACACTATCCTGCTGCCTCCCAAAGTAGCTGATGCCACTCACACCTACTAACCATCCCAAATATTACTGCAGTCTTGAACACAGCTATGGAGGTGAGAGCTTGTCTGTCTCCCTTCCATCCTTAGTGACCCACCCACAGCTGCTCAGACTTCCCCACTGGCCCGCGCAACTTCAACGGCTCTGAGCTCAGAAAGGATGATGGTGTTTGTTCCCCACACACTCCCTTACAATTCAAAAGAAAAACTAAATATACCACAAAGAAAGTGTCAACAAGTTAAGCAAAGGCATGCTTTTTCTGAGTATATATCTGTGTATGTGACAATACATACATACATAGACATGTACATGATGTAATATCAGATTGATATAAACAATTTCCAACAATTCTTGGGATAGTCTGACCTTTATGGACTGTAAGCACATACTTGTCCGTCTACTGGGTAATTGGGCGTTGCCAACTCCTCCTTCCCAGTTTGAATGTGGAGACAGAGAAAGCAAAGAAAAGGAAGGGAAAGGAGGATGGAAAAGAGAAGGGAGAAAAGTGCATTTACTCAGAAACTGAGGTGCGGGATGAAAACTACCAAAGGACAAGCTGCTGTCCCCTCCCTCCAGCCCGGTGACCCCAGAGCAGGCATCAGTCTGTCCTCTCCTGCAGGGGGGTGAGCTGCTTCAGGAGTGAGTCCCTGCAGGGGAGGAGGGGCAGCTGGGTCTAAAGGACCCTGCCCTCCTAACCCTACCCCTACCCCCACCCACCACCACAGGGGGAGACCTGCTCTGAGTCTGCAGGGGGCAGCCAGACCTGCACTTCCCTGTTTACACGTGGATGCCACTGGGACCCATTGTACAATGACTCAGATTAGCTCTCACTGCCCTGTGGAGCCTGCTCTGGGTTAACACCCCAACAGTCAATTTAAGGCATTTCGTTAATTTTTGTGACATGTAGACAGCCCGCCTGAGGGGAGGAACCCTGAGATCATGATGACACAGGCGCCTGTGGCTTCTTGGATGGATCTCTGTTGTTGCTGTGGTTTCCATGGGACCTCAGATCACGGGCAGGGCCACCGGCTGCACTTGGAGGAGGGCCATCCTGAGTGTGGCCCACATGGGAACCACACAGGGAGGACAGTGGGCACTCATCAGGGGAGAATGGTGGCTGTGTAGTCAAAGCAGCCACCTGGGCAAAGTGACCTCATTCAGAGCAGATGCCTCCGTGACCTGCACCAGAAAAAAAGCCACTGGGTCCCTTCAGGGTGCTATGAAAGCCATGTGCTTTGGGGGAGCTCAGAGTTTTTCAGGAGAGCCCAAATTTATAGACTGAGAGCACTGAGGTTTTCTGGAGAGTTCTAAGTTTTGCTCAGGGAGTTTCCTTCCAATGCCTCAGATAATCTGCTCAGGGTTTTATGAAGTTCATGGCCTAGAAGCCCTTGGGTGGCCATTATTGGAACAGCACTGCTCTCGGAGGGAGGTCTTATGACCTGGACAAGGAAAAAGTCCAGTGCTGGACTCCAATTCTGCTTCATCCATGTAAAGGGCTTCAGTCCAACTGTGACGAGGAAATTCGGCTTTCTCTGCAGAGACTGCTCCCTCAGCAGAACACAGAAGAGTTGGATGCCCAACAAGCTTGACTCCCTCAGGTCCAAGGCTCAGGGTGGCCAGAGAGTGATTTGAGGAACGGTGTCCCCAGAGTCACTGAGGGCACCAGTGCCCCTGCTTTCTCTTTGCTCCCACCGCTCCTGCCCCCTTCTGAAGACAGCCCAACACCTCCTTCCCCTCCCTGGGGAGAGGGTGAGGAGCACTCTCCCTGAATCAGAGGGCTTTGCTCAGCCCACCATCTCAAAGTTCAGCAAAAGCACTATTCAACACTAAGCGAAATTCTTGTGGCTGAGAGGGAAGAACCCTCTGCCTCCTCCCAGACGTTCTGGCTGAAAACACCCACTCGCACTGGACGGCAGTGAAGGCTGCTGCTCCTGACGATTAGTTCTTGAGCCCTTTGGTTCCTTTTTCCCTGTTCTTAATTCACTAAAGTTCCAGATGTGATAAAAAACAAAACAGGAGAAAATGGCTCGGATGACAAAAGAGACTTGCTCCTCCTTCTCCAGATGAAGCACGATTTTGAGGACAGAGCCTGGTCTCTAAGGATTCTGGGCTTTAAGTAATCTGTGCTTTGGGAAGTCATAATCATTTCAAGGGGCTTTTTCTCTGTGTTGAGGAAAGGGCTGTGGCTTCATCTGAAAAATAGAGAGGTGAAGTGATTTCACAGCTTTAAATAGACAATAGACTGGACTTGAAGTTCTTTGATGTTTATAATGCTGTCCTACCATGTTTCTCAAGGAGGAAGCCTGGGACCCAGTGGGGACTCCAGTTATGAAATGTGTGACCAGATAATCAATATTAGTTTGGTGGCAACATGTAACAAAAGTGTTAAGAATATCTTTGACCCAGCAGCTCCATTTCTAGGAAGCTCTCCTGGGAAATTAATTAAATCTGTGCAAAAATAGCTAATGATGTTCATCACAGTGTTGCTTCTTATACCAAAACATGAGAACTAGCCTAATTGAAAATAAGAACTACATAATTGTGATGCATTTATTATGTACCATTAGAAATGATGCAGAAGCGTGTTGTCAAAGAAATAATGCGGTGTTCAATGAGTAAGGCAGGCTGCGAGCAGCAACTATAACATAAGCACAGTTTCAGTCTAAAACATCTACATATCTGAGAAAGGTATTAGTGATATTGTTTCTGGGCAGTTTAATATTTTTCATGTTTTGTAAATTTGCCGCATTTATATGCACTATTTTTTGTAACAAATACACACACAGTAAGTGTTAGAAAAACAATACTTGAGAAGGTAACTAAGACACTAAGTACTAGAAGAGAAAGAGTGTGGCTGCTTACTCAGTATCTTACTCAGTATCCTCAGCAAGTCGTTTAATTCATCTCTGAGGCATGAACATTCTTCACCTGCCCATCACCCACCTCTGGGGAGAGCCAACTTGGCTAAATTTATTTCTAAGTATTTTATTCTTTTTGATGCCATCATAAATGGAATTGTTTTCTTAATTTCTCTTTGTGACAGCTGTCATTACTGTATTAGAATTCAACTGATTTTTATATATTTATTACGTATCTTGCAACTTTACCAAATTCGTTTATTAGTTCTAACAGGTTTTCTGGGTTTTTTGTGGAGTATTTGGAGTTTTCTATTTTTAAAATTATGTTATCTGCCAACAGAGACAATCGTACTTCTTTTCCTATTCAGATGCCTTTTTTCTTCTTTTTCTTGTCTAATTATTCTAGCTTTTGTAATGTCTCTCTTTTCATTTATAATTTTGTTCATTTGAGGTTTCCCTCTTTTCCTTTAGTCTAAAGGTTTGTGTATTTTGTTTATCTTTTCAAAAACAAACTCGTCGTTTCACTGATCTTTTCCATTGTTTCTAGTCTCTGTTTTCTTTATTTCTGTTCTGATCTGTATTATTTACTTCCATATGCTAACTTTAGGTTTCATTTGTTCTTTTTTCTAGTTCCTTTAGGTGTAAATTTAAGTTGTCTTCTTTTTTCTTTAATGTAGGCATTTATTACCGTAATCTTCTCTCTCGAAACTGCTGCACCCACAGGTCTTGGTATGCTATGTTTCCACTGTCATTTGTCTTCATACGTATTTTTTTAAATTTTCCTTTTGATTTCTTCTTTGGCCGATTGGTTGTTCAGACATATGTTTAATTTCCACATAGTTATGAATTTTCCATTTTTTCCTTGTCCTTGATTTATGGTTTTATACCATTATGGTTAAAAAAGTTACTTGGTATGATTTCAATTTTCTTAAATTTGCTATGACTTGTTTTGTGACTTAATATATAATATATCTTGGAGAATGTGCTTGAAAATAATGTATTGGATGGAATGTTTTGTTATATCTCTTGAGTCAATTTGTTCTAAGTTATGGTTCAAGTCCAACATTTCTTTGCTGATTTTCTATCTGGATGACCTAGCCATTGAAAATGGGAATGGAAGTCCCCTCTTATGATTGTGTTGCTATCCATTTCTCCTTTCGGTTCTGCTTAGGACCTCCAACACTTAGGTTCTCCAGTGTTGGGTACATATATATTCACAATGGCTATATCCTCTTAATTAATTGACCCCTTAGCATTAGACAGTGACCTTCTCTGTTTCTTTTGAGAGTTTCTGACTTAAAGTCTATTTTGTCTGATGTAAGTATAGCCATTCTTGCTCTCTTTTGATTACCATTTTCAAGGACTACCTTTTGCCATCTTCTCATTTTCAGTTTATGTGTGTCCTTTAAGCTAAAGTGATTTTCCTGTAGGCAGCATATTGCTGGATCTTGTTTTTTAATCCATATAGTCACTCTATGCCTTTTAACTAGAGAATTTAATCCATTTGCATTTAAAGTAATTATTGATAGATAAGGATTTGCTATTGCCATTTAATAATTGTTTTTTGGCTATTTTGTAGTTTCTTCTTAATGTTTTTCTTTGTGATTTAATGATTTTTTTTTAAAGTGGTATATTTTGACACATTTTCCCCTCTTTTTCTGAGCCTAGGCATTTCTTTAGGAGAAGTTTTTCAATTAGCAATTTACTCTCTTTATTTGTTATTCAGCTATTCATATTTTATACTTTTTCTGGAGTCAGTTTCTATAGTTTGTGTCTTTCTGGAAATTTATTCATTTTGTCTAAGTTATCTAATTTGTTGACATACAGTTGTTCATAGGATTTCATTATAAGCCTTTTTGTTTCTCTAAGGTCAGTACTGGTGTACCCTCTATTATTCCTGATGTAGCAGCAATTGCATTTTAATGCAAAGAGAGTGTTTAACTACGGGGACTTGAGACATTTTGTTCAAGAAAACAAGTGTCTTTGGAAATGAGTGTGATATCAAAGTGGGTAATTTAAACCATGGAACCAGTAGGATCATCTACCTTAAACAAGATTTGTCCCAGCAGCACTGGCCTCAGTTCCTAAGAACTGTCCTGAAGACCTGCAAAGTCAGAGAGAGAATTCATGTGCTTGGGGACTGCCATCATTGGAACCACATGGCATCACCAACAAAGGCGTGTCTCAGCTCGTTGAACAGCTGGGAGATGTCTGATAACATATGGAAACATTTTATGTCCGAAATAATTTGAAAAGGAAATTAAGGTTGTCATGAAATTAACTACCCTTAATCATTTTCATGATAAAATCATAAAGGGCAGAATTCACTATCTCCTTTATTGCTTTCTTGAATTGTTTCCAGAAATATAGTTTAGAAGAGGGAAGGAAAAATAATAAGTCTTCCCAACTCATACACACCACATAGCACAAGCAAATCTGTTAATTATTAAATGATTAGCTGGTGGGGGAATTAATAAACCATTATCTGGGAATAAACTGGACTATTTAAGAGAATGGTAACATTAGTCTAGGGATATTACCGATTAGGAGATATTCCAGTGCATTCAAACTATAACCAGTTAAAGTTGAATGTATTTTCTATTTGTGTTATAATTACACAAGTTAAAATTATCTATTTCTTTTAGATACTGTAAAGTAAAGTCCTAAATCAGATATGCCACTCTGAGCTCCACGGTAATACTAAAAACCAGATGTTAGTCTCCTGGGGGCAGGGATTTTGGTTGTCTTATTTCATAGTTGTGTCCCAAGCATAGTGCTTTGGACCATGAAGGCACCCAGTGAATAGTTCTTGAGTAAGTAAATGATTAATAGTGGCTGCCTGTCACTACAGTTCCACTGTAAATAATTATAATGGAAAACTCCTTTTTGTTAAAGAAGTATCATAGTTCAAAGGCAAAATAACCTCTCCCAGCAACTTCCAAAATACAACTGTAAAACTCCCCTATAGGATTAGCCCCCTGAGTGATGAAGCTCCCCAATTTGAGGCTTCACACACTCAGCCTGTTGGAAATATCAGGGCCTTAAAACTATTATGTTGGAAAACACTGTTGATGTAGGGATTTTCTTTGATTTAAATGTTGTTTCTCTTGGAAAGGGCTTGTATTTTTCTAACCAAGTCAGGTCATTGAACTGGGCATACCGGGAAAGGAAAACTGAAGAAGACATTTTAGAAACATGGTCACTTTTTCTGTATGTGTCTGGACTGAGTTTCTGATGTCTTACATTTAAGTTCACAAATAAATGCTTTTATATTGAAATATAATTTTATATCAATAACTTTATTGAGACATTTCATTATACCTTCCTCACAGAATTATTACAAGAAATAAGCACTCTAATGAAAGCAAAGTCCTTATGACATACAAGATAATTGTTTGATGAAGGAAGTTGATTATTCTTATTTTGACCCGAGCCTGTCCTTATTTAACATTTTGATATTTTTTCATGATGGATTCTCTAAAAGTAATTTTGATTCTTTGAAAAATTGCATTAAAATATTACTTATGTTGACTACTATGTTTTTTACTTATTATATTTAGAGAGGGGCAGGAAAGGAGAAAATGAGGAAGAGAAATATTGCCGTGCGAGAGAAACATCACTTGGTTGCTTCTCACACATCCCCAGCCGGGGGCCTGACCTGCAACCCAGGCTTGTGCCCTGACCAGAAACTGATCCAGTGACTTTTTGGCTTATGGGACAAAGCTCAGTAGCTTATGGCTACTGAGCCACACCAGTCAGGGCAACCAGTAAGTATTTTGACTCTCCCTAAATTTTATGTGCTTTATGTGACTGATTCATGTGCCTCATCCTAATCCTGCCCCTGGTGATGTGATCCAGGCATGATCAAATCAGGTTTTACAATGTGTACCATGACAGAATCCCTTATAGAGAAAACACTTTCACTCTTGAGCTTGTGGAGAAGCCGTTCAAGTTAGAGTTGTTTT
Source organism: Artibeus jamaicensis (assembly GCF_021234435.1). Lineage (NCBI taxonomy): Eukaryota > Metazoa > Chordata > Mammalia > Chiroptera > Phyllostomidae > Artibeus > Artibeus jamaicensis. The sequence continues at coordinate 36,342,076 of NW_026522025.1, read as the reverse complement.
GTGTCAGTGGCCACAGTTCTCCTCAGTAACTCTTGATGAGCCTGGGTTGGTCACCTGACCCCAAAACATACACTCCATGGACAACTTGAAATGATGAGAGAGCCCAATCAGATTCTTTTTGTTGGAAAGGATCTAATGATCTTAAAATATTTCCATATTCAATAAAAGTATTTAGAAGTGAAATGTAATGATTTCTGAGATCTGTTATAAAGCATTCTAATAGAGAAGAGAAATAAAAGTGGCAAAATGTTCATAATTGAAAGCTGAATGATAGGTTTTCGTTTCATGATCTATTCTCTCTGTTGTGTATTAAATTGCACCTAAAGTTTAATTTTATAAAACTAAACCAATAAACATCAAAGGGAAAGCGAAGTATCTGTATCAAGAATTGCCATTAGGTAGGATCCGGTGGCCATGAAAAGCCACAGGCATTCCACAGTGCCAAGGTATTTGACAATGTTGGTGAGCAGAGGAAGTGGGTCAGTTTAGGGAGGAGAGGGGAACAGTTGTTCAGAGATGAACAGATCTCATAGGTTCCTATTCCTGGTCCCTCTTCCCATGTGAACCAGCCATGCTGTACGTTTCTGCCCTTGAGTTGCCATGCCATTCCTGATCCTTTTTTGTTTTATGTTATTTTTTAAAATGTGTTTCTCTTTTCTTGAGCTAGTTTCATTCTAGCCTCTGTCCTCCACACCAAATAGGCATCCTCAAAATAAATAATTATTTGTATCTATTACAGTCAGAATCTGCCCAAGTGGCCCTACCAATTTTGGGGTCAAAAGGTGTTCAGCATTTCATGGAGGACAATTGAAAGAGACTCTTGTAAGAAGCAGAATGTCAAGTGAACAAAACCAATTTGATCTGCCCTCAAGGTACAAATATACCAGGATGGAATTAAAAACAGTTTTCTTAAAAGGTCACTGGACAGTCAAGTTGACCTACAAGTTCTGTGTGCGAGGCTAGTCACCTCACCTTAGGGGTCTTACATTTTGAGTGCTAAAAATGTGAAGTCATCTCCCATTTGGATAAAGGTAAAAGGCTTGGTGGACTACTTTCAATTTTCCATGAAGAGTAAAGTATTTCTAACCAGCATGAAAGAAGTAACAGGAAAAGGATCCCAAAGTGAAATGTCAAGGAACTAGTGATTGGAAGAAGGTAGAGCAGAGGGGAAATAGGCCGAATTTGGTGCCTGTGGTAGGACCATCCTCTGAAGAACAAGTTCGGATTATCTGAATGCATCAAGGACACCAAAGGGAGGGGGCCGAATCTGCAACCTCGGTGGGAGAGATCTTGTTAGAGCTAGAAAATGCAAACTTAATTCAGAAAAATCTGAATCGGGAAAGAAAATATACTTGCTCTTCAGAGCTGATAGGAGGGGGAAATGGCCTACTTTGCTCTTTTCAGGGAAAAGGGTCAGGGTCATGTACTTCCTGGGTACAAGGAAGGTCGTACATTTGCAAACCAAGGAAGAGACGAACAAGTATCTATAATTTTAAAAAAGAAAGTAATAATCAACTATATTCCCATCGTGTAGAAAGAATCACCATAAACAATTCAGTTTATTTTCTTAGGTGTTTTCTATGCATCTATGGAGTTGAGATAATAATATATGCTGATTTTTAAGTGCCATATAATTCAGGAATATTCACAAATCATATACTTTAGAAAGAGTCACTTAATGATATATAATGTCTGTCTCTGGATGATTGATTGTCTTTCCTCATTTAAAAAAATTCCAAGGAGTTAGATCATTTAACACAAGACTTAAAGATGCATAAAAATCATTTCTCAAGTTCTTTAGCAATGAAAAAGTTCATTATGCCATTCTATGCAATACTGCTTTGTAGAGAGGGAGAGAAAAGATCTTTTGTTTAGCAGTTTTCTTGGCACAGGGTCTTTACTATGTAATAAGCTCAGCCATTGTTAGAAAAATCTGGACAACAACAGCACCAGTTATCATCATAAATGATCAACAAATAAGGCAAGAGGTTCCACATGAACTGTAGGTTAAAGGATATGGCTCTAGAAATATGTTTCTTGGTACTGAGAGAGGAGTGGAAGCAATAGAGGAATTATTAACATTTTAGGGCTGTGTCACTAAGATTGGTTTTTTGAGTGTAAGTGACAGAGAATTTTGGCTCATTTGTATTAAATAGATACATCTATATCACAGTGCAGGCCCAGATTTTGGTTAATTTAGCTAATCAGTAATGTCAGGAAGGACCCAATTATTTTCATCTTCTAGTTTTGCCATCCTAGTTATATTGGTGTGGCCCTCAGGCTAGCTCCAGACCTGGCAGTGACCAGGGACGATGAGCCTGTCTTCTACAAGTTGTCTCTATTTAGGAGTGGGAAACTAATCCCAGCAGTCTCTGTGTACAGACTTCCTTAATATCTTATTGGCCAGGATTATGCCACATGTCCATATTTAAACCAGTTATAAACTGGAGATAGCCCAATCACTGTCCATAGCTGGTGTCTAATTGTGAGACTAGCTTTCTTTGAAGCTCATAGTTAGGTAAGGAGAAGGATATGAGCAAAATTGGGGTGGTGCTGGAAGAAGAAGGAAGAAAAATGTTGGGTAGCAACCAACATTGTCTCTAACAAAGGCCAAGAGGTCTCTAAACTACAAAACATCCCAGACAATACACACAATGTACTTATTTCTGAACATAGTTTCAAACTGTGGAAGGTAAGCCCTGTTTCTTTGTGCATGTGTGTGTGTGTTGTTGTTAATTCTGGTTCTTTTACCAGTTGATTAATGTATGTGTTCAAATAATGTTCAAGAAAAGACCATGAGCTGATCTATTTTCTGAGTTCTTAACTATCTGAGCTTGTCTTTCTATTGCCTTCATTAATCAATGGCAACATGTCTAAATAAAATATTCACAGATCACAATATTTTTTCATAAAAAATTTGTTAATATTGTTACATTATTTTCTACCAGTTAGCAGTACATAGAAGTCAAAGATTAGTCTAGTTTCTGCTTCTTTGTAAGTAAATTGTTATTATTTTTGACCTGAGAGCCTGAAGGATTCTTTTCTTTATTTTTTCGATTTTAAAATGTGCCCAGAATGCATCTAAATATGGGTCAGTTTTCTTTAATTGTATCTAGAACATAATGAGCCTCATCAGTCTGCATATTCAATTGTTTGTCATCACAAGAAATAAATTTTCAGTTATGGCCATGATTTGTCTGTTTCTCTTGTCCTTGTTCCTGTCATGCTCACTAGGTCGAATCTTGTTTTCTTTTTTCTGTCTACCATCTTCTCACCCACCCTTTTCATTTTGTCATTCTTTTCCTCTATATTACAGAAGAATATCTCAATTGTGACCTCCAGAATACCCACTTATTTTTCCACAGAGCTAGTTCTGCTTTTTATTCATTCCAATGTACACTTTCATGCTAGATTATTTAATATGAAACTCCATATTTTTGGTATTGTTAATATTTTTGTTTACCTCACTTATCTCTCACTGTGGTTAATCTCCCTCAGCTGTCTTTGTATTCTATTGTTTTCTCTGTGACTATCTGCACCTTTTTCTTAGATGCCTTGTCTTCTTGCATCTTTCTGTGGATGTTACACAGTTTTCTAAAAATGTGTTCTGGTTCACCTGCAGAAGACCATTTTTCAAAAGGATGTTCTTTATCTAGTCTTTTTCTGTGTAATTGTTTTTTTCATGTTTCCAATGACAGGTTTTCTTTTTCTGACTACCAACTTTTGAATGAAAAGAGGAACAGCCAGATTCACCCATAGACAGGGTGTGTAGATTTTATTTCATTCTATAATGATGGAATTTTCTCAAAGGTACAGGTCGATGAGACTTGGTATCTGCCCAGTTTTGGCGATTTAGTTTGCATTTCTCTAGCGTGGTTCTGTTGTATCAAGTTCCTACATCCACGTCTGTTTCTCCCTGTGTGTTGTTACCAGGACACTTTGTTATAGCCCCAGCTGTAGCATTTTCTTTCTGATGATTATTCCTTCAAGAATGCAATGCATTCACCACCCCCCAGTTTCACATACTTCCTAGAATTAGTCTCTAAATGAAAGTTGGAAGGTGGAAATGGCAAAAAAAAATTATATCAACTCAAAATGTAGTACCCACATGGGAAAGAAACAGCCACCAGGTTCTTTGTGGTGTAGACCCCAGGTCTCTAGGTGGGGAACTAGAGCAGCCCAGAGGAAGAAGGCCGCCGTCTGCCTTGTTCAGGATGGTCAGAGATCCTTATTTCTTGAGAAAATAAACAGAGTGATAGCTAATTGTTTTTTCCTGCTTGTTTAAAATTTTAAAATATAATTTTTTGTAGATTTTGGCAAGTGGCTTTCTGTTTGCCTTAGTTTTTGGTGGTAAATGGGGTATTTATTTTTCTGTGGCTTCATGTGTATTTTAGAAGAAATGTAGGCAAGTTTCTACCAGGGCAGTTAGTCTGGTGCTATTTAAAATCAGGAGCAAAAAGCAATAGTTTTAGTTGACATAAGCTGGATATGATCCAATATATTACTTGGGTGATAGGGAAAAAATAATTTAAAAAAGCGATCTTAATAGTCAGATCAATGTTGGCATATTCTCATTGCACTCTACCTTGTTTAAGTTACATCTGGGAGCATTGGGTCCACTTATGGGCCCCATTATTAATAACATTTCAAAGGTTTTTGATGAATAAGAGAAAATTCAAAGATGAGTAAATAGGATGCTAGAAGTCTGTGTATCATGTTGAGGGAGTACAGGTAGTTAACTTGGAAAAAGAGATGCTGTGGATAGGTGATGGGGGAGGGCCTGGTAACGGTGGTAAGCATTCAAATGGTGGTCATGTGGAAGAAGAATTGTGTTTATGCTGCTTTGCTCCAAAGATCAGAATAAGGATTTCTTGGAGGAAGTTACAAAGAAGTGGATCTGGCTCAACATAACGCTGGTTGGTGATGGAGTGGACACCTCATAAAGAAAGCAGTGGACTGCTTGGCTCTTTCTAGAAGATCCTGGTCAAGAAGATCCTGGCTGATCACCTATCAAAGAAGTTGTGAGATAAATTCTGATATTGGGTGGGAAAATTGAGTGATGCTATGATCCATATTTTAATAATATTGGTTTTGGAGTTTTTCCCTTGAGGTGTCTGGCCTTTAGGTTGGATGAGCAACTTGGCTTATCCTACGAGGAAAGCACTTAACTGTTAGAACTCCAAGAATTGTGCTCCATCCAGACAAACAAGGGCTACCAGGAAAGCAAGTTCCACTTTCTTCTCTGCTCTACAATGTCCAACTCACACAGTAGCAAAGGTACCTCAGAAGCAGACCATGACTAAGCTGCTGTCAGGAAAAGTGAGACGTGTGAGCAAACAGGTAGTTTATACACCATTTCATGTACTTCTCACCACAGCCTTGGGAGGTTGATTCCCAGACAAAGAATCCAAGATGCAAGAGGACTAGGAGGAGATCCAAGATGGTGGTAGAGCAGGTAGAAGCTGCATTCACCTCCTCCCAAGACCAGAACTTACCACTAAATTATACAACAATCATCCTGAATAAACGAAAGGAAGACTAGCTGAAGAGAAATCTTATAACCAAGAATTTACAGAAGAAACCATATTGAGACAGGTAGAAAGGGTGAAGATGTGAAAAGCACTGGTCCTACTGCTATGGGCAGTGACTGAGTTTCAGAGCAATAGCTCAGTAATAGGAGATTCCCCCTGAAAAGCATGGGGTCTAAACCAGGCTCCCCAGCCCAGAGTACCAGAGCCCAAAAAAGGCACCCACATAACAGCTGGCCTTGAAAATCAGTGAGGTTTCCATTCACCAGAGAGAGGTGGGAGTTCAGTAGAAACACAGGACCTCCTTAAAGGGCCATAAAGGCCCAACACAAAAAAATTATTTACAGCCACTCACCCTGGGTTCCCATGGAGGGAAGGCAGAGTGGACTAGAGTCTCATGAGCAGAATCTGGGGTTTGCTGCTCTAGGGAGGGAGCTGAAGGGACAACCACCAGGATCCCTGTGTTGATTCATTTTCCCATACCACAGATGCCATCTTTCTTGGGTGGAGTACTCTCCTTCATGTGGCATCAGCCTGGGGAAAGCAATAGCCTCACCCTCTAAACTAGCCTCTTGCCCCTACTCTGTGGAACTGAAGCCCTGCAGAGGAGTACACCAGAGACTCTTTCAGTGACTGAGCCTAACAAACAGCTAGCAGGTGGAAGCAGGCAGAGGCGGATCTCATCAGGGTGACTTGGGACTTAGAAGACATGCCCTCAAGGCTGGTGTTAGTAAAAGCAGGCCTTGGTGTGCAGCTGGGTCCTTCCCATGCTCACCCAGGCCCAACAGAGGCAGTCACAAACTGTGGATAGCTTGTAGCTCCAAACGGGTTGCTGAGGGTCAGTCACAGGCAGCACCTTACATAAACCTCTACCAGAGTCCCCCTCAAAAGGCCCAGAACTAACATACCCAGTGGCCAGCTTCAGACAACAACAGAGCAGGATCTGATAAGTTTCACAAACAGCATATCCAAAGGGAGATCTTTGTAGGCACCAAATCCTGCTGAGCTGCATTCCACTTCATATGATCAGCACCTGCACAACAGCCCACACACTGTGGTCTGGGTTGAGCCTCCCAGTCAACCAGCCTGACGGTTGGTCTCACACATGAATAGGCCAATAACAATCAAAAATTAATTATAGCAGGAAGGCCCACATAAGGGATGTTCCTGGAGCACCCAGAGCAGATGATCAAGGAGATTGCACCAATAAACCCCACAGGACACCTATTACATAAGCCACCCCACAAAGACTGGGGGTCATAGCAGATCTATCGAATGTATAGAAATAAACAAAAAGAGGCAGCCAAAATGAAGAAACAAAGAAAGATACTCCAAATAAAAGAACAGGAGAAAATCTCCAGAAAGAGCCAGATGAAATGGAGGCAAGCAATTTATCAGATTTAGAGTTCTAAATAGTGGTAATAATTGGTTATAACCAAAGTAATGGTTTTTTATGCTGTTAATGCTCAACGGCATAAAAAAGGATGTAGAAACAATGAAAAAGAACCAATGACAAATAAAGAATATACTCGGACTTCCGCCAAGATGGAGGCATAGGTGGAGACGCTGTGCTTTCTTACACAACCAACTTTAGAGACAACAAAATATTAGCAACAGAAAACACAGCCAGAACACAGAAAATTGAACTTTTTGGAAGTCCAGTAACAATGAATTCTTCAGCCTGACTGGTAAGAGGGGTGAAACCAGCAGCTGGCGGAGTGGGGTTGCACAGGAAAACTCGGTCAGATGGACTCAGGCGCGGATCCCTGGTGTGGGGTTGCAAAGGGCCGACCCAGTGAGCGACCAGCGGATCCGGCGAGGGTGAAGGGCAGCAGGTTGGCTGTGCTGGCGCATTTCTGCGCAGATAGGCCGGCGAGGGAGTGGGCAGTGAGAAGGGACCCAGTGGGTCCCAGCTACGGGAGGCAGCAGAGACAGCCGCCAATTCCCGGCTCCGACCCCGCCCCCACATACAGCGTCACAACCCAGCGACCTGAGCGGCCCGACCCTGGTGAACATCTCAGGCTTCACTCCTCACCCAGCAGCCGGAAGCAGGAGAGGGGGACGCCATTTCCCCACTCTGACTGGGCCACCACATACAGCATGACAAAACAGCGACCCCTTCCTGGAGGCCCCACCCCACCCCTAAGGCTCCGCGCTCCCCATACTTAATGGGCACAAACAGACCAAAAATGGCTCAAGAAGATCTCAAAGCCCCAGAGTCCATAAATCTAAGTGATGAAGAAATAGCAAAACTTTTGGATGCACAGTTCAAAACACTGGTGATCAGGATCCTCACAGAACTGGTTGATTTTAGTCACAAATTAGAGGAACATATGAAGGCTAACCTAATTGAAATGAATGGCAATGCGCAGGAAACCAATAGTAATGGAAAGGAAACTGGGACTCAAATCAAAGGAGTGGACCAGAAGGAGGATAAAAATGACCAATCAGAAAAGAATGAAGAAACAAGAATTCAAAAAAATGAGGAGAGACTTAGGAACCTCCAGAACATCTTTAAACGCTCCAACATCTGAATTATAGGGGTACCAGAAGGGGGAAAGGAACAGCCACCAGTGGAAAACTTATTTGAACAAATAATAAAGGAGAATTTCCCCAATCTGGCAAAGGAAATAGACTTCCAGGAAATCCAGGAAGCTCAGAGAGTCCCAAAGAAGTTGGACCCAAGAAGGAACACACCAAGGCACATCATAATTATATTAGCCAAGATTCAAATGAAGGAGAGAATCCTAGAAGCAGCGAGAGATAAGGGGACAGTCACCTACAAAGGAGTTCCCATCAGACTGTCAGCTGATTTCTCAAAAGACACCTTTCAGGCAAGAAGGGGCTGGAAAGAAGTATTCCAAGTCATGAAATCCAAAGACCTACAACCAAGATTGCTCTATCCAGCAAAACTTTCATTTAGAATGGAAGGGCAGATAAAGTGCTTCTCAGATAAGATCAAATTGAAGGACTTCATCATCACCAAGTCCTTATTATATGAAATGTTAAAGGGGCTTACCTAAGAAAAAGAAGATAAAAAAGATGAACAGTGAAAGGATAGAAAACTCACAGTTATTAACAACCACATCTAAAACTAAAGCAAGCTAAAAGGACAGCTAGATCAGGAGCAGAACCATAGAAATGAAGATCTCGTGGAGGGTTAGCAACAGGGGAGTGGGAGGAGAAGGGGGAGAAGGTACAGAAAATAAGTAGCATAGATGGTAGGTAGAAAATAGATAGGGGGAGGGCAAGAATAGTATGGGAAATATAGAATCCAAAGAACTTGAGACACATGGCCATAAACTAAAGGGGGGGAATGGTAGGGGTGGGGGGTGCAGGGTGGAGGGGAATAGAACAACTGTAATGGCATAATCAATAAAATAAAAATTAAAAAAATATATACCCTAGCTGGTGTGGCTCAGTTGGTTGGAGTGTCATCCCACTAACTGAAAGGTCATAGGTTCAATTCGCAGTCAGTGCATATACCTAGGTTGCAGATTCACTCACCAGTTGGGGCATGTGCGAGAAGCAACAGATTGATGTATCTCTCTCACATTGATGTTTTTTTTCCCTGTCACTCTCTCACCCTTTCCCTTCTTCTAAAGAAATCAATAAGTATGTCCTTGGGTGAGGATAAAAAAAAAAGAATATAATTGAAATGAAGAGCACACTGGAAGAAATAAATAGGTTGGGTGAAGCAGAGGACTGAATCAGTGATTTGGAGGACAAGGAAGGAAAAAACACCCAACCAGAGCAGTAAAGAGAAAAATAAATGTTTAAAAATGGGAATGGTTTAAGGGAACTTTGGGACAACATAAGCATAACAGCATCTTCATCATAGGGGTACCAGAAGGAGAAGAGAGACAGCAAAAGATCAAGAGCCTATTTGAAGAAATAATGACAAAAAAACTTCCTTAACCTGGTGAAGGAAAACAACAAACAAGTCCAGAAAGAACAGAGAGTCCCAAACAAAATGAATCTAAAGATGCCCACACCAAGACCCATCATAATTATAATAGCAAGGATTAAAGACAAAGAGAGAATCTTAAAAGCCACAAAATATAGTTACCTACAAGAGAGCTCCCATCAGACTGTCAGCTGATTTATCAACAGAAACAATTCAAGTCAAAAGGATTTGGCATGAAATATTCAAAATGATGAAAAGCTGGAATTTACAACCAAGACTACCTTACTCAGCAAGCTGTCTTTTAAAATTGAAGAAGAAATAAAAAGCTTACCAGAGTGAAATAAGCTAGGAGGTGAAAGACAAATACCATATGATCTCACCTTTAACAGGAACCTAAACTACAAAACAAACAAGCAAGCAAAATATAACCAAAGACACTGAAATAGAGAACAGGCTGACAGGGACCAGGGGGAGAGGGGAGGAAATTTCAGGGGGAAAAGGGGAAGGGTTTATAGGAACAAGTATAAAGGACACATGGACAAAAACTAAGAGGGGTGGAAATGAGAAGGAGGTGAGGAGCACTGGGGGGGGGGGGGGGGGCTGGGATGGAAAAAAAAATTTAAAAAAAAAGAAGCTTACCAGACAAGAAAAAAAGGAGTTTGTCACCACCAAACCAATGCTACATAAAACTGATAAAGGGTCTGCTTGGAGAAGGAGAAGAAAGAGGATCAGGAGGAGGAAGAGGAGGAGGAGAAGGAGAAGGGACAGAGGAACACAGTTAAAAGAATAAAATGGTAATAAATACATAACTATCAATAATCACTTTAAATGTAAATGGCCTAAATGCTCCAGTCAAAACACATAGGGTAGCTGAATAAATAATAAAACAAGAACAACACATATGCTGTCTACTGCAGACCCACTTTGGAAAGAAAAAGACAGAATAAAAAGAAAGGATTGAAAAAGAGATTTCATACAAATGGAAATTTTTTAAAAGTTGGAGTAGCAATATCTGATGAAATAGACTTTAAAACAAAGGCTACAGTAAGAGACAAAGAAGGATACTACATAATGAATATGTGGAAAAATCCAACAAGAAGATATAACCCTTGTACACATATATGCAACCAACATAGGAGCACCTAAATATGTAAAACAAAACTTGATGGACATAAAGTAAGAGACTGACAGTAATGCAGTCATAATAGGGAATTTAACGCCCCATTGACATCAACGGATAGATATTCCAGGCAGAAAATTAACAAGGAAATGGTGGTCTAAAATGATACACTAGATCAAATGATTTAATTGATATCTTCACAGCATTTCACCCCAAAGAAAAAGAATACACATTGTTTTCAACTGTACATGAAACATTTTCTAGGGTAGGCCAAATATTAGTGTAAGAGGGTGCAGCCAGGGGGCCCCCAAAAAGATTTGTAATTGGGTCCAGAACTCAGGGTGTCCAGGATATATTAAAAACATGGGATGTCTTCATCTCCACAAGTCTGAGCTAGGGATGGAATACATGGAGTAGGGCCATTGAGTTGTTTTGCATAGTAACAGTTTTGCAGATAACCTCTAGAACGGTGATTTAACATATCTATAACCTTTAACTGGTTTCATAGATATGTTAAATAGCTTTGGCTATGCTTTGGGCCAGGGAGAAGGGAGTGACTTCCACACAAGATGTAACTGGGAGGGAATTCCCCCTGGTTACAGAGCTTGCGTGAGAGCTTGAAGATGATTGGCTCCATGCCACTGGGCCACACCTGCCCAGACTTACTATAAAAGCCCAGAAAAGCTGAAAAATACAGGAATGTTGGCAATTGTAGCTGATTGTGGGAGGAGTCAGAAATGGGGCAGCAGTGGAAGATTAGAGATGGGATTTAAACCCAGATGTGGCAGCCATGACAAGAATTAACATGTGGCTTTGGGAGAGAACCACCACTCCACTTTAGCAGAGAACCACCATGTGGCTTTAGCAGGAGAGAATCACATGGCTTTGGGTCTCCCTTTGCCACACAGCTTAGGAAGCTGGAAAGCAAGTTGTAGCAGTGATGCAGAGCTCTCTCTTAGTGGTTCAGAAGAATGCAGGAAAGGCGCTAGAGGAAGGAAGGGATGAAAGGACTCTTGCTGGTGGGCCATGAGAAGGTGCCATGGGGTTTTGGAATAAAGAACTGGAGACCTTGGTGACACAGCTGATTGTGCTGGGAACCGAGGGAGGCCTACCAGCTGAGCACAGATTACTGGGAAGACCTGGGGGCTGCCTGAGCCATGGACTTCTATTTATTTTCCTGAGATACAGTACCCCAGACCAGGTAAAGGTGGGAAGGAAGGACTGTGTGGGTTTGTGGGTGTTTTAAGAGACTTTGGAATTTTGATGAAGACATTAAGTCATTACTCTTAAGTCAGTATAACTTGAATAAATAATTCCTTTCCTTTTCACCAATCTCTAACATGGAGAGCTATAACTCTGGTGATGGGCAAGGTGAACCTAATACAAGGGGACCCCAGGAGAAGGGGGCATCAATTTCGTAACATTGTGGGACCCCCTTCCCTGGTGGCTAATCAGTGAAAATCTTGGGAGACCACATGCGCAGTAGCTTTCAAGTAATACAACTACTTGCACATGTGCAGTAAAAGTCCACCAGAACTAGCCAGGAAGGATCTTCCCTATAAGAATAGAGTCCCTCCAGCCTGTGAAGTCAATCTCTGCTTGGAGTTGGCCTGGTCCCATGTTCTCTCCTATAAACTGTGGGTGTTCGGTTTAATTGTTTGTCCCAATCACCAAGAACCTGGTTACTTGTGCCCACCTGTAACATTAGGACACAAAACAAGTCTCAATAAACTTGAAAAGATTAAAATCACACAAGCATTTTCTCTGATCACAATGATATGAAACTAGAAATCAATTATAAAAAAAACTGAAAACATACATGAAGGCTAAATAACATGTTACTAAACAATGAATGGGTTAATAATCAAATTAAGAAAGAAATAAAAGATACTTTGAAACTAATGAAAGTGAGAACACAACCTAAAATCTATGGGATGCAGCAAAAGCAGTCTTAACAGGGTAATTCATAGCATTACAGGTCTATCTCAAGACAAGAAAAAAATCTCAAACAATTTAACTTTACACTTAAAGGAACTTGAAAAAGAGCAAAAAACAAAGCCCTAGGTTAGTACAAGGAAGTAAGTAATAAAGATCAGAGCAGTAAAAAACAAAATGCAGTCTAAAAAGAAGTACAAAAGATCAAAATGAAACAAGTAGCTGATTGTTTAGAAAGATAAACAAGACTGACAAACCTTTGACCAGACTCATCAAGAAATAAAGAGAGAGGACCCAAATAAAAATGAGAGACTTCCTGTCAAAAGGGCAGAGAACACAGACATGGATCACCTCCTCACACTACCACATCAAAATTACAACTAAAATATAGGACAACTATCACTCAGAACTGTGGGAAGTTGAGTTGAATGTAAGTATGACAACTATGGAATTAAAGAAACCACATCCATCCAGCACAGTGGGAATTGAGTCAGTGGAAGAAAATGCTGGAGCCTCCAAGCAGTTTCTCTTAAAAAACCCACACTCAGACTCACTACTCAGACTTACTCCTTCTGAGCTCCAGCAATGGGGTATCATCTTGAAAGGCACCAGTGGCTTAAAGGGAGGCTTGAAGTATCTGGTATGAAGGTGAGAAGGAGCCATTTTCCCTTTTCTAAACCTTTTTCCCAATGAGCTGGCAAGCTGGAGCCATATCTGAGGCTCCATCAACTTGGCTAACACTGTTTGACCCACCTTGCAGATCCCTAGAGACTCTGCCCCACCCAACTTATGGGCCCACCCAAGCTGCTTTTCTATATGAATGGCTGGTCTTAGCTCCTACTGCACAATTTCCTAAATCTTCTCAAGCAACAGCTGGCCTCAGTGAGCCCCATGCCTGGCACTAGCAACAGCCAACCTAAATTCACAGCTTGGCTTTCCCTGGGAGTCTTCTAGGCCAGCATAAGTAGCACCCATCTCAGATTGCTTGATAGCTCAGGCAGGGTTGCCCAAGGCAAAATAGAGATGAGTGCTGACCGTGGCCAGCACCACCCAGAAACCCCAGGGCCAGTGCACCCAGTGGACAGCTACAGATTATGTCAGAGCATCACTACCCTGCCCTTCCATAGCTGATCCTCCATGGAGGGTGTAGGTTAGTGGTCAGCAGTCACAGCCAATCCTTACAGCTGACTGGCCTTGGTAAATCCCTCCCATTGATCTGCCAACAGTACCCAAGGTTCTTATTAAAGGGATTTATTTAAGAAAAAGAAGATCAAAACTATGAACAATAAAATGGCAAAAAAAATACATATCTATCAACAATTGAACCTGAAAAACAAACTCAGCAAACAAGAAGAACAGAGACAGAATCATGATATGGAGAGCATTTTCATGGTTACCAGATGGGAGAGGGGTATGTGGGTCTGGGTAAAGAGTGAAGGGATTAAGAAGTACAAACTGGTAGTTACAGAATAGCCATGGGGGTATAGAGTACCCTATAGGAAACAGAGTAGCCAAAGAACTTATATGCATGACCCATGGACATGAACAACAGTGGGGGGATTGACTGAGAGAGTGGGGGTGCTGTGTGGAAGGGGGAAAAGGGTCAAAAACCAGTACAACTGTAACAGCATAATCGATAAAATATAATTTAAAACTTTAAATTAAATTAAAAATGAAAGAGGAGAAATAACAACTGACACCAAAGATATAAAAAGATTTTAATAAAATATTATGAACAACTATATGCCAACATATTGGACAATCTGGATGAAATTAGTAAATTCCTAGAAACATACAATCTTCCAGAACTGAATCAGGAAGAATCATAGAATCTAAACAGACAGATTACGCCTACTGAAATTGAAGCAGTAATCAAAAACTTCCCCAAAACAAAAGTCCTGGACCAAATGGTTTCACAGGTGAATTTTACCAAACATTTAAAGAACTAACACCTATCCTCAAACTGTTCCAAAAAATTCAGTAGAAGGGAAGACTCCCAAGCTCATTTTACAAGGTTAGCATTATCCTAATTCCAAAACCAGATAAAGACACTACAGAGAAAGAAAATTATAGGCCAAATCTTTGATGAACATAGATGCCAAAATCCTCAACAAAATATTAGCAAATCAGATCCAGCAATGCATCAAAAAGTTTATATACCATGATCAAGTGGGATTTATTCCAGGTATGCAATACCTGCAAATCAATAAACATAACATAATACACCATATAAACAAAATGAAGGATAAAAACCACATGATGACATCAATAGATGTAGTAAAAATATTTGATGAAATCCAGCACCCATTTAGGATAGGAACTTGCAGCAAAGTGGAAATAGAAAGAACATACCTCAAGATAATAAAAGGCCATATTTGACAAACCCACACCAAACATCATATTTAATGAGCAAAAAGTACAAGCATTTTCCTTAAGATCAGGAACAAGGCAGAGATGTTTGCTCTCACCTTTCTTTTTAACATAGTACTAGAAATCCTAGCTGCAGCAATTAGACAAGAAGAAAAACTAAAAGGCATCCAAATTGGAAACAAAGATGTAAAACTGTCATTATTTGCAGATGACATGATATTGTATGTAGAGAACACTAAGAATTTGACCAAGAAACACTAGAACTGATAAGTGAGTTCAGTAAAGTGGCAAGATACAAAATTAATAACCAGAAATCAGTTGCATGTTTATACACCGATAACGATTACAAGAAAGGGAAACTAAGAAAACAATCCCATTCATAACTGTTTCAAAAAGAATAAAATACCTGGGAATAAATTTAACCAAGTATGCAAAAGAACTTTACCAAAAAAATTATAAGACACTGAAGAAATTGAAGAAGATACAAAAAATGGGAAGCATATACTATGTTCATGTATAGGAAGAATTAACATCACTAAAATGTCCATATTAGCCAAAGCAATCTACACATTCAATTCAATTCCTATCAAAATAACAATGATATATTTCACAGAACTAGAACAAATATTCCAAAGGTGTATATGGACCCCAAATAGCAACAGCAATCTTGAGAAAGAAGAACAAAATTGGAGGAATCACACAATCTGATATCAAACCATATTACAAAGCCATAGTAATCAAAACAGCATGCTACTGGCATAAAAACAAACATATATTGATCTTAGATCAATAGAACAGAAGAGAGATCCCAGAAATAAACCCATGCCATTATAGTCAGTTAATATTTGATAAAGTAAGCAAAAACATACAGTGGGGTAAAGATAGCTTTTTTATTTTATTTTATTTTTTTAAAGATTTTATTTCTTTATCTTTAGAGGGGAAGGGAAGGAGAGAGGGAGAGAAATATCAATGTATGGTTGCCTTTTGTGTGTCCCCTGCTAGGAACTGGCCTGCAACCCAGGCATGTGCCCTGACTGGGAATCAAACTGTGATCTTTAGGTATGCAGGCCTGCGCTCAATCCACTGAGCTACACCAGCCAGGGCAATAGTTTATTCGATAAATGGTGTTGGGAATACTCGACAGGTATATGTAAAAAAAAAAAAATGAAATTAAACCACCTTCTCACACCACACACAAAAATAAACTAAAAGTGAATTAAAGACTTAAATATTAGACTTGAAACCATAAAAATCTTATAAGAAAACATAAACAGTAAAGTCTTAGACATTTCTCATAGCAACAGTTTTCCTGATATATTGCCTTGGGCAAGGGAAACAAAAGAAAAATACAAAAACGTGACTACATCAAATTAAAATTTTTTTGCATAGCAAAGGAAACCATCAACAAAATGAAAAGACAATCCACTGAATGTGAGAACATATTCACCAGTACATCTGATAAGGGGTTAATAACCAAAATTATAAAGAACTGATAAAACTCAATACCAAAAAAACAATCCAATTAAAAAATGGATGATGGACCTGCATAAACACTTCTCCAAAGAGGACATACAGATGGCCAATAGACATATGAAAAGATGCTCAACATCCCTAATCATCAGAAAAATGCAAATTAAACCCACAATAAGATATCACCTCACACCAGTCAGAATGACAATCATCAATAAATCAACAAACAAGTGTTGGTGAAGATGTAGAGAAAAGGGCACCATCATGCACTGTTGGTGGGGATGCAGATTAGTGAAACCACTGTGGAAAGCAGTATTCTCAGAATGGAGGAGTGTGTAAGGGGGGAGCTGAATAAAAAAGGTGAAGGGATTAAGCAAAAAAAGAAAAACCTCACAGACACAGGCAATGGTATGGCGATTATCAGAGGTAAAAGGGGTGGGGGCAGGTGGAAGAGGGCAAAAGGGGGGTAAATGATGATGGAAAGAGACTTGACTTTGGGTCGTGAACACATGATATAATATACAGATGATATATCATAGAATAGTGCACTTGAAACCTATATAATTTTATTAATCATCATCGCCCCAATAAATTTAATAAAAACTTTTTTTAAAGGCAAAAAAAATTAAAATAGAACTGCCTTATGACCCAGTGATTTCACGGAATACTAATTTGAAAGAATATATGCACCCCTCTGTTCATTACAGCATTATTTATAATAGTGAAGATTTGCAAATAGCCCAAGTGCCCGTCAGTTGATGAATGAATTTAAAAACTGGTACATTTACACAAGGAAAAAGTACTTGGCTATTAAAAAGAAGGAAATCTCACCATTTTCGACAGCATGGATGGACCTGGAGAACATAATGCTAAATGGAACGAGGCACCCAGGGAAAGACAAATACCATATGATTTCAGTCATATGTGGAATCTAATGAACAAACTGAACTAACTAGCAAAATAGTGACAGACTCATAGATGGAGAGCAGAGGACAGCTGTCAGCAGGGGCAGCAGAGGCTGGCTGGGGTGTTGGAGGGACTGAGCAAAAAAGAAAAAGAGAGAAAGAACTCGTGGACACAAGGGCACTGTGGTGATTGAGGGGGACGGGGTGGAGGCGTGCAGATGTTACAGGGAGTTAAGTGGTGATGGACAGACACCATATAGAGTGCAGGTGATGTGTTGTGGAACTGTGCACCCGAAACCTGTATAATATTGTTAACCAGTGTTACCTCAATAAATTTGATAAAAAGAGAAAAAGAGGGTTCAGACAACCTGCCAGGAACAAGAAGACACCATTCCTGGAGCCAGCGGAGGCCTGAGAGCTGTAATGTGTGTGTGTGGGGTGGGGGGGGTCAGGGGTGGCAACCGGGTGGGAGTGAGGACTTGGAGACTTACCGTGAACTGCACTGGCTGCATTGTCATTTCTAAGGATGCATTTAGTCCCATTTCACGTTGTTGACCTTTGTGAGGATCTTTTTATTTTGTCTTTGGGGTGGCTTGTGGAAGCAGATGGAGATGGGGATAAGGCCCCCTCCAGCCCGCCCCAGACACTCCTTGGCATCATATGGTACAAGCAAGATATGAACCCTGGTCTGATTCCAAAGCTCCGGCTGACCCCATGGTGAGCAGAAAGACCTTTTTAAATGTTACCGAGGATTTGTTTTGTTTTGTTTTTGTGCTTCATTTAAACTGAGATAACTAAATAAGGCAGAAGAAGCAGACTAGAAGATTTAGTCTATTTTCCTGAAGACTCCCCAAATACAGAAAGTTCCTGGCTTGAAGGCTGGCCTGACTTCACTCCCGTTCTGTGCTGGCGCCAGCCCTTTAGCTGGCCTCTTCCCCTGACCTGCAGGTGCTGCCTCTTCTTGCAACAGTGAGGAGGATCCCCACCTGCTGCTTCCCCGGGGGGCGGGGGGGGGGGGATGCTGTAGTCAGTCTGGGTCGAGGCTGCATGCAGCTCTTTTTTTCCTTTTCTCTTACAAATAAAAATGCCTCCCTTGTTTGTCCTCTTGGGCTTGCAGTCCCAGATGTGTCAGGGGTTGGTTCCTGTAAAGCGGTCCAACCAAGGGGCTTTTCTACTGCATTACATAATGGCAGGGTTCGCATCACTTTTCCATTGTTTTTGGACTGTGCTGCATGGTCCTTTGGGGATGTTCTGAAGTTCAGGATCCTTCAGAGCCAAGAGAGAAAAGCCCAACAGCAGAACAAGTAGAAATAAAGAGAATGCTGGCCACGTGGCTTTGGGTCTTCTCTGAAATGCCTGCTCGTGTCTGCATTTTGTTTCTGGAAGGTTATGAACAATCTTCTTAATGCTAGGTCTCGTTTTTTTCCTTTATTATCCATATTCCCCTGTCTTTGAACATTTAACACTGTTGACCACTTCTTTTCTGCTCGAGACTGCTCCTACCTTGCTTTCGGTAACGCTGCAGTCCCCGTCTTCTTTCCCTGCCATTGGTTGAATATTCTGCTTGGTCGTCCCCTTTGCCCTGCCATTCACCATACCGACCTGGCATTCCTTAAGGGCCCTTGTTGTAGGCCAACCTTCAATAACAAATAGTTCCAAAACCTATAATGGCCCAATCACAAAAGAAGTCTATGTCTTATTCATGTATTAGTCCACAGTGGTTTTTCCTGCTGGCGGATGGATATCCTCTATTCAGGGACCTACACTTCTTCCAGTCTATGGCTCCACCATCCCCGTATAGGGCTTCGATGCTCCAGCCAAAGGGGAAAAAGAGAGTGGAATCGGTATGTCTGCTTTAGGACTTCTCATTCTCCATAGGAGACAACTAGTTGCATGGCCACTTCAGGTGCAAGGGAAGCTGAAAAATATAGTTGAGAAGTCTATTCCTCAGCAACAACTCTATTCTGTGGTAGGGGAAATGGATTTGGGAACACAATTGGCCATCTTACCACAGACCTCAAGTTTTCTCACAAGACTCTCGCTCTTGGCAAACTACTCATCCACTCTTGCAGTTTCCACGATTACCGCAGCACTGATGACTTCTAAATCTCTGTCCCAGTATCAGCCTCACATAGATGTCTAGTCTTGTGTCTCCAAGCTCCTCCTAAACACCGGCCTCTCTCCATTACCTTAACATCTTTCCCCACCCAGAGCTGGCTCTCGTTCTGGCCTCCCCGGTCCTGTCAGAGCATCACCATTCTCCTGGCATCATCTATGATTCTTGCCTTCCCTCCAGGCCCTGCGTCCAGTGCATCTGAGGCCTCGCTGATTTGTCCCTTTTCTTGACTGCAGTCACCCTCTTTTCTGGCCTATCTGGAATGCTCTTGACAGGCTAATGTTTTTAAAACACTTCTATTATGTCCCTGCCAAGAAATTCTCCTTAAGAACCTACAATCCCTTGTTGCCACTTTTAGATATGTCAAACAATTTTAAATAGTAACAGCCTATAAATAAAACAGCTTGTTAGGTAAAAGTTATTTTTTAATCTGAAGGCACGTTGAGTTCAGTGCGATGAGATATAATAAGCAACAGACAAAGAGGCAAGGCATAATTCCAGTTTACCCTCTATCTCTAGCCAAATCTCTAAGCCTTGATTGTTTGTTTTGTAAAATTAAAAAGGTAGCATCTTTCCTGTCTGAAATTGTGGGATGGGACAGACACCTCTCTTGGTGCCTTCTAGCGCTGATGACTTTAAAAATGCAAACTCCCCTGCCTCATTTTTTAAGACCCTCTATAATTTGACCCCACTCTCTTTCTCCAACCTAATTAATCACACTCTCTTAAGTGCTTCCTCTATTCCGTCAAGTTATTTTCTTTTCCTATCCCAGATATGCGGAGTGTAGTCCAGTTTGGTGCCTGTGCTATGCGGCTCCCCCTGCCCAGAATTCCCTCCCCTCCCCTCTGCCCATCTAAGCCCCACCCACTCCCCAGGCACCATCAAGAGCCATCTTGGAGGAGTTGAGGCATTTAGAAGGCCATTGCCACCCCATTGGCTCTGCCACTTAGGAATCCTGTAACCTTTGTAACACAAGGAAATTCTGCTTTGTAAAATGCCCTCACTACATAATTTAGTCCTATAATGGCTCTATGAGCTAATATTGTTTTCCCAGTTAACTGATTGGCTGGTGGATTAATTAAAGATACATAGATAGATAGATAGATTGATTGATTAATTTAGTCAGCAAGATTTGCTGGTATTTGACTGCTTTTGACCTACAAAAAATAATCCAGCAATTTCCTTTGTAAACCAAATAAAGTACTCTAAAAATATTTGTTATTCCTTCCACTCAAATTAGTGAAATCCTCCAAGGCAGAGAAAGCCAAATGAGAAGGTCAGAGTTGAAATCACTGTGGAGGTAACTGATGCCTTTTCTTTCCAGTGGTAATTGTCTCTGCTGTGATGTGTGTGGGGCTGGGGGGTGGGGAGCTATCCCCCCAGGGGAGTAGCACCTTCTGAACAATGGCTGCCGACTGGGAAAGCTGGTCCCAGGGCCAGAGCAGCAGGTAACTACAAACCAGCCGGAGAGGCTTAAGGAGTTTAAGTTGTATCTGTGTTTGAGGCAGGCCATGGTTTCATCCTCTCCAGACCCGAGGCTTGTGCTTGTTTTAAAAACAGATTTTAGACCCAGGTCTTGGTAACTGGGACCTTCTACCCCAACTTTCCACAAGGAAGTGGAGTCACTGAGTCAAGCCCTGAAGAATCCAGTTTCTTTCCCTGTTTCCTTTTGTTCCTGGAATTCAGTCCTTATTAGCCCTCAGTAACACAGCCATTGTGCCGCACCGGAGGGGTTTTGCTTTAAAATCCTTTCTTCTGCCACTACTAGTTATATAAACTTAAGTAAGTTACTTAATGTTTTGAATCCTCAATTTTGTCGTCTGAGAAATGGAGATAAAATGGTATCTAACAAAACCCCGAGGTTTTAATGAGGATTAAATAAGATAATGTAAAATGGCCAGTATATTAACAGATGCATAGTAAATCCTCCATAAATAGTGGCTATTATTATTTTAAAATATGAGGGTGGGCAGACTAAGTCTATTTCTTTATGAGTTTTTCAAATAAGGGAAGCTTTACTTGATGATCCTAGTGACTTCACTCCATGTCAGGTTGCTCTGGAGGGCCACGCCCCAGGTGGCCTCACAGGTCAGAGCGCAGGGCCCACACAAGAGGTGTCCAGGCGCTGGAACCTCCAGGTGCTTCCAGGTGCAAGCCTGGTCAGACAACCCCAGGCTTCTGTTATGTACCGAGTCTACTTCTTATTCAACTATGTCCTTCATGTCCAGACTGGGTCTGGGATGCCACCACCAGAGTTGACCTCTGTGAAAGTCATGTTTCCATGATCGTCTTCACTGACCACGGAGCACAAGGCTGGGACATCTTAGTTGCCACTAACCAGCCCCATCAACACAAAGGGACACCACTTGGCCCCTTTGTACATACTGTGGAACAGCAACTGGGGCTCCGGGGGGAATCTGACCACTGCACTTTTCCTTTTTTCCCCTTCGTCTTCATCTTTGTGTTGTGGGAGGGCAGGGATTTGGGCTGAGGAGGGGGTGTGTGACAGAGAGGGCAGGAGAAGTTTCCCACAGGCAGGCCTCGCTCATCTCCAATCGAGAGAGTTTCCCCGGGCTCGTTGGCTGCCCTCTTCCCTCCTTGCCCACATCCCTATGGGACGACGCCTTTCCGAGGAGCTTCACCTAATGCTCTCCCGCGGGGTTGTGCCTACGAGCCTCTCCAGGCAGCCCCTGGGAAATGGTGACCCACACATGTGGGCACTAACAAGAGCATGCTGAGAGAGTGACTGGCCCCTGAACCAAGCCCATCTGCTTTGCCTCTGTAGCTCCAATGCAGACACTCCGACAACCTGGCACAAGACCCTCCTTGGAAGAGACTGCAGGTGCCTTCTTTCCTCTGCAGGAGAGGGGTGTGTCTTCTGACGTGCAGGACCATGAGGTAGGGGCCACTCGGGTTTACATGCAAAACCCCAGGGAGTCAGGGCAGAGTAACTTCTGAGGCCCTGGAATCCCGCTGCAGGTGCTGCAGTGCTGGGGCTACCCCTTCACCAGATGCTACAGGAATGCAAAGCCTCTTGTCCTAATCCGCTTAACTCAGAGCCTGGCAGGAGGTTACCAAAGTGTCAGATTTTAAGGTCCTGACTTTTTATCTTTTTTTTTTTTTTTTTGCAGAAGGATTTTGTTTGTGAACATCTTAAAGCTAGAGGGCTGAAAGCCAGGGTCCCTGTTTGAAGGTACAAGGAAGGCTAAAAATGACAAATGTTAGAAATGGAGTGAATGACATCATGATGTGGACTAGGAAAAAGCAAAAGGCCGAATATGACTTTGTGGTACATGGGATGATCAGCAAATACAGGGTGATGACACCACCCATCCTTCTTGTAAACTTCCTTCCTAGTAAATAATAATTGCTAACATTTTTGAGCACTTACTAGGTGTCAGGCTCTGCTCTAAGTACTCTTCATACATCGAATCATTGATTTCTCACAACAGCCTAATGAGAGGATTTCTATAGCTACCCCCATTTTGTAAATGAGGACACTGAAGTGCAGAGAGACTAAGCAATGCCCAGGGATAGAGAACAGTAAGTCCGAGTAGGGCTCAGCCAGTCTGGCACTTCCAGTGCACTGCCTCGTTTGCAAGGCTATGCTGCCTCTCCAACATATGGCCTTCCAGGCCATGGCCAAGTCCTCCAAAACACTGCTTTGTACTTCTCCAGGCACTCGAGCAAGAGTAGCATGGTCTACATATTAAATACACTTATGAGTGAGCCAGTAAATTAATGAAAGACCTACAATATGGCTGACCAACAGAGGCAACTCTTTCCTTAAGAGCCCCTTCGGGTGTTTTAGGGAAGCTTCAGAAACCTTCCCTAAAAGACCTTACTTGCCCTTCTTACTGCAAGAGCCCAAGGCTAGTGACTCGTTCAGGATCTCAGTTCTCTCCTCTCCTCTGCATACTCCTCAACTTTCCACCTTGGATTCTTCCTGAGCACTTTCACAAAAATTCCAAAATGGGATTTCAATTTAACATGATTTTTTAATTATGGTTGGCTTATTACACAGATCAAATCAAGTTCCAGAACCACAGTGACATTGTGGAAGGCCACTCACCAGCCCCAGAGTCAGCAGGGAGGACCCGAGTTATGGGTACACAAGAATTTTTCAGAAAAAAAATTAGGTCTTTAATATCTTGCAAATGAAGTGTGGAACCTGTGGTTGTTCTGCCTATACTGGAGGAAGGGCAACTGGGGAGTGGAGGTGTGGTTTGTCCCAGCCCCTGAAGGTCACCGGCTTGGTCTGGGAGGCTGACTGCAGGACATCTTCTCCCTACTGTGTGGGGTCCCCAGGTCCCCCAAATACATTGGCCTCCCTCCCCCCAGCTCCTTTAGGCTATCCCTCACCCTGGCAGAAGGATACTGCCAAGCTCTGCTTTTGCGAGGGAAGGGAAGCTACAATTTATTTGTTCATGCACACCTTCATTCATCCTGAGTTTCTGGCTATTTGACACAGCCAGAAAATGAGGGGAGTCCAAGGTGGCACAGGGGTCTCTTGAACTTCTGGGACTCCCTTATAGACTCAGAAGCTGAGCAATCCCAGAAAATCTAAAGCCTGTCTGCCATTTGCCTGTGACTGGGGCCTTGTCCAGATGACATGGGCCTTTTCCAGGTCCCCCACATGTTTGGGGTGTGTTTGAGTTACACTGAAAATTGTCCCACAAGTTCCTAGTCTGGTCTACACCCATGATTCTGGGAGTTGAGTGACTCAGGGTTTCAGAAGATACTTTAGTGCTAACTTATTCCTCTGAGGAAGGGGTGTGTCACATTAAGGGCTATGTCACCTGTGGGCCAGAAGCAAGTTCTAGGCCTGTCCAACCCAGCTTTCTCTCTCACCCTGGGGTTTATGATGGGAGCTGGCATTCTGCTACTCCAAGCCCAGCTAGAATATAGTGACACGGCCACATTCCACGAAGACTCCTTAGTGGGCCCTGGTGTCCTGACCACCCTCTCCCCTTGGCCAACTTTTCACGTAATAACCAAAGTAGAAAGAAGAAGGGAAGATAGTGTACATGGGATCTGAGGTAAAGGGGGTTGTCTACACGGCCTGGAGGCTCACCTGCAGGGTACGGTACACACAGCTCTCAGTCACACTGTAGGTGTGTGTGCTCAGCTGGTCCTCGGTCCAGATGTATGTCCTGGTCTCAGTCCCTCGGGGTCTGACACAACTGAGCGCTGGATCTTTAGCTGAGGGACTGAGTGCTGTTCCAGCTCACAGGTGGCAGCTTCTGAATGTGAAACAACCTTTCCTTGGGTGGCGATTCAGAAACCCTGAGTCAAAAGTCTGCCTGATGTCTCAGCCAGGGAGATTTTAGAACACCAGCTTCTAGATTCAGTAGAGAGCAGGCTGCGTGTGCTGAGATCAAGAGCGCTGTCACCAGAGATGGGGAAGACCCTCCGAGGCTTCAGAGGACAGGTGGGCATTAGCAGACGTTCCTGCTGCAGAGCAAATGCTGAGTGCCAGCAGGACTCTGGCAGTCGGATAACCTCCAAAGTCATCATATTTGTATATTTATGGATACCGTTGTATCATATAGTGTATATATAAGTTCTGCAGGTTCTGAGGTGGCACCAGGTTTGGAAACAAACACAATATGTAGTCAGTTTCTCCTCTTTCATATATATGTGTCTACTTTTGACTCACAATGTGTGTTTACTGATATATTTTATCATGTTAATAATCATAAGTTAACAAGTGTCCACTTACAGCGAAATGATGGGTAAATTGTGATACATCCACACCGTAAGATACTCAGTAGCCATTAACAACACCACTAACAACATAGAGAAGTATTTATGATATTTTGCTAAGTAAAAAAGCAGGCTATAATTTTTTGCAAATTTAATTTTGAACCCCTTCCCCACAAAACCAACAAAAGAAATGCTTTATGTACATATATGCATATATATTAAAAAATACTGAACTGATACATACTAATATTTATTTAGTTATCTTTCCTTTTTGTGTTTTTCTATAGAGGTTACATATTAATTTTATAATTTAAAATATGTTATTATTATTTTTTTTGGTACAAGGGCACTTAGAAATTGTTTATTTTGGAAAGTCATGGGGTAAGACCCTGGACCTTCCACCAACATACGCATTCTGTGCACTAAAACCAAGGCTGATGACGTGGGTTGGCCCAGGGACAGCAGGCCAAGGACCGCCAGGGTCATGGCTGCAACCTCCCCCTCCATTTCCCTGAGCTGACTAGTTCTGGAATCTACCAGTAAAGCACAGCGATCCACTTTGTTTGTAGGGGCAGCATAACTCATATTCTTAACCCGTGCTGTGACGCCCAGGCCTGTGCGGCTCTGCGCCTCTGCTTTGCCGTCCTTCTCACGCGGAGCCGAGCCATTCAGGGCTGAGCAGGCGGCACATGCTCAGCAGCTCCCACACCGGCTGGTGGGCCCAGGTCTGCTCACCTTCCTTAATACTCTCACCTAAGAACCTACCCAAACAAACCCCAAGGACAAGCTGGATGGTGAAAGGAGTCACAGATGGTGGCACTTGGCCTGAGAGGCACCAAAAAGGTAAAATGGCAAGGAGGTGGCTGTGCCTTGGTAGTAGTGGGGACATGAGGGGTTCCTGCCGTCTGTGCTCACGGGGTCCCAGGCACCTCTCACATCAGCCAAAAGCCCCTCTGATCCATTGTCCAGTTGCTCACCATAGTAACCACCCTCTTCCCCTCCCACAGAGACAAAGTTTGAGACCCATCTCTTTTGCCACTTCAGGTGATATATGGAATTTGGCTGTTGAGAGTCCAGGGCACATGGGCAGTGCATGTGCTAAGTACGTGTACCTAGGTCAACAAAAATATCACCTACTTATTCATTCATTTGTTCACCTAACACATTCTGAGTGCTTACTACGTACGTGCTGTGTCATTACAGCAGGGAACATGACAGATAAGAACCTTCTTTCCATAGAGCTAACATCCCAGGGTCACGGGAGAAACAGGATAAGTAGGTAAATAATAAAATAATAGGTCTTATAATGAAACTAGAACATCATGATGTGATGGAGAGTACCCGAGGGCAGGGGTGCTTGGTTCCCGCCTAAGACCCACCGTGTCTGGCAGGGGACTGTGAGAGCAGAGAAGGAAAGGAGTCTCGGTAAAATACGGAGGCAGGACAGGTGGAGGTCAGGGGAAAATCCCGGCCAGTGGAATGAGGACGTGGGAGCTGACAGCACAGGCTAAGGGCTAGTCCCTCTCAGCAGAGCCCCCTCTACACACGATCAGAAGGAAACAGTTTATGGCAGCAAACCCCTGCAGTGGTCGCAGAAGTCAGTAAGAACTAGCTAA
This sequence comes from Artibeus jamaicensis, assembly GCF_021234435.1. Classification (NCBI taxonomy): domain Eukaryota; kingdom Metazoa; phylum Chordata; class Mammalia; order Chiroptera; family Phyllostomidae; genus Artibeus; species Artibeus jamaicensis. The sequence goes on along the minus strand of NW_026522025.1, from coordinate 36,315,403 downwards.
AACCAGATCAATCCAGATGGAAAAAAAGTTAACCAGAGACTCCGGAGCTCATTATACCATCATTATAATGAAAACTGACACCAGGAGTCAAAGTGAGGGGGTGCCTGCAGGGGACAAACACCATAACACTAACAGAATGGATCCCATTAAGGACAGGACCACACCCCCACCCCCTGACCAGGAGGCAGAAACAGAATTTGGTGCCACAAAATTTAAAAACGGGAAACACAGAAAACTCCCAAGAACTATGTGACCACGTGTACGACTTACTCGAGCTCGTCTGTATTTGCTTGGACTGCGCACTTCTGCTTCTTTCACAGCGGTGCTCTCATCCTGGCCTCTGTCTTTGTCTCTACCTGAATAAAACTTGCTTTTGTTCTCCACACTCCGGCTCATTCTTGAA